>NW_024420481.1:4444985-4484178 GCF_014898765.1 Herpailurus yagouaroundi
CCCCCCCCCCCCCAAAAAAAAAAAAAAAAAAAAAAAAAAAAAAAAGTGTTCAAATGTGTTCCAAGTCTAAGTCTATTATTCGGTTGGTTTCTAACTGTGGATCCTGTTTTGCCCGGTAGCCCTGATCTTTCAGGCTGGGCCGGGTGGGCGGAGCGTCGGGGGTAGGGGCCAGGCTCGGCGGCACGGTGCCCTCGCCCCTGCCCGGCGGGCGGCGGAGACTGGCCCCTGGGGCTGGTGGCGCGTCGAGGAGGGCGGATCCCGCGGCGCGGGCTCCGGGAGGCGGGTGCTGCACTGCCCTCCTGGGGCGGACGGAGGCCCTCGCTTCCCGGGCGGCTGGCACTGCTCTGCGCCGCCGCCGCCGCCTGTCCGGCTTCCCCGCCAGGAAATGTCTTCTTACTGGAAAGACAGCCGCTGTCTGCTGCAGCGGGTGGCCGAATCTGAAACCAATTCGACGAGCCCCGGGCGACAAAAACTTCGTATTCGTTTTGGTGGGGGTGGGGGGTGTTCCCTCAGAACGGGCGCCTGAAAAACGCCATCTGTCAGATCCCAGCTCGTAAGTGAGCACACACCCCACCCCCCAAGCCGGGGGAGGGCGGGGGTTGAAGGAGGCATTTTCATGGTCGAGGCTTAAACATCGCTGGAGCTGCCAGTTCGCAGCGCCCAGGACGCTGCCCGTCCGGAGCCAGCTGTTTGCTGTGTAACTGAAAGCCGAGTCCTCTGAGGACACTCGGGCCATTGGGTAAACACTCTCCTGGTCTCTCCTGCAGCTGCGTGTGGATCGCAGCCACCTTTGACTGGGGAAGCAAGGGCACCCAGCTGTTGCCCAGCCAAAGAGCCCGCAGGCCTCCTTCCAAAAGCCCCAGGAGCCAGGTCCTTTCCTGGGGGACGCAAGCTTCTGAGAGAAGCACCACCTGGTCCCTCTAGGGGGATATTGTTATGTATATATACATGTAGTCTATGTAACATCTTGTGCCTGGATGCTCAGCCCCTCCCCTGCCCTGGGGCCTGTACTCAGCCACCTCCATCTTGGCAATGGCTGCTGGGGCACGGACATGGTCTCCACAGGTTATTTGGATCCCTCATGAGCTCGTGTCCATCCTCTGCCTTCTTTCTCCTGCTTCCTTAATTTTTCTTATTCTTCTCTGGTTGTCTCTGGCTTTCTTCATCTTCTCTCCCCATTCATTCCATCCTTCCCTCTTCTATTTTATTCTTTCTCATTCATTCAAAAATGCATTCACCATGTATTAAGCAGTGTAGTAGCCAGCCTGGCTTCTATAACAACATACCAGGGTCCGGGTGGCTTAAACAACAGGTATCTATTTTATTACAGTCTGGAGGCTGGAAGTCCGAGATCAGGTTGCCAGCATCCTCGGATTCTGGTGGGCCTCTCTTCCTGGCCTGCAGACAGCGACTTTCCCAGTGTGTTCTCACACATCTCTTCTTCTTGTAAGGACCCAAGTCCTATGGGATTAGGGCCCACCCTTATGACCTCATTTAACCTTAATTACCTCCTAAAGACCCTATCTCCAGATACAGTCACATTGGGGGATAGAGATTCAACATGGGAATTTGGAGGAGGGACACAACTCTGTCCATAGCAAGCACCTACAGGGACTGCTAGATTCCTAGGGGGAATTTAGTGGGAGAGATAGACAGCAGTGTAAACAGATGTGATCAGCTTTGTTAACAAAGTGTGAACAGGACACAGTAGAACAGAGGGCAGGGCTTGACAGAAGAGGTTACTTTTGAGCTGGCTCTTGAAGGACGAGGAGTTTTCTTGACAAAGAAGGGAGAAACTATATCTCAGGCAAAAAGAATACCATGTGCAAAAGCGTAGAGTTGTGAAAGGGCCTGGCCTGCTTGATAAGTAGTAACGACTTCTGTGGTACCAGGGTGGGGGTGTGTATTGGAGGAGTAGTGGGGAATGCTGGAGGTGCAAGTTGGAGCCTTCCTATGATGATAATAGCCCAAGCTAGGGCAGAAAAGGTGGATGTGGAAAGTAAGAACAGAATGCAGGAGACATTGGCAAAACCAAATTGACCGATTAAATGGCTGGGTGACGATGAGGCAGGAGTGGAGGGTGAGTCTTGTATTTCAAGGTTAGGGCACTGACACCGTTCCCTGAGATACAAAAGGAGTAGATTGGAGGTAGGAGTAAGAGCAGAAAGATTGACTTTGAGGTATCTCTAGGACATCCTGACATGAGCTGGGCACTGGGGGTGAAAAAGGGATGGAACAGACTCTGTGTAGGTTCATGAGCATTTGTGAGGACACTGTCTGATACTGGGGAGAGAACCATATTACATGACTAGAGTGAACAGTGCTCAGAATTCACACAGGGCTGAGAATAATACCAGCTCCCAATCAGCTAAAATTGGGACATTAGGTAGAGTACACAGAAGGGTCTTGCCTCTGTATTGGGGAATAATTAGCCCTAGACTGAGCACCACTCTAGTTTCATCTAACACAGCTTAACAGCAGGACCCAAAGGGATCAAACAATTTCCAAGGAACTTAACTGAGTCCCAGAACAAAGTTCAAGAATATTTATAGCAGGGTTTCTCAACCTCAGAACAACTGACATTTTGAGCTTGATAATTCTTTGTTGTGGGGGCTGTCCTGAACATTGTAGCATGTTTACCATCATACCTGGCCTCTAATTATTGGATACCAATAGCACTCTCCAGTTGTAACGACCAAGAATGTGTCCAGACAGACAAAATCGCACTGGTAAAGGAATACAGGCATATAAAGAACCCAGCAAGGTAGAATTCATAATGTCTGGCATCCAAAAAAAAAAATTACTTGGCATGGACAGAGCAGTTAACCATGGCCCATAAGGAGTAGATAAATCAATTAATTGAAATCAAACCAGAATTGACATAGATGTTAGAATTAGTAATTAAGGATACTAAAGCAATTATTGTAACTGTATCCATAAGTTCAAAATTGGAGACAATGGAAGATGTTTTTAAATGCCTGAATCAAACCAATAAATGTGAAAACTACAACACGTGGGTTTAAAAATACTTTCAATGGGATTAATGGTGGGTTAGACATTGCAGGAAAAAAAGACTAGTGAACTTGAATACTTAGCAATAGAAATGACTCAAAATGAAACACACTCAGAAAAGAGAATGAAAAGAAATGAACAGAGCATCATTGAGCTACAGGAAAAATTCAAGTGGCCTAATATAAATATAATTTGAGTCCCTGAAAAAGAGACAGGTGGGAACAGAAAAATGTTTAAAGAAATGATACCCCCTCCAAATTTCCAAATTTAATGAAAACTATAAACCCAGACATCCAAGGAGCTCAGAAAGGTCCAAGTTCAAGAAACTTGAAGAAAACCACATCAAGGCACATCATAATCGAATTGTTCAAAGCCAGCGTTAAGGAGAATATTTTAACAGCAGCTAGAGAAAAAAAGACATGTACAGAGAAACAAAGATAAGATTTCTCATTGTAAACAATGCAAGTGAGAAAGCTACAGAGCAAAAGTTTGAAAGTACTGAAAGAAAAAAACCTGTCAACCAGGGATTCTATATTAGGCAAAAATATCTTTCAAAAAGGAAGGCCAAATAAAGACATTTCAGTCATACCAAAGCTGAAAGAATTCATCACAAGCAGACCCACACTGCAAGAAATGGAAAGATGAAAACATAGATTTACACAAAGGAAGGAAGAGCACTAAAAGTCATAACGACATGGGTAAATCCAGAATATTTTTAAAAGTTATATAAATATCTTTGATACTAGACTGTTTAAGCAAAAAACGTGTGCGTTTTATAACATATGTAAATGTAAAACCTATGACAACAATGGCACAAAGATTGGGAAGGGAGAAAAGGGCATGTACTATGGTAGTCTTTATTGTATATGTGACGTGGTATATATCAGTTGAAGATTGATTAAGTTAAAGATGTTTACTATAGGGGTGGCTGGGTGGCTCAGTCAGTTAAGCATCTCAGTTTGGCTCTGGTCATGATCTCATGGTTTGTGGGTTCGAGCTCCGCATGGGGCTCTGTGCTAACAGCTCAGAGCCTGGAGCCTGCTTTGGATTCTGTGTCTCTCCTTCTCTCTGACCCTCCCCCGCTCATATTCTGTCTCTCTCTCTCTATCAAAATAAATTTAAAAAATTTTTAAAAAGATGTTTACTATAAACCTGAAACAAAGAGTTATAGGTGATAAACCAAAAAATAAGACAAAATGGAATGAAAAAAATCCAGTTAGTCTCAAAGAAGACAGAAAAAAAGAAAAAAGGAAACAAAGAACAGATGGGGAAAATAGAAAACAAATAACAAAATGATAGATTTAAAGCTAACTATATCCATAATCAAATAAAATGTAAGTGGTTTAAATACATAAATAAAGGGCAGAGGTTGTCACATTGGATAAGAAAACAAGAACCAATTATATTATATGCTGCCCACAAGTAAAGTATTTTAACTATACAGTTAAAAATACATTTAAAAAGTAAAAGTATGGAAAAATATGCCATGTTAACACTAATTTAAAAAGAAATGTGGAATTGCTATATGAGATGAAGTATATTTTAAAGCAGAAATCATTACCAGAGATAAAGAAGGTTCTGGGGCATCTGTATGGCTCAGTCAGTTAAGCACCTGACTTCAGCTCAGGTCGTGATCTTGAGGTTCTTGAGTTCGAGCCCCATGTCGGGCTCTGTGCTGACAGCTCCAAGCCTGGAGCCTGCTTCAGATTCTATGTTTCCATCTCTCTCTGTCCCTCCCCTACTCACCCTTGTCTGTGTTTCTCTCTCTCTCAAAAAATAAACATTTAAAAAATGAGAAAAAAAAGAAGATTCTTTCATAGTGATGAAGGGCTCAATTCAACAAAAGGATATAACAATCCTAAATGTTCATGCCCTTAATAGAGCTTCAAAATACATGCAGCAAAAGCTGACAGAACCACAAGCAGAACCACAAGCAGAAACAGAAAAGCCCACAATTGTAGTCATAGAGTTCACACTCATCCCCCAATAAGAGAGACAGAAAAAGTAGGCAGAAAATCAGCAAGGATACAGAAGATATGAATAACACTATCAAGCAAGTTGACCTAATTGACATTTATAGAACACTCAACTCAATGGGAGCAGAACACATTTTCAAGAGCATAAAGCACATTTACTAAGACTGATAGGCCATACTGTGGGACATAAAACAAGTCTCAAAAATTTTAAGAGTCCAAGTTACACAAAGAATATTCTATGACTACAATTAATTTAAATCAGGAACCAGGGCACCTGGGTTGCTCAGTCGGTTGAGCACCTGACTTTAGCTCAGGTCATGATCTCTCGGTCTATGAGTTTGAGGCCCACATCAGGCTCTGTGGTGACAGCTCAGAGCCTGGAGCCTGCTTTGGATTCAATGTCTCCCTCACTCTCTCCCCCTTCCCTGCTCACTCTCTGTGTCTCTCTTAAAATAAATAAACATTGGGGCGCCTGGGTGGCTCAGTCGGTTAAGCGCCGACTTCGGCTCAGGTCATGATCTTGCGGTCCGTGAGTTCAAGCCCTGCGTCGGGCTCTGTGCTGACAGCTCAGAGCCTGGAGCCTGTTTCAGATTCTGTGTCTCCCTCTCTCTGACCCTCCCCCGTTCATGCTCTGTCTCTCTCTGTCTCAAAAATAAAATAAAACGCTAAAAATAAATAAATAAATAAATAAATAAATAAATAAACATTAAATAAATTAAAAAAATAAATCATGAACCAATAACAGAAAGATCTGTGGAAATTTACCAAATACCTGGAAACTAAATTATACACTTCTAGATAATCCATGGGGCAAAAAAAAAAAAATCAAAAGGAAATTTGGAACATATTTTGAAATAGATGAAAATTAAAATACAATATAACAGAATTTGTGGGATGCCACTAAATGCCTATACTAGAGAAGAAGAAAGGTCTCAAATCAATGATTTTCAGCTTTCACTGTAAGAGGCTAGAGAAAGATGAACAAATTAAACCCAAAGTAAGTAGAAGAAAGGAAATAATAAAGATCAGAGCAGAAACCAAGGAACTAGAAAAGAAATAAACAATAGAGAAAATAAATGAAACCCAAAGCTGGTTCTTGGAGAAGATCAATAAAATTGATAAATCTCTAGCCAGGAGAAATCAGGAAAAGAAGAAAGAAGACACAAATTACTAATATGAGGAATGACAGAAGTGATATAACTACAGATTCTACAGATTTTAAAAGGATACTAAGGGAATATCATGAACAACTTTCTGACAATAAACTCGACAACTTAGATGAAATGGACAGTTTTCTTGAAGACATAAAATACAAAAACTCACTCAAGAAGAAATAGGCATTGTGAATAGCCCTCTATTAAGAAAATTGGATTTATAGTTAACCACCTTACTACAAAGATAACTTCAAGACCAGATGACTTCACTGGTGAATTCTGTGAAACATTTAAAGAAGTAATACCAATTCTTTTTTTTTTTAATTTTTTTTCAACGTTTTTATTTTATTTTTGGGACAGAGAGAGAGCATGAACGGGGGAGGGGCAGAGAGAGAGGGAGACACAGAATCGGAAACAGGCTCCAGGCTCTGAGCCATCAGCCCAGAGCCTGACGCGGGGCTCGAACTCACGGACCGTGAGATCGTGACCTGGCTGAAGTCGGACGCTTAACCGACTGCGCCACCCAGGCGCCCCAGAAGTAATACCAATTCTATACAAAGTCTTCGAGAACCTTGAGAATGATGGAATATTTCCCCATTACTTGTATCTATGTTTGTTATCAGCATTACGCTGATAACAAAACCAGAAAAGTATATAACAAGAAAATTACAGATTACTATCTCTCATAAATATAGATACAACAATTTAATAAATAAAATCTAACAATATATTAAGAGGAGAATACATCCATGATTGAATGAGGTTTATCCCAGCAAGACAAGGTTGATTTACCATGAGAAAATCAAGCAATGTAATTCACCATATTAAGAAATTTTAAAAAATCAGAAAACCACCATATGTTTATTTCAATAAATTCAGAAAAAGGATTTGGCAAAACCCAGCATCCATTCCTAAGGCAAACTCTCAGCAAGCTGGAAAAATAAGGAAACTTCCTCATCTTGATGAATGGTATCATGAAAAACCTATGGGTAACATAACATTTAATGTTATTACTGAATTCCTTCCCCCTAAGATCAGGAGCAAAATGAGGATGTCTACCCTTATTCAACATTTTACTAGAAGTTCTAGCCAGTGCAAAAGTCAAGAAAATGAAACAAAAAGCATCTAGATAGAAAAGGAAGAAGTAAAACCAACTTTAATTGCAATTGACATGATCATCTACTTAGAAAATCTAATGGGACCTATAAGAAAGCTATGAGAACCAATAAGCAACTTTAGCAATGTTTCAGAATACATGATTGATACATGCATATCAATTTTATTTCTATATACTAGGAACAAACAATTGGAAACTGAAATTTTAAAACAATACTGTTTATAATTCAATGGGAAAAAGAATAGTATTTTCAACAAATGGTGCTGGAACAAATGCACAGCCATATGCAAAAGAATGAACTTGCTCTCCTTTCTTACAACATGTATGAAATTAACTCAAAATATATCATAGACCTAAATGTAAGAAGTAACAGTATAAAGTTCTTAGAAGGAAACATAAGTGTAAATCTCTGCCCTTGTATTAAACAATTGTTTCTTAGGTACGACACCAAAAGCAAAAGCAACCAACGAAAACATAGATAAATTAGACTTCATCAAAATTAAAAATTTCTGTGCATCAAAGGACACTCTTAAGACAGTGAAAAGACAATGCACACAATGAAAGAAAATATTTGCAAATCATATGTCTGATAAGCGTTCTACTATCCCACAATATATAAAGAATGCTTACAACTTAACAATCAAAAGACAAATACCTCAAGTAAAAAATGGGCAAAGGCTCTGAACAGACATTCTCCAAAGAAAATATACAAATGGCCAACCAGCACATGAAACATGATTAGTCATGAGGGAAATGCAAATCAAAACCACAATGAGTTACCACTTCACACCTACTACAATGGTTATAATAAAAACAAAAATAGAAAATAAGTGTTGGGGGAGGATGTGGAGAGGTTAGAACACTCCTACATTAAGTGTTTGAGGGAGGATGTGGAGAGATTAGAACCTTCTTACATTCCTGATGGGAATGTAAAATGGTGCAGCTGCTATCAAAAACACATTAGCAGTTCTTCACAAAGTTGATCATAAATTTATCATAACATCCAACAATTCCATTCCTATGTATATACATCATAGGGGAATTTAAAACACATTCACACAAAAATTTGTACATAAAGCTTATAACAGCATTATTTATAACAGCTCTAAAGTGGTAGCAATTCAAATGTCCAACAACTGATGAATGGATTAAGGAATGTAGTATATCCATACAATGGAATATTATTGAACCATAAAAAACAAAAAAAAATACTGAAACATGCTGCTACATGGACAAACCTTGAAACTTTATGCTAAGTGAAAGAAGCCATTCATGGAAGGTTGTATATTATAGGATTCCATTTATATAAAATGTATGGAAAAGGCAAACCCATGTAGATATGAAGCGGATTAGTGGTTGCCAGGAGGTAGAAGAAGGGGCGAATTGGAACTGATTGCTTATAGATATGGAGTTTCTTTTTGGGGTGGTGGAAATGTTCTAGAATTAGATACTGGTGATGGTTGCACAACTTAGTGACTATACTAACAGCCACTGAGTTGTACACATTAAAATGGTGATTTAAAAAAAAAAAAAGCTCTACACCTCATATGGGGCTTGAACTCACTGTCCCAAGATCAAGAGTTGCATGCTCTACCGACTGAGCTAGCCAGGTGCCCCTAAAATGGTGAATTTTATGTCATATAAGTTATATATCAGTTTTTAAATGGACAAAGGATTTGAATGGATATTTTTGCAAAGAAGATAAAAGGCCTAAAAGCACATTAAAAGATGCTCAATATAAGGGCACCTAGGTGGCTTAGTTGGGTAAGCATTTGACTCTTGATTTTGGCTCAGGTCATGATCTCACAGTTCATAATATCAAACCCTGCGTCTGGCTGTGTGCTGACAGCATGGAGCCTGCTTGGGATTCTCTCTCTCTGCCTCTCCCCCCTACTCAAAATGAATAAATAAACATTTTTTTTATTTTTTTAATTTTATTTTTTAATGTTTTTACTTATTTTTGAGAGAGAGAGAGACAGAGCGTGAGCAGGGGAGAGGCAGAGACAGAGGGAGACACAGTATCTGAAGCAGGCTCCAGGCTGTCAACACAGAGCCCGACGTGGGGCCCGAACTCACAGACCACGAGATCATGACCTGAGCTGAAGTAGGAAGCTTAACTGACTGAGTCACCCAAGTACCCCTAAACATTTTTTTAAAAAGATGCTTGGGGTGCCTGGGTGGCTTAGTCAGTTAAGCATCTGACTCTGGATTTCAGCTCAGGTCATGATCTCATGGTTCATGGGTTTAAGCCCTGTGTCTTGCTCCATACTGACAGCATGGAGCCTGCTTGGTATTCTCTCTCTCCCTCTTTCTCTCTGCCCCTCCCCCCTTCCTGCTGTGTCTGTCTCTCTCAAAATAAATAAATATACTTTTTAAAAAAGATGCTCAATATTGGTAGTCATTAGGAAAATACAAATCAAAACCACAGTATCACTTCACATCACTAAGATGGCTAAAAAAAAATACAGACAATAACAAGTATTGGTGAGGTAGAAAAATAGGAACTTCATATGTTGTTGTGGGATTATAAAATGGTACAGCTGATTTGGAAAATAGTTTGGTTGTTCCTCAAAAGGTTAAAAATAGAGTTACCATATGACTCAGGTAAATACTTACAGGCATATCACCAACAGAATTGAAGACATACTATTCCACAATATATAAAGAATTCTTACAACTTAACAATAAAAAGACAAATATCTCAACTAAAAATGGGCAAAGGATCTGAACAGACATATCTCCAAAGAAAATATACAAATGGCCAACCAGCACATGAAACATGATTAGTCATCATACATACATGAGTGTTCATAGCATTTTTTGCAATAGTCAAAAATTAGAAACAACCTACTGATGCATATGACACTATTAATACATACAACATTAATGAATCTCAAAATACTTTTGGTGAGTGAAAGAAGCCAGCCAAAAAGAAAAAAGTGCATATTGTATTATTCCATTTATATAAAATTCTAAAAAATGCAAGCTAGAGAGTAACAGAAAGCACATCAGTGGTTACCTGGGGATGGGGCACTGGAGGGTGGATGGAATGGTGTATTACAAAGGGGCAAGAGGAAATTATAGGGAATCATGGAAACATGGTGGTGATGGTTTCATGGGGGTACGTATATGTCAAAACTTAGCAAATTGTACACTTTTTGTACACGGCATGCAAGGTATGCAGGTTCCTGTATGGCGATTATACCTCGATAAAGCTATAAACAAAAAAGGAGTAGATCTTTGCAAGGTCCTTTACAGCTTCAGTTATACCTATTAGAGGGAATTGTCTTGAAGCTTCATATCAAAATAGTGCTTCATACTAAGATGTCCAAATCATTGGGACCAAACTGGAGATTTTGCTTGGATTATTCAGAGACATGCCTTTGTTCTTCACCTTTCTGGGATGGTGTAGACAGAGCCTCAAAGCCCAGTGGAATGACAGAAGTGCACTGGCAAGCCAGTGGGAAGACATCCAGGGTAGAGGAGGAAACGGGAAATGACAGCCTAATGAGTTCTGCTTTTTCCAATTTCTTTAAGTCTATGATTCAGAGGATCAGCTTGCTGTGGACATTCCAGACCAGTGAGGTATCTCAGGTCCTTGAATGCATAGACATCCCAGGGGAGAAAACAATGGAAGACAAGATGGAAATGAGAAATGCCTTTTTCGGTCTCTTGACCCAAATGCAAGGAGCTAAGAGGATATGGAGGAAGAGGTGGAAGTGTCCCTTCCCTGCAGGAAAGGAGATTATGATTTGATGGGGTCTGGGGAAATCAAATGTAAGAAACTAAAGACCTGAAATGTCAAGCCTCCAGGGATGCCTTTTAGATGCACGTGCTAGAGGAGCAGAAGGAAGGGGGTGATACTCTCCACCCACCCCAGCCCTCCCCACCGCCCCATTAGTAGTGAAAGCCAAGAAGGTAAAGAATGAAAAGCCAAGGGGCATGCTTCAAAGTCATTTGTCAGCTGGGCAGCTCCTAAAATGTGCTACAGCTGATAGATCACCTTGTGGGGAAGCACTGGTGGAGATAGACCCAGCCCAGGAGGCTGTCACCCTATCCTCAGCCCGCACCTGGAGCAGATACTTTAATGCCTTAAAGGAAGACAATCAAAACTCTAAAGGCCCAGGGTGACTCCAGGCAACATTTACACCTGAGGAGAGTAGCATTTTCTTTTGATCCCAGAGGGTGATAAGTTATGAGCTTCAAGTCTGGAGCAGGAGAATTGAGTGTTCTTGTAATTTTATCCTACACAGCAAAGCCACAGAAACCCTTCTTATTCAGAGGAATGTAGACATCAAGTATCATACCTCATCTCCACCTTCATTTCTCCAGCTGCACCTACACCATGTGCAGTGCACCTCCCCATCCCCCCAAAAGCTGCTTACATCTGCCAACATCATAATGATTCTTTAAATTACTAAGGCATCTCATGGTTTATAAAGCCCCTTCTCCATTATTTCATTTTGATTCTTACTCAACACCATGAGACAGACACTGTTTCTCTTATTTAAAAAAAAAATTAAAAATTTTTTAATGTTTATTTATTTTTGAGAGAGAGAGACAGAGTGCAAGTTGGGGATGGGCAGAGAGAGAGGGAGACACAGAATCTGAAGCAGGCTCCAGGCTCTGAGCTGTGAGCACAAAGCCCCATGCAGGGCTCGAACTAACGAGCTGTGAGATCATGAGCTGAGCCAAAACCAAGAGCCAGATGTTCAACTGACTGAGCCACCCAGGCTCCCCTCTCTCATTTTTTAGGAGAGGAACTTGAGGGATTAGAACACAAATGTTCAGATTAATCCATTCATTTGCTCATTCATCCATTCACATATTCATTCAAATAATGACTGAACACCCATTATGCATCAGACGCTGATTGAATGCTGAAGACATAATGATGAAACCAGACAGCTGCAGTCCTTGCCCTTGTGGGGCTCAGTCTAGTTGAGTTGGGGAGGGAGGCAGAGAGACATTGATGCAACACAAATCTAGTTGCAAACTATGAGAGATGTCATTACAGGGACAGCTGAGAGGCCAGACAAAGCATCTCTTGAGAAAGAGTTAGTTGACCTTAGAGTTGAGCTGATGGATGAGGGGTGTCAGTCAGGAGATGATAGGGTGAGGTAGAGAGTTTTCTAAGAGGAAGGGAGAACATTGGGAAGGCATTGTGACAGGAACGGACATGGAATTACAGACAGAAAGGGGGTGAGAGGTAAGAGAGGAGTCTGGCAAGGGGGACAGGGACTAGATTATGCAGGGCCTTGCAGACCATGGCCAAGAATTGGGCCTCGATCCTCAGAGCCCACAGAAAGTTTTCAAGAAGAGCAAGACCAGCATGACCATAGCACTGCTATGGACAGGGATGTGTGAGAAATGATAAAGATTGAATGAGGTTGGGGCAGTAGAAACCTAGATGAGTGTACCTACTTTAGAGGTAAAATTGACATAAAGTTCAACCTGTTCACATGCCAGGGATGTGAATGGAGGTAGTGGGGCATAGTTGGTTGAAAAGTGACCCCCCAAAAGATATGTCTACATCTTAACCCCTGGAACATGTGAATGTAATCTTATTTGGAAAAAAGGTCTTTCCAGATGTAACTAACTTGATGATCTCAAAATGATATCATCCCGGATTATCCAGGTGGGCCCTAAATTTAATGACAAGTGTCTTTAAAGAGTGAGGTAGAGGGAGATTACTGCAACAGAAGAGGAGAGGGTTATGGGAGGATGATACAGCCCCAATCCAAGGATGCCTGGAGACACATTGGAAGCTGAAAGAGGCAAGGAAAGAGTCACCCCCAGAGACTTTGTGATTTTATTTTATTTTTTAAATGCTTATTTATTTATTTTTGAGAAAGAGAGCAAGCAAGCAGGGGAGGTGCAGAGACAGGGAGACAGAATCCCAAGCAGGCTCCACACTGTCAGCGCAGAGCCTGATGCGGGGCTTGAACCCACCAATGGCGAGAGCATGACCTGAGCCGAAACCAAGAGTCAGATGCTTAACTGACTGAGCCACCCAGGCACCCCAAGACTTTGTGATTTTAGACTTCTGGCCTCCAGAACTGAGAGAGAGTAAATTTCTGTTGTTTTAAGGCACCAAGTTTTTGGTAATTTGCTACAATGGTCTTGGGAAATTAATACATGGGATTTTTCTGTAAAATGGCTGCTTTTCTTTTTCTTCCTTTTTTCCCCCCATAGTGTTACTTTTTAAAGGTTGGTACACTATTATACTCTTTCTTTATGCATTCAGGAAATGTATGAAAGGCAAAGAAAAGAGAAACCAAGAAAATCTCGGTCTGTGACTAGGGTTAGAACCCATGTGATGGTTGGTGCCAAACTCTGATCACTTTAGGGGTACAAAGTTGGATTTGGGATGAAGCAAAACTGACCCAGATTATCCTCCTGACTTTAACCTCATTGTCTCAGAGCTCCACGTCCATAACCAAACTGGCATAGACTCTACACCTAGTCCCCGACAGTCTTTGCTCTGGCTCAGCACAAAAAGGTGCCAGATTTGGGATTGGATAACATCCCACCTGATATAAGTCTAGATAAGATTAACCAGCAAAGTAAGAGGAAGAAAGGTTCAGTGGCTCACTGGGCCTTGGGGATAAAATGCTCATTTGGGAGTGGCTCTCCTAGGCCCACTCATGAGGGCCTTACTGCCTGAGGAAGGAATCCACACGCTTCCCTTGGGAGATCAGAGTATTTATAGACTGTAGAGGGGAGGAAGGATGGAGGCCCCTGGGAGACGTCATAGAGGATGTGCAGAGGAAATGTAACTGCTCTGAAAGACCAACAGGAGGAACAGGGACCTGTGTGGCTCTGGGATGGGCCAAAGGATCAGAAGGAATTGAGTTGGAGGTGAGGAAAAGGGGGCAACTCTGTGCAGATGGGACAGCAGCAGGAGCAGAGGGGCAGTTAGTTCTTCGCCTTCTTGGAGGATCTCTCAGGACCTATTCTGCTAGTAAACAGTGAACCCTTTGAAGACATTTGAACTATGGCTGATTATCTGGATTCCATTGCCATAATATTTTTCAGGAACACGATCACTGTGTCAAATGAGGTGTGTCTGCGAGCGAACCTCTGGTGTCTCTGAAATATATAAGAGAACCAGAGAATGTATGTAGTTTGCCAAGAAGTTGGAAGAAACATGGGAGTGGAATAAGCATTTCTGGGACCCTTGGAGTCCCTTTGGGAGTGGCTGAAAGGTGCTCCACAGAAGGATTTCGCGTGCAGTAGAGCTGAGAGCGATCAATACTGTGGATGTAAATAGAGGCATGCAGTTATGCTGCAACCTGGCTACTTCTTGACGTTTTGCAAAAGTGACAACTTGTATTGGTTAGTATTTGAGTCTGTGTGCTTGGGGAAAGGACAAGTGTGAGAGAAAAGATCTCTGTCTGTGGCCAGAATTAGGATCCATCGATGATCATGACTAGGACGCACTGGCCACCAAGGTGAAAGTAGAATCACACAACTAGATGAAGAAGAAACCACAGCAAAGTCCAACAAGTCCCAACAACCAGGGTTTTTTTCCCTCTCCAAACAGTCACGAACGTCTTTGATTGATAGACTAGGTTCCAGGCTAGGTTTGGCATAACTAACATCATGCTCTCTGATTAAAATGAGTAAGTTAATCACTGAATGTATCTTAAGCATGTACTGTATGGTAAGCATTGTGCTGGTTGCTCTGGTGGATACAGATGAGTTAGAAAGCTCAACTCTGGGGGCAACTGGGTGGCTCAGTCAGTTAGGTGGTTAGGCGTCTGCCTCTTGATTTCGGCTCAGGTCATGATCTCATGGTTCATAGGATCGAGCCCTGAGTCAGGCTCTGCATTGACAGCACGAAGCCTGCTTGGGATTCTGTCTCCCTCTCTTTCTGCCCCCCGCCTCTAAATAATAAATAAAAACAAAGAAAGCTCAATGCTGGCCAATAGAATTCAAAAGACAAATGCTAAGTAATGATACAGTGAAAATTCATGTGTTCTGCTGGTGCTTACTTAACCAAGCAAAGATTATTTGTCATGGAACTAGTTAGTGAGGCATCAAGTAGCAGCTAACCTCTTCGGCTGTTTTTCAAGTTCCGTTAAGTAGCTCCAGAGACAGGGGTAGCTTGGAGACTCTTCTTAAATATTTTTTATCAATGTTGCTACTACTGAATTTCTTTGCTCATTAATTTAGCTTATGTCTTAGGGAACAGATTAGATAAGCGATATTGGAAAGACACATTATTATGAGGTGCTCCAGAAGGACTGGGCTGTGTAATGACGATCCTGTACCTAACTACAGAGCTCTGAGCACCTGCACAGCCAGCTGGGGCACCACTTGGCCACTGAGTGAGAGCTCTATACTGGTAAGGCATGGCCGGAAAAGCAGGAGATGGGAGTTACTTAGAATGTAGATCTTCGGGGCACCTGGGTGGCGCAGTCGGTTAAGCGTCCGACTTCAGCCAGGTCACGATCTCGCGGTCCGTGAGTTCGAGCCCCGCGTCAGGCTCTGGGCTGATGGCTCAGAGCCTGGAGCCTGTTTCCGATTCTGTGTCTCCCTCTCTCTCTGGCCCTCCCCCCGTTCATGCTCTGTCTCTCTCTGTCCCAAAAATAAATAAACGTTGAAAAAAAAAAAAAAAAAAAAAAAGAATGTAGATCTTCATCCTGACTTAGCCATCAGCTTTCTGTGTAAACGTGGGCAAGTCACTATTCTTGTGTGGGCCTGGCCTCAGTTTTTCCATCTGCATAATGAGGGAGTTGGGGCTCTTTCTGTTATGAGATTTCTCTGATTACTGGCCAGGTCATCATTCTCCTGATGTCTTCTCCCCACTGCGTTTTTTACATTATTCCAGTAAAAACAACCACTACATAATTGAGGGTGGGGGACATTCACATCTCTTTTTTATTTCTGCTAACTGTTGGTATTGATCCATCTAGGAAACCCCTGCACAAGTTGTCATGATTTTGCCCAAATAAAAGTATCCAAATAAGGACATGATATATATCATAAACCCAGAGTAATTATTAATATGACTATACAGCTCCTTCCTGCATTCAATGAACATTTATGGAGCATCTGCTTTGGACACCAGCACTGCTGGTGAGAACACAAAAATGAATAAGACAGTGTTACTATCTCAAAGTATTGGTAAGACATACACACAAATATCTATGAAAATATGTAACATTTATATAATGTTTGCCTTTCTCGGAGACCCAAGCACTATACCAAGTATTTTCTAGGTATACCTTTATTTAATCCTTCCGATAACTCAGGGAGCTAGGTACTAGCCCTTTTTTCCAGATGAGGAAACTAAGACTCAGAATGGACAAATAATTTGCCTGAAGTTACCTATTTAGTAAGTGGCAGAGCTGCCTTACTCCAGAACCAAGATGTTTAACTATTATGTTTCACTGCTTCATTGATTCAAGACAATATGAGTTCAGTGTTGAAAGTGCAAATAAAGTGAACCTTCAAGAGAGTGCAATTCAGGAAGGTTAAGAAAAACTTTATTGGGGCGCCTGGGTGGCTCAGTCGGTTAAGCATTTGACTTTGGCTCACGTCATGATCTCGTGGTCTGCGAGTTCGAGCCCCGCGTCGGGCTCTGTGCTGACAGCTCAGAGCCTGGAGCCTGCTTCGGATTCTGTGTCTCCCTCTCTCTCTGACCCTCCCCCGTTCATGCTGTCTCTTCCTGTCTCAAAAATAAATAAACATTAAAAAAATTAAAAAAAAAAAAAGAAAGAAAAACTTTCTTACCAAAGGTTCTGGTCCTACCTCAATAGCTTTTGCTGCTTGTTCTTTTGTTTCAAATTCCACAAAGGCAAATCCCTTCAGATCTCCAGTAAATTTATAATGTGGTATACTTATATAAACAACGGGGCCACATTTCCCTAATACTCTTGCAATCCAGCCATGATTAACATTTTTGGGAAGTAATGCCTACGATAAATTAGAAGCAATATTAAATACACAATTACTGTTTCTCCAGGTCAATAAATTTTTACTTGTAATGTTTTTTTAGAAAGTGCAAATAAAGTGATATATGGGCCTAGAGATGTGAGCATTTGCTTCTCAAAGCTCAGTGAGGGAAGAGCCTTCAGTTAGGGCTTTAAGGTTAGGCAGGCCTGGGAAAACTACTTAACGTCTATAAGCCTCAGTTGCTTCATCTGTAAAATGGGGATGATAAGGAATAGGACTACTTCACAGGTGTGAGGATTAAATGAATTAATACATGTAAAGCATTCAGAACAGTGCTTGACACATGGCACATGCTCAATAAATTTCAGTATATCAGCATCATCATCATCACCATCATCATTGTCGTCGTCATCTGTGGGGACAGGCAAAGAGGAATAGGCTGCAACAGGATTGCACTCTGTGGTTTCAGTAGCCAGACCTGCAGGTTAATAGTTGGGTTATGAACTGCCAGAGGTAATCCCTTTTTGCATTGACTTTGAAGCAGGGTGAGCTCCATTTAGAGCAGCTAAATGAAAGTCACTGAAGTGTCTCTTTGCTCAAAAGGATGAAGCTTGATATTACCCTAGGGTAGGACATTGTCTCCCAAAGGCCCCCGTTAAAATGAATACCATACCTAGGAGGCAAAACCTCAAACCAGTATCACACATTAACTCCCTGGATCAAATGCATTCAGCAGATTGGCTCCAGCAGAGATCGGTGCTTTGGGGGAATAAGACAGTGAGCAGTTTTGATGGCTACTAAAAAGACAGGTGTGGATGGAGCAGAGCAAAGACAGAGCCTTTCCTTCTTGATCAGTTTCAAGAGGCCAGAGGCCTGAGCCCTAAGCAGGAGGGGCGTGTCAGGAAGAAGAGAAAAGTAACATTGAATGAGCAACTTCCATGGACTAGGGACCACGCTGCTAAGTTCTTTACATGCATTATCTTATTGAA
Source organism: Herpailurus yagouaroundi (assembly GCF_014898765.1). NCBI lineage: Eukaryota > Metazoa > Chordata > Mammalia > Carnivora > Felidae > Herpailurus > Herpailurus yagouaroundi. The sequence continues at coordinate 4,463,137 of NW_024420481.1, forward strand.
TCTTGCAACCATAATACGGTAGGTACTATTACTATCCTCATTTAACAGCTGAAGAGATGGAGGTTCAGAGAGGTTAAATCACTTTCCCAGGGTCACACAGTTAATGAATGACACTGAGGAGGGGGAATTTGAATTCAGTTATTTGAAATTCTAAAAGCTGGGTCTTTTCTAGTATACCACTGTGGTCACTCAAACCCAGAAGACAGAGCTGGATGAATCAATGGAAGGGCATCAACTGGTGATGGTGACATAGGACACTAGCAGTGCTGAATACCTTGTGCACAGCAGTGATAGGGTGACAAGACACAAAATGGCTTCACATAGGTCAGCTATCTCATGTCTGTGTCCAATAATACACTGAGTCCTACCCTAGCCCCCAGGATTGTCCCTGACCTTGATTGGAAACTGAGTCTTACCCTGACCCAATACTCCTATGCAACAATGCACTTCAGAGCTGCTTGCTGCCTTGGGGCTGGAGGGTGGAGGTGGTTTTGTGTACGTCCTCTGTGCCCCTGAAGAAGCACTTTAAAACATTTATTTGCTGGGGCACCTGGGTGGCTCAGTCGATTAAGCATCTGACTTGGGCTCAGGTCATGATCTCGCGGTTGGTGAGTTTGAGCCCCACGTCAGGGTCTATGCTGTCAGCACAGAGCCTGCCTCGGATCTTTTGTCCCCCTCTCTCTCTGCCCCTCCCCCACCCCGTCTCTCTCTCTCTCTCTCTCTCTCTCTCTCTCTCTGTCTCAAAAATAAACATAAAAACATTTATTTGCTGATATTAACTCAATGGTATCATCTTCTTCAACAAATGAACAAAGGCAGCACAGTTATGTCAACAATTATTTCTTCAACAAGCAGTTTCCAGGTGCCGAGTATGTGCTAGGCACTATCCTCAGTACTATCATTCCAGCGACCTTAAAGTCAGTGAGTGGATGGGACGCCTGGGTGGCTCAGTCACTTAAGCATCCAACTTTGGCTCAGGTCATGATCTCACGGTCTGTGGGTTTGAGCCCCACATCGGGCTCTGGCTGACAGCTTGGAGCCTGGAGCCTGCTTCGGATTCTGTGTCTCCCTCTCTCTCTGCCCCTCCCCTGCTCATGCTCTGTGTCAAAAATAAATAAAAACATTAAAAAAATTTTTTTAAAAAGTCAGTAAGTGGAGACAGATATGAAAACTGGTCATTTGAATATGATATTAAGATCTATGGGAGCCCCTGGGGGTTTCAGAGTGAGCAATCAATGTTGCATTCCTTGTCTTATGGGCCTCAATTCTAGAATGGGTATGCTGGTGGTGGACCCTTTCCACAGGCCCACAACGCACAGCATGCAGACACAGAAGTGCTCCCAACTCATCGCAGGAGTAGCTGCCAATAAAAGATACAGCCACAGCTGTTATGAAGAGGGCAAATTGTAGTCAAGAGTAGCTTGAGAAAGGAGGAAGATGACATCTTGGATCTGGGACTGGAAAAAAATGGAGGGAACTTGGTTAAATGGAGAGACAGATTAGATTAAAACATGATTCTCCCATGTGTTCAACTCTTTAAATCTTGTTTTTAAATGCATGCCTTCGATCTACTTTGCGCTGCTTGCCTTGAATGCTATTGGTTTGCTTTTGTATTTTTTTCCCTTGTGCATTTGAAGTTAGGTAAAGTGGGAAAAAGGATTACAGGACAAAGAAGAATGAATGAGGTGCTTTAAACCCAGCACTGTGTGATAGAACTTTATCAATGACTGGAAGTTTCTGTTCTGTGCTGTCCAATATGGTCGCCACAGGCCACATGTTGCTACTAAGCAACTGAATTGAGGCCAATGTGACAGAGGAAATGACTTTTTCATTTTATTTTAAATATTATTAGTATCCACTGTATTGGAAAGTGCAGCTCAAACCACTCAGCAAATAGCTCATGCACACCCTAGTAAAGGTGCTCCTAGGGGCGCCTGGGTGGCTGAGTTGGTTGAGTGTCCAACTTTGGCTCAGGTCATGATCTCTCAGTCTGTGAGATCAAGCCCTCCCTGTGGCTTGTTGCTGTCAGTGCAGAGCCTGCTTCGGATCCTCTGTCCCCCTCTCTCTGACCCTCCCCCACTTGTGCTCTCTCAAAAATAAAAAAAAAATGTACAAATGCTTCTATTAACCTAGTTATGGGGGCACTCGTTTGGGGTTTAACAGGCTTGATCCATCAGGGGCTGGAGGATCACGCTTCCTATAAATGACCCTACAAGGGTTTGTTCCTCATTTGCACAGTGCCTTCAGGTACCTTATCTCATTTAATCCCCTAAGAACCCTGAAGAGAAGAGGATAGAGATGATCATCCTCATGAAATCGTTAGCAAGCCCCTACAGCAGATAAGGGTGCAGATTCAAGGCCAGGTGTTTGTCCTCCTAACTGGGAGGCTCTTTCCAGGGGGACAGCACCAGCGGAAATGAAATCATGTTACTAATGCCAACTGCTTGCAGCCTAAGCCTTATGTTGCAGGATTTTATTACCTCAATACCCGGGATTTGTTGTCTCGCTGCTTCGAAGAATGAAGAAGTGGACACAAAATGAGCTGCAGGCAAAAGTTTATTAGAATATCAGATTAGAAAGGAAGAACAGTAGGAAAGCTCTCTTTACAGAGAGGGGGCATTCAAAAGTGAGTGCCCATGGACTATAGGCAAGGGTCCTTGCTTTATAAGGTTCTGGTCAGCTCCCCTATCCTTCCCCCTTGTTCCTTCTCAGGCCCTACCCTTATTGGCTGGACAACTCTAGGTGCTGGGTTGTCCATTACTGATTGGCTCTATCCCATTGTATGAGGGGTGGTCTATGGTTATACTGTTCCTTGTGGGTCATAGGTTTTATAGTCTACTACTTATTTTTAGTCAGGTCTTTTGTCAAATTCCTGAGGGAAACCTGAGGGGGAGTAGGTGGGGTCCGTTACATTCTTAAAAGGAACCTTAAGCCTGAGGGAGTTTGCCGTAGTCAGACATTCCCAGCATTGTTCCAAAATATGTGTTTGTCCCCACCCAGGGACCTCAGGTCCTATCCTTTCCCTCTCAACCTATTTTATCCTCTCTTTCCCTATCATATGTACAGATGAAGAGAGGCACTCTGCTTCACATGGCTCTGCCTTTTTCCTACTGGACTGTGGCTAATAGGGTCATAGACTATTAACAGGAACCCTCTTTTAGTCCCTTCCCACTGCCTTGATTGACGCAATATGGATGTTTTTGAAAACTTCATTTATATATTCAAAATTAGGTACTGAGCCCCAACCGGGTCCCAGTCAGTGTTCTAGATCTGGGATACAGCTGTGCACAAAGCAGAGATCCCCTTCTTGTGGAGTTGACAGTATGAGTGGGGGCAGACAGACAAGAAATAGTGTATATACTGGATTGTTTTAACATTTCAAAAATATTTTAAATAGGCCGTGGTCTCTCACATCTTTTATGGCACGCACACTGTCCAATGTATTTTTTGTGTGTAAATCTGCACCTGCACTTCAAGAAACTGTCTGGCTGAAGTGTGGAAACACCTTTCTATTCAGTCTTTACCATGTGTTGAGTGCCACCTATGTGCAGAGTCTGATACTAGGGACCTTAGAGAGATGCAGAAGAATGAGAAGACAAGGTCCTATCTTAGGGGCTTCCCAGCCCCGTGAAAGAGGCAGTCCTTTCCCTTCGGAGCTCCTAGCCTGTATGAGCTGACAGACTAGTTTGGGAAGGCAAATAACTTCAGGACCCACTTACAAAGGGGAATCCCAAGTACGTGCAAAATGAATCCAGGCTAGACTGTTCAGAGTTGGGTAAACTGTCCCCTCTCATGATGATGGGAAACAAGAGAGGGGACACCATAGGAGCTGCTGTCAGTCTTGGGCACAAGCCTAGACAGTCACCCCCAATACAAACCCAGCTGAAGACGCAGAGGAGAAAGGAGGGCCAGTGTGTGTGTATAGGAGGGGAGGTGTCTTGGCTGGGGAGTGGCAGCAGGAAGGAGCCGGTCAGAGGTGGAGGGGGTAAGTGGGGGCAGCCTAGGCGGGGGGGTCCTCCCTGGAGCGCCCTGGTTCCTGGACAGCCATTAAGGAAGCGAGGTGAGAAAGGGTTAAGTGTGCCCCTCCACCGCCCCAAATGCTTCCTGTGTTTGAAATCCTTCAGGTCTCCAAAATCCTCTGGCCCCCGGCCAGGCGGGCATTGTCCAGGAGCGGTTGTGGGTTGTCGGAGCAGCGGTGCCGCCTTTGTTGTGGGGCCACCTCGAGGTTCCCTCTCGCGCCCTGGCTGGGGCCGCACAGTGTGCGCTGGGAGGGGGGCGGTGCGGGAGGCTTGCGCGCTCTCTCTCTCTCTCTCTCTTCCTGCCCCCCCTCCAGCCCTCCAGCCCTCCAGATGACCACATGACCAAGTGGGCTCGCGGCCAAGCCACAAGCTACAAAATGCAGCCCCTGGAGTGAGCGGGGAGCGTTCTCGCTGGCAGCCTGGGCCACGGGCAGTCGGAGCCGCGGCCGAGCAGCCAGCCTCTTGGAAAGAGCTCGCCGCCGTCCCCGAAGCCACCCGCTGAGGCCAGTGTGGCGGCGCTGTCCCGCGGCGGGAGAGGGAAGCTGCCGGAGAGGCGGCGGCGAGCGAGCGCGGCAGCGGGCCAGCCCGCGGCGCAGCCCGGCAGCCACGCGAGCTCAGCGCCCGCACGCACGCACGATCCGCGGCTCGCGCCTCGCTTCGCCTCGCCTCCCGCCCGGTCTCCCCGGCCTCCCCGCCCCCTGGCCCCCGGCTGCCGCGCGGCGGCAGAGGAGCAGCATGAATCTGCGGCGGTGCGTGCAGGCGCTCCTGCTGCTCTGGCTCTCCCTGACCGCGGCGTGTGGAGGTGAGTGCGTGCCCTGCCGCTCGCCCGCGAACTCCTCGCCGCGCTCCGGGACCGCAGCCGACGCGCTCCCTCCCCTCCGCCCCCCAGCTCGCGCGCTCTCCTCCTCCCGGGACCGGGCGCGAGCCCAGCGGGAGCAGCCACGCGCCGGCCGCGCCGGGCCACCGGCTGACTGACAGGGCGCCTTGGGCCAGGGACCCGTCGGCCGGCCGGGCCGACCGCTTCCTCCGCGGGGGAGGGGGGGTGCCTGGCTGGTTCGGGGGCATCACCCGCCCGGGGCCTTGCCCCTCCCGGCGGCCCCTCGAAGTCCGAAGAGCTCAGGGCCGCTGGCGTGCGCCCCGGGTCCCGCGGCCTGCACCCCGCGTGGTGGAGGGTGTATGTGGGGCGGGTGGGGGGGGGGCGTCCGTCTTGCTCCCCGGGGATCAGTGGAGGGAACCGACCTGACTGAGCCTGGTGGGCTGGCCTCCCGAGTGGAAGGTTTTCCGGCCCCCGGAGGTTAGGGGCCAACCGCCGGTCCTGGGGCGCGGGCCACTGGGGATGATGTGCCAAGATGCAGACGTGACACTTGTTGCATAGGCAGGAGCGCGCGCGGCGGGGGCGGCGGCGTGGAGCCCAGCTGCTGCTCCTTCCAGCCTGCATGGGAGCGGAGGCAGGCTTCCCCGGGGCCGGCCAGGCAGGGCCAGGCCAGGCAGCTCTTCTCTTCCCTTTCCCCAAGGTCCTGTCTGGTCTGTTCTCCTGCTGCCGCACGAGAGGCCCTCCTCCTCGCAGACTCCCCGACACCCCGGGGATTCCTTCTTTGATATCCTGGCCCTGGCCTTTACTCGGCCCCAGGCAGGCTTCACCTCAGTCCCCGTGTCTCCAGGCACCCAAACAGGAAACGTGGACCTGACTTGACACCTCCATGCGGGGAGTCCTTTCTCCCCCACCCGCACCACACACCGCCCCTCACCTGGCATACTTGGCGCTGGTGCTCCCTTGCCCTCCCCAAACCTGGTTTCCCCAGATGCCCTGGCAGCCCCGGCCCAGGCTGCTTGTCCCCTGTGCGTCAGTGTCTCCTGGGGCGGTCAGCTCCCACCTCCAGCTGCCACAGTCCTGTGATCTGGCTGTCACTGCTGCCTGCCTGGCACCACAGAAGGGGAAGGCCAAGACCAGGTGGACTAATGCCAGTGCCAGGGCTGGAGTCACAGAAAGGTGGGAGCAGAGGGAAGGAGAGGGCAGGGCAGCAGGTTTGCTAGAGGAAGGGCATGGGGCCCTACTTAGTTCCAGACCCTCCAGAGCAGGAGGATGGCCTGCAGCCCAGGAGCCTCTGAGGGGCCTGGCAGGGCCTAACCTCTCTCCCTTTGTAGGCTGCCTCCTTTCTCTGCTCTTGCCTTTTGGCACTGCCCTGGCCCTGGGAGCATTGCCTGGCTTCTCAGAAAGGTGCAATTGGTTGGCTCTGTCACCCCCTGTCTTCAGCTAGCTGTCCAGTGTCTTCTTCTCCAGGACCCAAGTGCTGGGTCAGCCTCTTCCTTGGTAAGAAGGAGCCGGGCTTTTCTTCAGAAATCCCTGTCAGGCAGGCAAACAGAGAGCAAAAGGTATGAATGAGGGACACCACATGGACCTGCCCTCCAGGAGCCTGCTATCCAACGCAGTTGGCAAGACAAGACACCCGCATGACACCACTGCTGGCAAATAGTCCAAGGTGGTGCCTTCAGGGAAGAAAGAGTGGGTGCAGAGAGGGTGTCCCAGAGAAATCTGGGGCTTTCTGATCTACATACTTGGTGCTCCCCCAAGAGACTATGGGGAGACCCTTGGGCAACCGACTACCACTAGAACCCTTTCAGGATCCAGCCGGTAAAGGGAACAGGACAGCTAGTTTCAAGGGGGAAGTAACACTGTGTTTTGGCCCAGACCCTGTCACCTCTTGCTTTAATTCACCCTTCTTCATTAGGCCATCTGTCTTCATGCCCTTGTTTGGGTAAATTTAGTACCCTCACATTTTGCTTAAGCCTAGCACTGGACACTTCTAAGGTTCTCAGTGCCTTTTCCATTCCATGACATCTCCTGGAGCCAAGGAGGGGCACTTCCGGGCAGGTGGCCACCAGCCAAGGGTCTGGGTACCTATGGCCTGGCTCCTCCTGCTTCCTATCCTGGATCAGAAACAGGGACCCAAAACCACCTTGCCGTTGGCCCAGACTTGCATGCTCTCCCCAGCCAAAGTCTCCAGTCAAAGTCCCAGGCCTGAAAACCTTGCTTCCTCCACAATATACTCTGTCCTGACTTGGAATGTCCTCCCGCCCTCCCCTCACCAGACACACACAGACTCCTTCAGTGCCTCCTGACCTGGGATACACCTTGTTTTCTGAGTCTGAGAACTGCCGGGCCAGGGCCAAGTGTCCCTTGGTCTTTGAGCGCCTCTCTTTCTCCTTCTCCCCTCCCCCTCCTCCCCCTCTTCCTCCTGAGCCCTAACTCAAAGCCTGCAGTCACGGTGATAGTGTGAGTGAGGATAGCCTACTCTCAGAGAAGGGGCATCTGCACCCCATCCCCAGTCCCTAAGTGCCAAGCACTCTTGTAACCTGAGTCAGGCCTCTCCGGCGAAGGGTTAATGCAAGTGAAGTGAAGGGCCAAGCTGCCAGAGTGTGATGCGTCCAAGGGCAGCAAAACTGGCCCAGGAAGATAGCTCAGGGCACTGGGGTGGAGGGCTGGGCAGACAAAGGAAGGGTGCCTCATCAGGGAGGTACCTGTGGTACCACAGAGCAGTGGAGAGGACACAGCCAGTGGGTCACCAGCAGAGCACTCGTGTAGACTTTTAAAGCAATCATAAGATAGGCTGGACGGCAAGAGGAAAAACAGGTGCTCATTCCTGGTGAGGCTGGCATGTTCCTGAAAAGTCACATGCACTTCTTTGTGCACTGGCAGGGTTAGAGTTCAGGTTACATGAAAATCAAATCCTGTTCACCCCTGACCGCAGTTCTCAGTGCAGAGATGCTGGAGCCCTGTTCTGATGGTGCTTCAGAGAGCAATGGCTCCAGTTCCTCTAGGCTTCAGATTCTTTGGGGGGGTTGCCCCAGCTTCCCCTTAAGTAGCAAATGAGTTGGAAGAAAATATTTAAGTGCACTGAGGATGGCCGCCATTTCTACAGGGGAATTCTTTTGTACAGGCAGGACCTCTGCAGTGATGAAAATCAGCAGCCTTCAAATGTCCCTTTGGACAGGATAAAGCCCGGGTTTCAGGTGTCAGCTTATCTTAGGGTGAGCCAGACTCAGAATCAAAAGTAGGAAACAGGTGGGTGATGGGATCAGAGTGTGGGAGGAGCTGCAGACTTCCTGCTACAAAGAAGACAGTGAGCCCCCCCCACCTGATGGGATGCAATGTGCCAGGGGCTTCTGGGTGGCTGCTCTCTGGGGTCTGGCTCAAAGTAGTTCTTCTCTGCAGGCTTGGAGTCTAGATGTCTCCCTGGCCAGAGTCTGAGCCAGCATCCCTGTTCCCCATCCTGGTTCTTGACCTCCCCCCACTTAGGGCCTTTCACCCCTAATCCCCCCTTCCTTACTGCCCCCAACACGCATAGTCCTGGGTGCTGAATACTTGGAGATGACACCCTCCTCATCTAGGCACCTTGCCTCTCTTCTCCATGCCCGCTATACCCCTGGGGCTGTAACCTGTGCCATTGTCCCCCCACCCCCACCCCAGCCCCAGTAGTCCAGGACATGGACTCAAGAACCAAGGCCTCACATTATCAAGACCCCTCAGGTCCTTCCCTGTGCCTGGCCACACCCTCACCACAGTCCTTCCTGTCCTGAGTGTTTCTCTGGTACTGACTCCTTATCAGCTTCATTCTTACCCACCTCAGTGGTCAGGAAGAGCCTTGAGGGGACCCCAAAACACAGGGCAGAAGCTGAAGCAGCTGAGGTTGGCCCCAGGAGCCTGGGTGGAGAGGGCCCAAAGGACAAACCTCGCCTGCTTTTGGCCCAAGAGGAGGATAAATGCCTGGAAATTGTGTGCAAAGGGAGGAGGAATCATGAGAGCCAAGGAGGCAACAGAGGAACCAGAGCATGGGGATGCTGGCGGCAGGAGGAGGGAAAGGAAGAGCCGCCAGGGGTATGACTGGGGGGCTAGAAGCCAACGGGTGGTTCTATGGAAACTGTGAGCTAGTTGTGGGGATTCCTGGATGGATGGAAGTGGGGCTTGAGGGGCAGGGACATAGCTGAGGGCGAACCCGGTGGTGTGGGAGGAGAGAGACTGGGATTAGTGATCACTGACCTCAGAGGCTGTATTTCTGCAGGCCAGCCCTGGACTGGCCATTGCACAAGTTCCCCGCAAGTCTGCCTTCTGCCCAGCACTTTCTCATCTCCCTGTTCTGCCTGCTTCCAGAGGTCAGGCTTGTTTCTGGAGTGCAAGCTTGCCTTCCCTGGGTGTGCTGCAGCCTTCGTGAGAGCCGGCCCACGTGCCTTCTCCCTCACTGTGCCTAATGACACCCAGCACCACTTGGATTCTATCGTCAGGGCTTGGCCTGACATCAGGAGGCTTCTACTCTAAGCCAGATGTGGACAGATATAGAGCAGAGCCCTAGAGAGCAGAAGAGAAGCCAACTGGGATTTAAGTGGAAGGGGTTTACATCAGACACAGGGTAGGGGTGTGATCTGGGGATGAAAGGAGATGGGGCATCTGGTGGGGGGGGGCAGCTGCAGCAGACCACACCCCTCCTGATGCACACACCTGCTGCTTCAAGTGACCATTCACTCAGTGGTTCACTCATTCATTCATATAAGATATTTTGGTCTCTAAATCTGGTCATAAACTGAATGGAGCCCAGCTTAAGGCACACAGAGCCAGAGACAACCCCCCACCCAGCCATACCCACAGGGAGATCACAAGGAGCAAGTGAGATGCCTAAACACTGATGAGATGCCCAGGGGTGAGGTGTGAGATCTTGATTACTCAAAAGTGGGTCACCTGCATATTAAAGGATGTAGGAGCACAGTGACATGATGTTCTGGATTTGCTATGGAATGCTTCACAAAGAAAGGGGATAACTAAAGCATATGTGACTCCATCTGGAGAACTGTGGAATCTGGGTGATGGGTACATGGTGCTGGGGGGAGTCATGTCATTGAAATATATTTTTGAAATGTTTTAAGTGTATCCATTGCAAGGGTACAATGGAGGGGGGGTTATTGCTTGCTGTGCCCTAACCAAGTATAGACATATGCCCCAAACTGTACCCCACAATGATGTTCTAAATGAAGAATATGTTTGCGCCTGCCAGAAACATGAGAGAGCTGCCAAAGGACATAAAGTGAGCTCCATGTGAGTAGTAGCCAGGGCAGTGTAAAAGATGCGAGTAGTAGCCAGGGCAGTGTAAAAATTGCAAAGTGTTCACCAAGATAGAAGATAAAAACAAAGAAAAGCTTTGATGAGTACTATCTCATGAAGAGATTGCCCTCTACCATGAGCCCATGGCCCCCTGTCCATTTGCATCAGCCTTCCTGGCTAACAGGCTTTCTTCTTCCTGCAGGGCCCCTGCTGCAGCCTTCTGATGGGAATGGGCTGGAGGAAAGCAATGTCCGCCACCTGGTGCAGCCCAGAGGGTCGAGGAACGGACCAGGGCCATGGCAGGGAGGTCGGAGGAAATTCCGCCGCCAGCGGCCGCGCCTCTCCCACAAGGGCCCCATGCCTTTCTGAAGCAGGTACTTGAGCCTCTGGTCAGTGGGCAGTGGAAGGAGCAGGGAGGGACAGCCTGGAAGCCTGGTGTCCCTGCTGCTTATCACTGGCAGACACCTGTCCCAAGAAGTTCCAGCCCCACACATAATACAGGGGCTTACAGAACACCCATCTTAGACCTTCCTTTTACAGACATGGAGACCAAGGCCCAGAGAGGGCTTACACCTCAGGCCAATCTCCCGACTCTCTAGGAATAGGGTGCCAGCTCCCCTCCACCCTGCTGCCTGGGTTTGGGCAGGCTGGCCCAGTTGGAGAGTTCTAGGAGTCCTGGGGAGCCTTGATGAGCTGGAGAGGGGTGCCCCAGGGTATGCTTAAAGGTGTGCAGGGTGGATGTTCACTGGACAGGGGGAGGGAAGCAGAGAGCCTTAGGGGCAGTAGGCAGAGAACAGGAAGAGGGTTGCCCAGAGCCTTGGGAAAGAGAAAAATCCAAGGCAATAGCAGAGAAAGCAAAGCCTAAGACTGTCCCTGAGACCTGGCCTGTGGTGTCACCCCTGTAGCCTGGACAAGGTGGCACCAACTCATAGACCTGGGGCTTTAGGCTCAGGGTTGTGGGGAGAGGGGAGTGAAGCCTGTCTCCTTTCCTTTCCCAGATTGTTCTTTTGACCTAGGACATGTCAGTGACTTCTCTCTGGTCATTTTTGTCTCTTTAGGACTGAACGGGTCCCTGAGTACCCACCCCCTGCAACTCTCACCAGTCCATAGATTGGTCTTCTCTGGAGCCCTCACATCCATTCGCCTCTCATCTTGCACCTGTCCTCGCTGCTGATGGTCCCGGCTCTTCTCACCCACCGGCTTCCCCAAATGGCGTGATCCTGCCCCTAGTTGGGATGATTCCCTTTCTCTCCAATGGATCCATTTAGCCCCTCTTCCTGGCTCTTCCCTAGACTGATTTTGGAGACCCAGCACTGGAAGGCCAGCCTTCTCCTACCCCACCCCCCTTCCTCTAGTCCCCACCTCCTCCCATCTAACAGCCCAAGCTTCACCCAGCCCATTCTTCCTCGGGCGTGCTCTGCGGGCTGGGGGGAAACACTCCCTTCTTCAGTGGGCCTCAGCAGATCCCAGGCTTTCCAGTCAGGTGGACCCTTCACCAGGCAAGGAGCCTCTGGTCAGAGGGGCTGGGGCATCAGGATGCAGACAGGTGCCTGGGAGGGGCATTGGAATGGGGGTTGGTTCTCTGGTGAAGGGGAGATGGGAGGCATTGGAGAAGAGGAGGGATAGCTGCTGTGGCCTTTCCTTCATCCCATGTTTGGCTTAAGGAAGAGGCAAAGGAGAGGGGCCATGAAGTACTTTGTTACCTCTCTCACCTTTCTGTGTCTCCTAACACTGCCCCCCACCCCACCCCCAACTCCTTCCCTCCCTTGTCAGCTAGTTTAAGCTCTCACTCAGGAGATGGCTCTGTACCCTCCCAGGAGCAAAAGCCAAGCAGGAGTGTTTTTTGCCAAGAATCCCAATACCAGCGCCAAAAGGAACCTTGGTGATCACTTAGCTCCGCCTTCTTATGCAAACTCCTGAAAAAATGGACCTGGAGAGGGATAGTGACCTATTCAGGGTCACTGCAGAGCCAGAATGAGGACCCAGGTCTCCCGCCCCCATTTGATGATGTCCTCTTCCCTCTTAATGATATCTTTTCAGAACACATTAAGTGCCTTTCCCAAGGTTGGGGCTGGGGGTGGCAGGGAAGGGAGAAGCAAGCCAGCTATGAACTGCCCCGTGGTGGTGTGGGGAATGAGCTGCTCCCGCCTCCCTGGCCTGCCCCTGCCAGTCCATTTCCCAACTGGGGCTGGAAAGTTCCATAACTTGCCAGCTGCCCCCATTCCTGCAGCACTTCCAGACCCCAGGTATTCTTATAGGGGCAGCTCAGGTACTGAGGCTACTGTTCCAACCCCAACACTAGTTGTCAGAAGCCAGAAGGTAGCCTTCAGGAATTGGACTCAGTAGCCTTCCCTTCATGTTGATTGGACCTTCTTTCCCAGGGGCCTTTCCTTAGGGGAGGGGCAAGGGGGAGAAGAAGGAAGGGAGGGAAGGAAGGAGAGAAGGAAGGAAGGAAGGAAGGAAGGAAGGAAGGAAGGAAGGAAGGAAAGATGGGAGGAAGTATAGGTCCGAGTAGGCTTCCTTCTCAGAGGCCTCCCAGGGGAGACAAGAGCCTGATGGCCACCTATGTATGTGTGGGGACAGGGGGAGTCAGGGCCCCCCGAGTCCCACAGTAATCCCAATATTGCCTAACCGCCTCTCCCCCTTACCTCCGCTGCTGCTAATGCTACTGCTGCTGCTGCTTCAAGGCCCACCCTGAGGAGCCAGTCTGGGCACCTGCTTCCCCATACACCCCTCAGGCTGGGAGTGGGGGCTGGCCAGTGTCCATAAAGCCTCTTCTGCCACTGATGCCCCCACCAGGGATTGGGTCTTCTTTCCCTTCCCCCTCTCTGTGTCTCCTGCCTCATCAGCTGCCCAGCCCCATGGGGAAAGGGGGAAAGCTGAGGAAGGTCCAGAGACACAGGGTGGAAGAGGGCAGTGGGGGGCTGGGGGACCGTCTTATTTAAAATGGTTGTGTATGATTCTTATACTAATTTATACAAAGATATTAAGGCCCTTTTCATTAAGAAATTGTCCCCTTCCCATAATTATGTTCACTGTGTTTGTAAAGATTGTTCTGTGTAAATATGTCTTTATAATAAAGAGTTAAAAAGCTGACAATTCACCCTTACTCTTGGAGGTCATATTCAGGAGGGGCATTCCTGTCCCCTGAGGTCCATGGTTGTCCCCATGCCCACATATCACACTTGCGCGGAGGTAAGTGCCTGCATCCCTAATCGATTCCAGGTCAAATGGCCTTGAACCAATTTGCCACAAATTCACAAAAGGACTCTCTATGCTTAATGACTGGTTCACATAACACTTAGTCCACTTTTAAATGTTTTGGCATCTGTTTGGATGTCCTTTTCTTTTTTTCTTCAGTGTCATTTAAAGATTTCTAAAAAGCAGTTTATTTAAGGACATTCTGGTTAAAGGTGGGATTTCTGCTAAAATGTGTCTTATATCCTTGGTGGGTGTCTTCTAATTTTATCTACTTTTGAACACTTTCGGGACTTTTTAGCCAGTTTGCCTTTCTTGAAAATTGTTATGTTTCCTGCAATAAGTACATTTGGTAATGACTTTGTATGTATCATTTTACGTTTCACAAAATAGAGCTGCTTGATGAATGAGAACGCCTGAAAAATAAACTGCAAGGAGTTCAATACAGTTCTGCCCCATCTGTCTCACTTCTTCATGCTTGTTGTCAAAATGCCAATGCCTTGCAGAACAGAAAGGGGCACGGGTACATGCTAATTTGGTTAATCAACTCATTAGGTTCACACAGGCATACACAATACAGAGTAAAACCCAGTGAAAAGGAGACAGGAGTGATAAAAAAGGTCCATTTGATAAATCTTATGGGCTTTTCTGCAGATTTGATAAATCTGTCAAGTGCTAGAAATACATAATTTTAAAAAAAGGTCTGCAGACAAACTTGCTAAAAAGCCATAAAACTGCTCAGTAGGAGATAGAAAAAAGCCACACATAAGCATGCAAAACAATCTCGTCATTGACAAAATGCTGCAGATTGTGACATAGTGCTTTTAAAATAACGACATTATGTTGGAAGTGCCTCTTAGGAAAATTGGTACAAAATGCCTTCTTTCAAAATTACTACTTTGACTTTTAGGCAAACTGGTCATCAGAGTAACTGGTTTTAGGCAAAGAGGTTTTAGGTGGGCTGGCTTTATGCTGATTGGTCTGTTGGCTCCCTAATCACCCCCAAAGCTCTAATTTTACAAGAAGCCAAGGAGAAGGGGGTGGTGGCAGGGCAGGATAACTTAATAGTGACCCATAAGTGTATAGCCCTTTAACAGCTTTCAGAGCTCTTTTTAAAAATAACTCATTTTACCATCTTAACAACTGGGTGACATAGTCCACAATCCCCGTTTTACAAATGAGAAATGAAAAAATGGGCTCAGAGAGGTGAAGCCAATAAGTGAATCTAGAATCTGGACTTTGGATTCTAAAATGCAAATTCTTCCTATGGGACTATAGAAGTAAGTGCTCCTAATTAGAGGGAAGACTTAACTACAAAGTGTGTTTGGCATTCTCGGTAAGTGCAATAGAAATAGATGGCATGGTGTGGGCTGGAGGGAGCCGAGAAAGGCTAATGGAGACTGTCCTTCTAACACTGGCTCCAGAGGCCCAATTGCATTGGGTTAAGTTGGCAGGAGGATGGTGGGCAGTGGAGGTGGGGTCAAGAAGGGGAGTAAGCACCTGGGTCCTCTGGGCATATGTAGTCAACTGGATGCTAGTGGGTGACTGCAAGTCTGGCATCCTAGAGGCAGAGAATGAGGGGAAGGTGAGCTGATAGCCTTCTGGGAGGATAATTAGACATCAAACCAAAAGAAGACAAGACCTATGTGTTGCCCTCTTTGATGATATCTTGACCAAATAATCACAATAGAATCAGAGTAGGGGGTTATTTTTACAAAATGCAGAGGAAAAAAGAAAAAGGGGTTCACTTAACTGTTTCTGGATCAGAAGTCCTAGACTGAGAGGTTGAAGGGTGGGGGTGGGGGACAGAGAACTTGAAAAACAACAAATCCACCTGGAAATTAGGCAGCTTCTGCAATGACAGAGATTAGGGAGGCAGACAGATCCAGACCACCCATGGCTTTTGAGGACCCTAGTTGTGCAGTAAAATGAGCCACAGTTTTCTGAAGCCTAACATTTTAGACTCTCCCACAAGCTGCAGCTTGGGCTGGGCTTCTCCACTGTGGAGAGAACTACTGGGCCTGGCGCAAGCAGCCATTCTGAAGTGCTTATATAATTTTATTTTTCAGGCCTAAAGGTTATTCAACTGAAATTTCTCAATCCAAAGTTTCTTTATGACCAGAGTGAGCTTAGGCCAGCTAACTGCCAAAGTGAATGACAGAGATGACTTTCTGTCTTCTGCTCCCAGCCCTAAGAAGGGGCTGCAGACTCAGCCAGCATGTCTCTGGAACCCTCAAATGGAAGACCTCTCCACAGCTCCTTTTTTTCTTTTTTCAAGTTATTTATTTTATTTTTGAGAGAGACAGAGACAGTGAGAGTGGGGGAGGGCCAGAGAGAGAGGGAGGGGGAGAATCCCAA
The DNA here is from genome assembly GCF_014898765.1 of Herpailurus yagouaroundi. Taxonomy (NCBI): domain Eukaryota; kingdom Metazoa; phylum Chordata; class Mammalia; order Carnivora; family Felidae; genus Herpailurus; species Herpailurus yagouaroundi. Next base: position 4,478,803 of record NW_024420481.1, read on the forward strand.
GCAGGCTCTGTGCCATCAGCACCCAGCCTGACATGGGGCTCAAACCCACGACACTGTGAGATCATGATCTGAACCGAAATCAAGAGTCAGACGTTCAACCAGGACGTTGACTGGTTCAAGCAGCCACCCAGGAACCCCATCTCCAGGGCTCCGTTGACAAGTCCGTTTTCCCAGTGTAACTGGCCAGTGCTCACAGAAGGAGCCCAGCAAGGGGCTTCCCTCATTGCTGCCTTGGATTTCAGCCAAAGGCCAGCGCCCCATCTAGAACATTTCCTTGAATGTTTCAAAACAAGGGCCAGATAGTATTTTTGACCTTGCCGGGCCATTCCATCTCTGTCTCAACTACCCCAGTCAGCTGTTGCAAAAGCAGCATAGGCAAAATATAAATGAATGGCTGTGTTTCAACAAAACTTTATTTATAAAAACAGGTGGCAGGTCACAATTTACCAAGCCCTGTGTCAACTCAGCCCTTGGGCCCTTGCCTGGGGCCTGAGGAGAAGACTTACATTCTAAAGCAAGGTCTAGAATTAAGGGAATTTAATAAACTGATTATGAGCTGGCCTCTGTACTATGCTAATCTGATAATAATCATTCTAACAAAGGGCTTTCAGTGGTAGGGGAAGCCTGGGTCAGATCAGGGTTCAAATACCAGCACTGCTGTTCACTTATCTGTGAGAACTTAGAGGCACTGACTTGATCTCATTGAGTCCTGTTTCCAAATTGGGCAGGATACTCTGCCTAACTTTTCAGCGCCGTGGTCAAGTCCGAATGAGATGATGCAGAGAAGTGTTGGTCACAGTGCCTACCCATGGTACAAGCTTACTAGTGGGAGCTAATGCTATCTCTGCTAAGCCTCACTTTGACAAGCAGACAGGGCAGCCATCATAATCCCAATTTATAGATGAGGAAACCAGCTCAGGGAGGTCAAGTTGCTTGCTCAAATTCACAGAGCCACTAATTGGTCAGTCAAGCCTCAAGCCCTGCTCTGTCCTCAGGTGGGGTTAACTGCCATACTCTCACTAGGGATCTGCTTCCCCACCCTGAGTGTGCCTTGGCCACTGGAAACTTCCAGTGTCCCAGACAGCACACAGGGTCTCCCCAGGGATGGAGCAGACTCTCAGGATTCTCCCCTGTAGCAGCATTAGCTTGGGAAGCACCTGGGCTAGGATTTCAAAGCCAGGCTCTTGCTCTAGGAGACCTGCCTGGCCCTTGGGTTCCTTTCTACACAAGGACAGGGGCCCAGAAACCTGAGTTCCAGTCCTGAATCTACTTCTGTCCAGGGCTTGCTCGGTAGCTTGGCAAAGTCTCTCCTTGGCCCTTTCTGGGCCTCTGCCTCATCACCTGCTCAGGCCTCCCTGAAGGGGTGAGTGGGTGCAAAACACCTGCTTGTGAAGAAGGCTTTGTTGGGGTCCCAGCAAACAGTGAGGATGCTTCAGGCCACCCTCCAGAGGGAATCCAGGGAGGAGCTCTGGGAGAAGAAATGGGCATATGGCAAGAAATGGGAACCTTGACCAGTCAGGAAGGCCACCCCTGGGTTATGTGGGTCTGCACAAACTTCCCTTGGTCCCAGAGGCTGCCATAACCTCCATCTCGTACTTCTGTCATTATGCAAACAAAATGCTTTCTGATCTTCCCTGGGTGCTCAGGAATCGGCAGGCTGCAACCTAGCCAGCCCAGTTGCCTGAAACTAGCGGTTTGGCACTCCGGATCCTAACCTCATCTTGGCCAGTAACTGGTCGTGTGATCCCCGGCAGGTTAGTTCATCTTTTGGGGAGCCCCAACCCCCCTCACCTATTATTATAGCACAACAATCCCTGCCCTCCCTACCTCAAACATATAGAATCCTAGAAGAACAAAGCTGGCAGGTGACTGGGAGGTCATTCAGGCCCCCAAACTCCTTTAATTTCAGATGAAGAAAGTGGGACTCCGAAAGGAAAGTGACCCACTTTAAGGGACATAGCTAGATGGTGCTCACAAATGTGCAGGGATCACTTCCTATGGGCCAAGCACTGTTGACACATCACTTGCCCTGACTCAGTCTCTATCACAAACCCATTTATAGTTGAGGAACATCAGGCATGGAGAGGCTAAGTTCATCTGAGGATCTTCTGTGGTAGGTAAAAACGAAAGAGAAGGCACTTGAAGGGAAGGCAAAGGCAGTGCTGAAGTGCCAAGCATCCAGTCAAGGGCAGCACTCGCCTGTTGCTGAGGGGAGGACTTCACTCTAGCGCCCCTGGTCCCAAGACAGCAGAGGTGCTGCTTCTGCAGGACCATGGGAGTCCGCCTTCCCGGAAGAAGCCCACCTTTCTGTAAAGTCAGTCTCTGGCTCCCTCCCCGGCAAGGGTGGGGACAGGGGCCAGTGACCAGTGCATAGTTATGAGGCTTCATCCCCCTGTCTGTAAAGCCCCCAATGTTTCTCAGAGCCTGAAGTTCTCTCACCTCCTTCAGAGAACTGTGGTCAGTGGGGAAAGAAAAAGGAAGATATACAAAGCAGGGGCAAGGATCACACAGGGGTAGAGAAGGGCTGGATGAGGGGTCTCATGAGGGAAGGCTCACCTCTCAGCTCCTTCACCTCCAATCACTCAGAGATCGCAGACACTGATTTTGCCAGGAGTTCCGGTCTGATCTCCTTCCCTCCCCACCCAACTCTGGACTACCTCCCAGCTCAGCTCCACAGTCCTCTCCATCCCATCTTCTCTCCCAAATTGCCCATCAAGTTTCTGGTCCCATGTCTTGTGCAAGTTTCCCCTCAACCTGTACTGGCACTTTCAGAACTCAAGTGTAAGAAAAGCCCATTTTGCCTGCCCTTAACCCTCATGAGCTTGAGCGACAATGGAGAAGACCTGCTCCTCACCTTGCCTCTGGGAGGCTCAAGGGAAAGGCATGTGGGGAGAGTGTGACAGCCCTTGCTGCCTGTGACTGCCACAGTGCCCTCTATACCCCTGGCTGCCCCCTCGGCCTCAGCAGGAGCTGTGCAGGAGTGAGCTTCATATACAGCTTTCAGGAAACAGAAGCTGGGAAGGCCTCAGGCTAAGTCACACAATCCCCATTTCCTGGTACTCTTCTAGTCTACCCAGACTTCCCTTCCCTGGCGCTCTGCCTCCCCAAATTCTCGCAATCCTTTGAGTGTCAGCCAAGTGGGCCTCCCCCAGGAAACCTTACAGGATGCTCCTCTACCATGAAAGTCATGGCAGGTGATGTCTGGATGGGATTTCAGGCTTGTCTCCCTCCTAAGCCTGTGCATTTGCCAACCATACACTATCTCGCCAGACTGAGCATGGCTGAAACCCAATGGAGGTGACAATGCCCACAGTGATGACCAGGGAATATAATGATTATGCCTTTTAGCATGGGATCTGGAAAAAAAAAAATCCTGTCTCCTCTAAATACTAAGCCTAGGTCACTCCACCCTCCTAGGTCTCAGTTTTATTGTATCTAAAATAGAAATCATAATCCGTAGCTTCCTCACAGGCTTGTAGTAAGGCTCAAGTGAAGTAGAAATGTTTTTGAAGTTAAAATGTTTGGTACACGAAAGAGTGCCATGCTTGTGTGAACTGGGAGAAAAATGCCTGCTTTCCAGTTTGCCCAGTTTGCCCTGAAAAGTGCTTTGTCATCTGCTAAGTGTGATAGAAATTCACCTCCGAACATTCAACAAATGGTTGAGTGCCTATTATATGCCATATTCCTTACAACCTGGTGAGGGAGATCCGATGTTATTCAAAAATCACAAGGAATGTGTGACTATGTGGTAAAGGTTCTGGGGCAAAGCACAGGACTCCAAGGTGTTTACCACAGAGTCTATCGCAGTCTAGTTGGGGAGAGGGTCCAGAGAGGCTTCCTTGAGAAGAAGCAGGAGCTAAGACCTCAGGGTCAGTAGATGTTAAGCAGGAGAAAGGGAATTCCTGGCAGAGGGAGCATGCTACTTGAGTCCAAGTGCCAAGAAGGGAGTGAGCAGGTGTGGTTTATTCTTAAACCCATTTCACAGACAGGGTGTGGGGCCTGAGAGGGGCTGTGACGTGCAGAATGAGAGATTCCATTCAACTCCTGTGTGCTGGCTGGTTCTCTTCCAGGCTCTTGGCTGGGCAGAGCTAGAGCACAGGCCTGCCCGGTAACTCTTCTGACAACTTGCCCCATGCTCTATCAGTTTCACCGGCCATATGGGAAGGATGGAGGCTCCCACCCACAGGAGCGGGTGGCTGGGTTCACCTGGGCCAGCTGCAGGCTGGAGAGGCACTTTGAAAACTTCTTAGACGTTCCACTTTCCTTTTGCTCTGCCGCCTTTTCTCCTCCAAGCCCCTTAGTCTTTGGGTGAAATGCAGTGCGGTGTGAGAGGCTGCCCCCTGCTGGCTGATCCTGGAGACTGCAGGGACTTCTTCCTGCCCGAGCCAGGCCTTGGCTGAGGCCATGGAAGGGAAGCTTCCCAGGTCAGCTCATCTGTCCTGTTCAGCAAGTTGTGTAAGGAAGAACAAAGACCAAGGTGTGTGTGGAAGGGAGGCTGATTAAAGGCATTCAAAGCTGACTCTTGTAGCTGCTTCTGTTGCACAATTCTGAGTCTGTGAATGATTTTGTCGGTGTGAATATACGTCCCATGACTTAAGACGGTGTGAGGGTACAAGGGTGTATCTACAGGTCATGAGTGTAGGTGGGCTGTGTGTGTGAACACCGACTGGGGCAGGTATGTATATTTGCTCCAAGATGTGTACTGTATTAGTCGGCGTGCATGCTAACCGTGCTTGTGCATGCTATGTGGGTCAGGAAGGAAGAGGAGCTGACACCCGGGGACACCAGGGGTGAAGTTATCCAGCTTGTGGTTGCAAAAGGCAGCCGCTGGCCCTCTAAGTCCAAGCCAGGCCCTGTTTGCATCCGTATGGGGTGGTTCGAAGATATCTGGCTCTTGGGCTGTCCCAGGGAACATTTTTTTTAAGTTTATTTATTTTGAGAGAGAGAGAGAGCACACATTCACAAGCAGGGGAGGGGCAGAGAGAGAGTGGGACAGAGGATCTGAAGCAGGCTTCATGCTGACAGCAGACCTGAGGTGAAGTCAGATGCTTAACTAACTAAGCCATCCAGGCACCCCTCAAGGGACATTTCTCTATCCCTGCTAGCAAGTACACACCTACACCCTCACAGCTACTGGGCAAAATCTCATGGCCTCTGGAGGCAATAAGCAAATCTGATTTCTGCATGTGCTCATGGGAGAGGCCTAAAGGAGCACCCCACCGCTGCCAAAGCCCAATCTCCGGCTGCTCTTTTCCTCTGTGTGTTAGTGCAGCATTCCTAGGCGCTTCTGGCCTGTGAACATTCTGATAGTTGGCACTGATCATTAAAGAATTTTAATGTCACCCCGTCAACTTCCCACACTCCCAGGTAATATAT
>NW_024420481.1:4484578-4506480 GCF_014898765.1 Herpailurus yagouaroundi
TTATTTAAAAAAAAAAAAAAACAAACGGCTCTTCTTCATCACCCCTCCAAATGGCATGAAAACACCAGTCCACCTTACTAGTCTCAGCAGGCAAAATTCCTTGGTGAGGCCATTGGCCATCTGTCAAATACTGGAGCCATTAGGTTGGGTTCAGAAGTATCAGATCAGAGTCTAATGACTCCCTTGGACTTTGCCCAAAGGCCCAGCTTTCTCAATAAGCTCAGAGGTAGGGAAGCTCTAGAGGATTCAAGTTCAGGTTCAAGTGAATGCTCAGGAGCAGGCCTAGCCTTGTCCTTTGCCCATGGGTGAGACACACCAGCCACACCCACAACATTTCTAGGAAACACCTTCTTCTGCTCCCTGGGCTTTGGCCTCAGCTCTTCCTTAGAGAAACTCAAACAGTGGAAGCTGCTTTCCACAGGTTGCAGTTGGGCAGGACTCCTCCTCTGCCTGCCCCATGGCTTGCCCTTTCCAACTTCTGTCCTCCCCACATGCCCTGGGGACTGCTAGATGGTATGATAGAGGGGAAGCTGCCCGACTTGAAAGCTGCTTCGCTCTCCCCCTCTGAGCTTCACCTCCCTTATCTATAACATGGGGATGATAATTGTACCTCTTGAGCTGTCTTGAGGCTCAATTAAGACACTGACACCTAAAGTGCTTTGGAAAGGAAACTATTGCTGGAAGCAGGCAAGGGGTGAATACAAAGCTCTAAGGTGCTCCCCTCAGCCAGCTCCCCCGTGGGGCAGTCTCACTCTTGCTAGAATCCCTTTTGTAAAATATATATATCCAGGGTGTTCAGGTAGATTTGTAAACAACAGTCCTATAGAATCCCAGTGTTGGCAGGAACCACCATTGGGCTATCATTAGATCATACAAGCTAATATTCATTGAGCACTTATTATATTTTAGGTACTGTTGAAAGTGCTTTATGTAAATTATACTCATTTAACGCCCACAACAACCCCATGAGGTAGAAATTCTCATCATTCCCATTTTGCAGATAAGGAAATCAAGGCTCAATATGCTTAAGTAAATTGCCCTAAGTCACAGAGCTAGTCAATTGGGACAAGATTTGAAGCTTGGAAGTCTGGCTCCAGAATCTGTGTTCTTAATCATTGTGTTCTATGATTTCTACAGTCTTCACTGAGCAGTTGTTTTGCCTCCTTTGCATACCTCCAGGGATGGAGAACTCATCACTTCCCAAGGTAGTCGGTTCTGACATTACACAGCTGTGGCTGCTTGAATCTCCCTGCAAACCTTTGGTGATCCAGACCACATGAAGATCCCAATTCCCTGAAGACTCAAGCAAGGGGTAGGCTAAAAACAGGAGACTCTAGAAAGACTATATTCTCCCTATACCCCGCCCCGCCCCGCCCCGGACACACCCAGACCCTTTGATCCCATTTCCTTTGGCATGTCAATACCGGCTCCTCAAATGGAGATTGAAGCAGGAAGTAAGATGAGTGAGTGAGCAGGTATTCTGATAGTTAGAGCCCAAGACATACACAGTGCCCATTGTATTAACAGGCAGTCAATAAATGCTGAATGAATAAATGGAAAAGTGAAAGAAGGACAGACTCACAGCCCCCTTTCCTGACAGCCTCAATCTCCTGGAAGAGTAACTTTTGGATTGTGCTTTGAGATCCTTAAGAGTAGCATTTCCAGGGGCGCCTGGGTGGCGCAGTCGGTTAAGCGTCCGACTTCAGCCAGGTCACGATCTCGCGGTCCGTGAGTTCAAGCTCCGCGTCGGGCTCTGGGCTGATGGCTCAGAGCCTGGAGCCTGTTTCCAATTCTGTGTCTCCCTCTCTCTCTGCCCCTCCCACGTTCATGCTCTGTCTCTCTCTGTCCCAAAAATAAATAAATGTTGGAAAAAAAAATTAAAAAAAAAAAAAAAAGAGTAGCATTTCCATGGTAATGAGGCATGGCCTGCCACTTGTCAGGGCCAAATTCTTTCCTGTCTCCCTGACTCTGAGCTCACTCCAGAAAACATCCTAAACTACCTTCTGTGTCCATGGAGTGGGTCATTGTTGACTGGGAGTCCTGCGGAGTGTGTGCTGCCATGGGTGGATCCCCCAGCACACATCTCCTCCAGGAAGTTCTAGCCTGATCGACCTTGCAGAGGTTTCCATGGTAACAACACTAGGCTAATGGGTTGCCAGGGTGATGGTGCGCTACTGCTAAGATTGCAAGGGACTGGACCACACAGGGCCAACGAGTTGAAAAGATGCTAATAACACCTTTCTGAGTCTCCATGACAACAACACTCAAGCACTGGGTAGGCTTTGTCCCAAATGCAGATTAGATCCTCACCCTCCACACTCAGTAAGAACACCCTGGGAGGCAGGCCACTGGCCCGGTGTCCTGCTGTTCCCTCCCAAGAGAAAGAGTTTGCCCATGCTTATTCCCATTCTGAGGCTCCCACTCTACCCCAGCCCCACTCACCATACTGCTCTTCAGGGTATTTGGCTGAAGCAACCTGGGTTTAGGCAGTTTGGACTGTCAAGAAGAAGGACTGGTGCAGGAAGAAGGCTCAGGCTGGTTGGCATGGAAGAAAATGGGAACTTTGGGTCACATTTGGGGCCAGGAGCATCTCTTGGTATGGCTGCTCCCAGGCCACAGGGCTCATGCTCTCTGGAGCTGAGGAAGCAGCCAGGGGCCATCTCCCCCTAGCGAAGTCAGGAGCATGGGCCCAGATTTTTCAAACTACCTTTAAAGTTGTGGCACATATGAATCCCACCAAAGGAAGATCTGGAGGACCACAGCCTCACCCATTCAGTCTTACCTTCTCCACACCACAGTGTGCCCCGAGGCACCTAGCCTTCTGTGGAACACAATCTGAAAAGTCTCCGGCCTAGGCCAATCCCTCATAGTCTAGACAAGAACAGGGGACTACTCTAGATGAGGACAGTATGGATGGGGACCAGAGAGGACAGGTGACTTGACCAATGCCCCATACCGGTCATCAATATAGTGAGCACTAAAATCCAAGACTCTCATGTTGGCAGGGCCACATCCAATAGACCAGGAAATTATGAATTTCTGGGTGACCTCTAGCTTGGGCTCATCGATTCCCAAAGACCACTGGGGCTTCTGTCTTCCTATCTATTCATGGACGTTATAATAAGGATCTGGAGAGGAGAGAAGGTTCTATCGTAGGGGCAGGCAAAATGTTTAGAATGGACCCTTCAGATTGACATTTTTGAGCACCTACTCTGTGCTAGACATTTTGTTAGAACATGCATTCTGTGTTAGACGTCATCTTATTTCTTCTTTATAACAAGCTATTTAGCCAGGCATAATTACCTTCATTTAGCAGATGGGAAAATGGAAGCTTTGGGGGTGAACTGAAGCTTGGGTCTATTAAAAGTCAGGCATCTCTTCAGGGGGGATGCCTCCTTATGAGCTCCAGCAGGGGATTCTGGGAAGAATGCTGACCCATAACCTATCTCTGGTGACATTGAGCTGAAACAAGTGGATGCATTTGAAGCACTAGAGACCCCTTACCACCTGCCTCACCCGCCACTAACATCCACATCTAACTCTGCCCCATCAGGGATGACTGAAGGGCAAACCCAGTCTTGAAGGCCAGACATGTGTTATTTCTTCACAAGCACACAGCTGCTGGCCATATCAGGCAAAACAGCTTGAGTTGGGATGGGGGGGGGGGGCGGGAATGATTCCTAGTTGCCATGTCAACTCATGGGAAGGTGCTGGGAAGGCCACATCCATGTTGTGGAAGGTCTGGGGCTGCAGCATACAGAGCTACCTCCACAGTCGATGGGCCTGGTCAGTGTGGCCCTCCTTCAGCTGCCCCCCAGGAACCACGCAAGTGAGGAGGCTGTGGTCAGAGGCTTTCCAGGACCTCACTGGGACTCACAGGGCACTGAGCTCTGTCAGGTCACACCCTTCCCCATAGACATCCTTCCCCTCTTTTAGACTCCATCTACTGTAGGATGGCTTTCTTTCTAAGCCTGCTCACCTCACACCTCTCCTCCATTGCACAACCTTCCCCTTTCATGGGAGCTTATTTGTCTTCGCATGTTCTGCTGCACCAGACAGGGAGTCCGAGTGCTGACTCTGGGTCCCAGTTGTGTGACTCACTGACTGTCCCAGCTCTGTGACTCACTCACTGCACTGGGTCTTCTCTGTAGACCCCGCCATGGCAAGAATCAAACAAGACCTCCACTGAAAGAGTCAAGTTTTTGGGGAGACTTTTACTGGCACCCTAGACTAGTTTGGACGAGATGTAGGCTCGGCTCCTCTCTGGGCCTCCATGGCCCTCTCACTGCCCCTTTGCTGGCCCCTGTCACACTGCAGAGTAACCGTTTGCTAGTTTCTGCCCTTCCTTAGCCTGTGAGCTGGGTGACTGCAGGGTCAGGCCCCCTTGGCCCACTGCAGTAGCACCAGCCCCATGCACAGCCACAGAGTAGGTGTCTAACAAGTGTTAAAGGAAAAGAGATGGCGACAGGCTGCCGGGTCCACCCCTTCTCCTTTCCTTTCCAAACTTTCTTATCCTGGTGTGGTCTCATTAGGACCCTGCTATCCCTGCAGAGGTCTGAGAGACTCATGTCAAAGCCTTCATTGGGGCTAATGGCTTAATAGGCCTTTCGTTCTAGCACCTCAGGCCCCATGACAGGTAGAGGATGTATGGAAGCATGTGGGACTCTGGCAACCCCAAAACACACACTGCTATGCCACCACCAAACAGGGCTGCTTTTGAGTGAGTGGGCCTATGACTAGTAGGGGCAGCAGCTCCACTACAAACTGCCCTTCTCAGCCAAAAAGCAGCGCAGTCTAATGGTTAGGAGCACGGTCATTAAAACCAGGTGGCCACTAATTAGTGGAGAGACTATGGGCCAAGTACTCAAGCTTCTCAGAGCCAGTTTCTTGATCTGTCAAATGGAGAAGTTGGTGGTGTCTGCCTCATAGGGATCTCATATGTCAGTGCTGTGTGTGTGTGCGCGTGTGTGTGTCCATGTGTTTCTAATACTGCGTGCCACAGGTAAGCACTGAATAAAAATTGAAGGGGAAAGTAAGGGGGAAGACTTCATCCCAAGTAAGGGTGGGGCTTCCCTCCGTCTAACACCCTCTCATCGCCACCACCCCAGTGTCTTATCAGAGTTGGGTCCCATGGGAAGAAAGCCCAGACTGGCTATTCCAGCCTCACTGATGTGGACCCAGCAGGACCCTGAGCAGGGCAGAGTTTTCTACCCCTGTGGCCTGGTCCTTTCCTGCCCCACCCCACCCCCTACCTCTGCAGGAACAACACTTTCATTTATTTACGATGCATTTGTTAAGCACCTACTGCATGCCTCTCCCATGACTTTTCAAGCATTGCTTGGATCAGTTCTTTAGAAGAATTGGGGCACCTGGGTAGCTCAGTGGGTTAAATGTCCAGGTCTTGGTTTCAGCTCTGGTCATGATCTCATGGCTCAGTTCGTGAGTTTGAGCCCCACGTCAGAATCTATGCTGACTGTGCAGAGCCTGCTTGGGATTCTCTCTCTCCCTCTCTCAGCCCCTCTTCTGTTTGTGATCTCTTTCTCTCTTAAAATAAATAAATAAACTTAAAATAAAAGAACTCCTGCCTTAGCTGCCTAGTAGTCCTTTCTTTCTTAGCTTCGAGTCTCCTTCAAACTGTTGCCCTCACCTTTGGCCTCTCAGTAGCTCTGTGACCTTGGACCAAATCCCTCCTTATTCTCTAGCTTAATTTCCTTTTCAAAAAAAATGATGTTCTAGAAGGTCTCTGACAACCCTTGTATATCAGGTGGTTCCAGATGACCAGTTGTCATTGGTCCCCTTCCCAAGCTCATGGTGATTTGTGTGTGCCCTGGGGCTCACGAATGGCAGGGCTTGGGTTCCCTGCCTTTTGAGAGAGACACAGCCCCCAGTCTCAAGGTGCTCTAGCTCTCCTGGGAAAGGGCTAAGGCCATGGTGACAGAGGGGGTGTGGCCTGAGACAGGGATTCTCAGAAGGAGACTGCCATCTCCCCAGTGAGTTTCCAAATGTTGCCCAAAGCTGGAAGGGCTTCAGCTAAAAGGGTAAGACAGGCCTTGGTGAAGCTGGATAAAAGCAGCCACTCTCTGGGCTCATCAGCTAATTGGAGAGCCAGCGACCCTGAGTGGCTAGGAGAGGAAATCATGGGTACAGCACTTCCACAGTGACAGCAAGCTTCTCCTCCCCTGAGGGGCCTTGCTTGGCCTACGGAGACTCAGCAGCTCTCCTGCACACGCTGCCTCATTGGGCCTAATCAGAGTCCCATGGACTGTGCTGGTTACATCTCACCAGCTACTGTGCAGGGGCTTCCCCACTGCCCCCTCACCCCAAAGCCATCTGATTTGATTGAGTTACAGCCCCTTGACAGTAAAGGAATTCTCACTCCTTTCCAGCTGTAGTCTGCCCTGCTTTAACTGAAACTATAGTCCCTCATTTAGTCCCCTTGGGGGAAGGAAGTTTCTCCAGCTTTATAGGCACAAGGGAGACAAGGTTGATTCTTGAGCTGTGGAAGAGCATGCTGGAAGTACTGGGGCCTAGTAAGGAGCCAGCACTGGGCTTGAAACACCCAGAGATGGAATATGTGACTTCTAGTCCTGACTCAGACACGTACTGGCTATTTGACCTTGGGAAAGCCACTTCCCCTCTCTGCACCTGTTTCCTCATTTGTAAAATGGGGGTGATGCTATAATCTTCCCTGACAACCTCCCTGGGTTGGTATGAGGATCAAATCAGAATGTATATGTAAAAGTGCTTTCAAACCTACAGTGTGCTATATAAACGCTCAGCAGCAGATAACATGATGCCCTGCCTCTTCTCCTAGGAGTCTGGCTCCACACTTTCTCCTTCCATCTGTAATGTTCACCTCTCTGCTGGCTCCTTGCCTCCCCCTTGGCCTTCAAATGTGCTCAGAACTCTGTCCCTCCACTGACATACACCAGCAAAGTTCTGAGATAAATGGTGTCTGCTAGCTGCCTTTATTTTCTCTGTCTGTAGCCTATCCTCCTATTCCTGCTCTCTGGTTTTACCCCCTACCCCACCTTGGTCTTCATCCTCCTTGACATCTCTGCAGACATTTGATCCCACTGATCCTGTGCCCACCTAAGCCCTCTGGCTTCTGTGGTAGGCAGCCTCTGGAATGGTCCCCATGATCCCCGCCTCGTGGTATTCCCCGCCCTCATCTAATCCCTCCCTGAGTGTGTGGCCAGACCTAGTGACTTGCTTCTCACAAGCAGAATATGGCAAAATATCACAAAAGAATATGGCAAATTTCCAGAATATGGAAATGTGCTGTCATTTCCAAGGCTAGACTGTAAGACTTTCACTCCTGTCTTTCTCACACTCACTTAGCATCTCGCTCTTGCTTGTACTGGGAAAGGTGGCTGCCATGTTGTGAGCTGCCCTATGGAGAGTTCCATGTGGCAAGGAGCTGAGGGAAGATGACAGCAGGGCCTTTGGACTCACTATTCCTTATCCCAGGATAGTTTTCTCCTGAATATCAGCAGGGTCTATTCTCTCACATCTTTCAATATGTGCTTAAATGTTCATCATCTCAGTAAACCTTCCTTACCCGTCATATTTAAAATTACAAACCCTCCCCTACTCACTGCTCCTTTCTCTTGTGCCTTTACTTTTTTATCCATGGCACTTATCACCATGTGTCATATTATACATTTTACTTGTTTATTTATTGTTCTCCCCTCCCCACACTAGAATGTAAACTCCAGGAGGGCAGGGGTTTTATCTGGTGTGTTCTCTACTGTACTCCCTGTGCCTATAAGCCTGACGCATAGTGGGAGGGGGAGTTTGGGGGCAGCTTCCATCCAGGAAGTTTTGCCTATCATCAAAGAAGGCTTTCTGGAAGAGTCTCAGTCCACACCCACAACAAATGTAGTTTCTGATTCTGTCACATCTGATATCTTCCCTGGAAAAATGGACTGGTTGGGGGCATATGTATGAGAACATGTGTGGAACTCTGTGGAAATGAGTAGGATTGGTAATAGGGAGTATGGTGGTGGTGGTGGTGGTGGTGGTGGTGGTGAAATGTGTGTGTGTGAACTGTGGAGTAACTGTGTGTATGCTCAGGAGGTAGAGGGGAAAGATGCCCTCCTGGGGCCTTTAGGGTGAGCCCAAGCCACAGAGGCCTAGTTAGCCCCTCAGATTCCATCTGTGACCTCCAGCAGGTGTACTTGTGATGCAGCCAGCCTAACCAGACTTTCAAATAGTATTCCTTGAGGAGCCAAGAATGGTGGTGACTATTTGTTCAAGCATCTCTGAGGAGGTGGGGGGAAGCTTCAGGCATTTCCCCTCATGAGCCAAAGGAATGCTAGAGAAGTCCAGAGAACAATGGGGAGCTGACAGTCCCTCAGCGGACCTGGGACGTGCGGACCCTGAGAGGGGTGCACAGCTGCCTGCCAGAACCTGGGGCATGGGAGAGGGGTTGGCGGGGATACAGAGGAGCCACAGAATCCCTGAAGGAAGAAGCCGGAAGCAGCTGGGGATGACACTGATAGGCATTTCCCGCCTCAGGATGCCCTCCCGCTTTCTTCACTGCCGCTGCAGCTGCAAAAGCAAAAGCTGCAGCTTCCCTCCGGCCCCAAATGTCTGTCCTACCGTTTGGGAGCTGGGGGGCCCAGGCAGCCCCCACTCCCAGTCTCCCTTGCTGTCCCTGAGGAAGGCAGGCAGCTCAGCCATGCCACAACAGAGTGTCCCTTGGGCCTAAAGGAAAGCTTTGTTAGTTTAAGATGATTGTCTATGGCTCTTTCCCTGCCTGACCTCAAGCTTGTACTTCCTTTGCTAAAAGAGCGGTTGGTTCTGAATGCATTTGGGACTGGAAGATTGCTCGCCTTCCCACCCTGTCACTGCAGCCTGCCTAGCTCAGCCTGGGTGGGCACTGCCCAGCCTCCATGTCTTCCTTAAGTGCCTCCGTGAACAGCACCAGGCCCCAGACAAATTGAGGCCTCTCATTCTGGGAAACCTATCCCACCTCGGTACACTGTTCCAGAACTTCTCAACCTTCTTTGCGCCATAACACACTCTAAACACGCTCCCATTGACATACTCAGATTGTGGTAACTACTACCTCCCCAACGCAAATTTGTAGTAATCATGGCCACACCTATCAGTGATCCTTCATGGTTGCTCAAGGGCTCCGCAAAGGGAAGACAGACTGGGGGTCATGTGCAATTCCCAGCACAAAGGTATGACACCACCCTGTCTCTCCCATTTCAGAAGCTCTGCTCGAGTGAAAGTGACCTTGTTCCACGGGTAACTCTAACCCCACCGTTATAATAATCCTGAATCCAAACTCGTTAATAATAAAAAGTCACTCGTTGCGAAGTTCCATACTTTATTATTAATAATGCACCTCATAACCGATCTACCTTAACTCTGTTGTTGACAGATGGCTCCATCCCAAGTCTGTTCTGGAATTGATTACTTAAGAGGGGTTTCAACCAGTGGCCCTCCTCTGGATGTCTCATTCCAGGTGGTGGCGCCTATGGATCCAGATGGCAGGCTGCCCTAGGGGTCAGCACCTGGGCTGTGCACACAGCAGCAACACTTGGCTCAAGCCACCTTGAACACTGGGAAGCAGCCTACTCACAACCCCCGTGGTACACAGCACAGAGCTGGAGCCCATTTAGACTGGACCAGCTGAAATGATTCAGGGACAGAAGCATTGTAGAGCCTGAAGACCAAAGATGAGGACACACTTCAGGAAATGCACGGGAGAGATACAGACATAGGGCGCCCTTCAGACAGAGAGAGAGGGAGGGCTGCTGAAAGATCATGTAGATCTCCATTGTCCAAAATGACCACTAGTGTCACAATGGAGCACTTGAAATGTAGCTAGTGCAAAACACAACATGCTGTCTGTGTAAAACACATTGGAACTTGAAAACTTAATATAAAAAATGCTAAATATCTCAATAATTTTCATGTTGAATTCATATATAAATGACAATATTTTTGATATATTGGTTTAACTAAAATATATTATTAAACATATAATTACAAAGGGCACAAAGACACTTTCTTGATTGTGGGGATGGTTTCACAGATGTATATATATTTCAAAACTTTAACTGTACACCTTAAATAGTTGCAATCATGTCATTTACACCTCAATAATGCTGTTAAAAAATTTTATACTAGCTCCCCCATTGCTCCCCAAGAGGATAAAAAGGAACTCATTTCACCTGTTTATTTTTTTTAATGTGGCTGTTAGAGAGTTTATAATTATGTATGTGGCTTACACTGTATTTTTATTGTACAGAACTGATCTAGTGGTTTTAGTCCATTTTATAGATCATGGAACCAAGGCCCAGAGAGGGGAAGAATCTTGCTCATGTAATGAGGTTGAGAAAATTTCATTATTTAGTATGAAGTACAGGGTAAGAACTATATATGTCAGCAAAAAGACTTATGTTCTTGAGGAAAGTGATACCTAACTCCAATCTTCACACACTTAATAGGTACCAAGGCTTCAGAAGTGGGGGATGAATTTGTAGCAACCTCAGAAACCTTGAAGGGAAAGGGTAAGGAGCAGAGGAGAAGAGGGATAAAGGAGCCAAAGAGATGAAGAAAGTCTGTGATCAGTGTGGGATGTGATCTCTTGCCCAGGATTCCACCCACCAAAAACCTTCAGTAAATTCTCTCCTTTACTTGGTGGTAACTGACAAAGGGTCAAGGTTTCATGCCTTGGTCAATGCAGTGAAAGCAGAGGCCATGCCCCAAGCTGCAGAAACCTGGGCAGCAGAGGAAGCCACAAGAATATAAATCTTCTGGGGTTGCTGGTGGGCTCAGTCGATAGAATATGTGACTCTTGATCTCAGGGTCATGAGTTCAAGCCCCATGTTCAGTGTGGAGCCTACTTACAAAAAAAAAAGAATATAAATCTTTCCTATTCCTCTACTCCAAGAAATTCATGAATACCTTGGACAGGGCTCTTGGCTTGCACAAATCATGGCATGGGGTGGAGGGCAGCTCATAATAATGTTTAGATCTCAAGGGTCATGAAGGGGTCTGGTAATTCATGGATCCACTAACATGATCAGAGTTTTAGAAGTTAAGAATATGATCAGAGTGATTGTAGTTTTATTTCCCTCTTCCAAGCCTGTAAGTCAGCAATTAAACCAAAAAGAATTAAGGAAGCCTCTGCTACGTGCAAGACCAACCTCCACCCCCACCATGCTAGGTGCTGTGAAATATATAAAAAAGCTATGGTCACTTGAAGCTCACAGAGAAGTCATTTCAGCAAGAGGTGGACAGGCAAAGAACAGAAGTCAGAGCGTTGATTACTTTAAAGTATATAAGGGTGCTTGGGGCTACCAAGAAAACAACTCAGCACCATTGTAGGACCCAAGTCTAGCTTCAATCTATATGGGCCTTACTCAAGGAGGTGCTGGATGTGTCCATAATCCCTGACGAGGAAGGAAAGAAAATGGGCAGCCTCTGAAGGCCCAAGGTCAGAAGGAACTGAGTCAATCATATGGAAAGAGGAGCAGTGAGCTGCATTTTGGGGGAAGGAAATGTATGGCATTTGGCTCTAAGTTCTGGATTTATTTGGCTCTACTATGGACAGAGAATCCCAGGATCAGAGTGGGCATAGAGCAGCCGAGATCCAGTCCAATGTGCCTCATGGCTACTGTCAGGGGACAACATGATGGAGGCAGCTTGGTGCATCCCTTCACTCTGTTCCATTGACTGTGCCCCAGACTTGCAAATGCTCACAAGGAAGTCCTGACCAGGGAGTAGAGATGGATCCACATGAGCCAGCTGCACTGTCTCAGTCCGGGTGGGGGTGCCTATGGATCCAGATGGCAGGCTGCCTTAGGGGCCAGCACCAGATGGCAGGCTGGCCTAGGGGCCAGTTATACACATGACTTGCTGATGATGGGTCCCTCACCTTCCCCTGGGGAAGCCAGCCTTGGTTGAAGAAGAGTTGCATTGTCCCTGGATCCTTCTCAGCTCCATTAAATCATTCACCAAGCATCTATGGAGCACCTATTGAGTGTAAGATCCTGTGGAAGTTACAGAATGGGTCCCAGCCCTCAGGTGGCTGATACCTGTGCTTACATTGTTACAACACCAAGTAGTTAGGTTCCCAGGACAGATCCGGCTAAAGGGCTATGGGAAATTAGAGGAGAGAGAGAGCATCTCCATCTGGAAGGTCAGGAAGATTTCATGGAGGAGATGGCATTTGAACTGAACTTTGAAAGGGAGTATGATTTAGAGATCAATTCCTAACACTTTATACAGTGCTACCTATGTACCAGACACTCTTCCAAGTACACTAAAAATAGTAACTCATTTAGGGCTAACCACAATCCTATGAAGTAAGTGCTATCACCACCCTTATTTAACATTGCAGAAATGGAGGCACAGAGAGATTAAATGACTTGCCCAAGGCCACAAAGTAAGTGATGGAACCCAGAATCAAACTTAGAGTCATGCTCATAACCACTGCCTCTCGGATGGGCAGAGGCACAGAATGGTGGGGGCCCAGTGGTCCAAGGAACAGAATGAGCAGAGAGTCAGGGATGTAAGAAAACACAATCTCCTCATGGAAAGCAGAGATGAGTCTGTTATGGCTAGAGCGTTTGGTGTATGAAGGGGAGTAGTCCAAGATGAAGTAGAAAATGAAGGTGCTTTCAAGCTAAGTCTTCAAGCACTTGAGTGTAATGGGTCTTGGGGAGCTTTGAGGGGTTCAGTGGAAGCACTCATCTCAGGCCTGACTCAAGAAAGGAGGCATGCTCCCTCTGAGTCCAGGCACAGCTGAGACAGTGTTGCCCATTTCCAGGGGGCCTTGAGGAGCCCCACTGCCAGCCTCTAAGCTCTGAGGTGGGTGTTCATTCAGGGAAAGAATGGAAAATCCATCATGTTCAAGACAGGAAATACCACAGTGAAGGCCCCTTGAGCCACATCACTACATTGAGAGCCGTTGCCTGTGAGAGGCAGGTCCCATTCCTGTTTTGTTTGTTTGGGGACTGAATGTTGTTATTCCCTGCTCTGCCTGTGTTTATGTCAGGGAACGTTCGCTATCAAAAAACAAAGCCCAGGCAGCAGCCCTACCAGTGCAACAACCAGAGACCCCTTCACTCTGGCATTTCCGGGCTGGCTCCCACCTGATGGATTTCTCAATTGAACAACATCAAAGATCTCCTCTTTTGGCTTCCCTCTCATCTTAAAGGGACTGGTGCTGAGGGGAAGTCATTTGACTCTGGAAGAAAAGCAACTTCTAGACTTGGCATCCTTGCCTGTCTCCAGCCCAGGTGAAAAGTGAAACAGGCTTATTCCCCAACTCCCAGCAGGCAGGAACAGAGAACCCAAGACCTAGGCCTTTGTGCCTCCTCCCTGTGGGGACACAGCCACAGGAGTCTACAGGGCAAAGGCCTGGGAGAACAGCCCTAAGGAAGCAGATCTTACTTGTCAGATTTCAGAAGAACAGAAAGCAGGAGAGGGGCACCTGGGTGGCTCAGGCAATTGAGCAAGTGGCTCTTCACCTTGACTCAGGTCATGATCTCACCATTCATGAGATCAAGCCCCGCATCAGGCTCTGCACTGACAGTGAAGATCCTGGATGGGATTCTCTCTCTCCCTCTCTCTCATGCTCACGCACACACACTCTCTCAAAATAAATAAGTAAAATTTTTAAAAAAAGCACAAGCCTCCAATATGAGCACTGTTATTTTATGGATGAAATAACTAAGACTCGGAAGAAGGGAGGACAATGACAACCAAGGGAGAGAGACTAGGGGCAGTGATGAGAAAATGAAGGCTAAAAGAGAGCAGAATGAGGGTTGCTGAGGAAGGGCTACCCCCACGCCCACGCAACTATCTGGCCAGAGGTCCCTTGGTACCTCTCTTATGTCCCCACCTCTGGCCCCCACCTGGGTGCTCTGCCACTCTCCTGGGCCTGACCAGCATCTCTTACACTGTTGACCACCTGCTAGTCCTGGTTACCAGCCCTCAGACAGCTGATTACCTCCCACCGCACTGGCCACAATTGAGTCTGTGCCCCCCATCCCAGACCCTCCTTGCCTCAAATCCCTAGGCCTGCCTCTGCTGTGGCCCTCACTGCTCTTCCCTTCATCTTTGGTGGCATACAGTACAGGCTTCATAGTTTCACACTGGGCTATGTATGGAATGCCCCTTGGGCTTCCTCCCTCCCTCCTGCATGAGATGACACTCTGTCAGCCAGGGCAGAGAGCAAGTATTTGTCATCTCTCACCCCCTCCCTCCTCTTTCGCAAAGCAGCCAACAATGAGCCATGTCAGGTGGACCAGTAAGACATACTGATATGATCCAATGAGCCTCCCCATTGACATGGGTGATCCAGTGACCACTCAGGTTAGTAGTGACTGAGGACAGGAACTGGGGAGTGGGCAAGTGGTGAAAAGAAAAGGACACAAAAGATAATAGGCAGAGTCTCTGACAAGGAGGGGAAGCCAGTTCCCAAGAAAAGGAAGAAAGTGATGACACATTGCCAATGGCCAAAAAACTGAGGAGGGGAAACAGAATGCTGGTGATCCAATTACAATCTCCACAGCACTGGCACCCCACCAGCTGTCTTATGCACAGCTGGGAAATGCATGCCCTGCTCTACTGGTGGCCTTGAACTAGCACGCAGTTGTGTCTCTAGCACTGGTGTGGGTGTAGGAGATGTGGGCATGGGTGGTGCACTAAACCAGTGACACTCTCTGGCCTGGACCCTGTGGGACCCTCAGCAGGTGCTCACACATGCACCAGAAAGGTCTCCTGCATGAGGCAGCTGGACTGGGGGCTGGGAGAGGAACAGAGTCAAGTTATCGGCCTCATTTCTGAATTCCTCCTACACACTCCTGAGCCTAGCACGGTGCCTGGCACATAGTACACGCTCAGCAACACCTTACTAATTACCAGTAATAACAGCTGCCGTGTCCAGAACACCTCCTGTGTGCAGCTGTGCCAGGCACCTTACAAAGATTATCTCATTTTATCTTGACAATCTTATGAGGAAGTTGTTGCTTTTGTAGCCCTGTTTTACAAATCAGGAAATGCCTGCTCAGAGAGGTTAAAAATGACTTGTCTGAAGTCACAGAACAAGTATATGGCTGTCTAGTATTCCGGTTCAAGTTTATCTGATGCTAGACTCAGTCAGGCTCATAACTCCACATTATACTGTCAAATGAATGAAAGAAACCAGAATTCACAACAATGACCTCATTAGTCCTACGCTGGAAGCGAAAGACATGAATTGATGAAACGTGAGGGTCCTGAGACACATCCCCCCTTCCAAAGCACACATGCATGTGTGCACACACACACACACACCCCAAGCTTAGAGAACATCTCTTTGGTGCAAATGTTATAACCCTCAGCAGGGAAGTGACTCTGCAGAGCACAGGTTGCTGAGGGTTTGGGGATGGGGAGGGAGAGCCATCCCTGGGCTGCCTTCACACTAAAAGGACAAAGCTAAAAGGACAGACAGCAGCTGAGGTTCTCAGCAGGGTACTGATAAAACACTAGGGAAGGGGGTTGCTCCTTTGAGACTTTGGGGAGTCTCCTTGGTTGTCCACTTGCTCCCTTCAGTTGCAGGAGGAGCACGGGGTCAGGGTTATTTCAGCATAACAGCTTCTCAAGCCATGCGGTGGGGGTGTCCCTTGGTCTGAGCTGCTCATGCCAACCCCCACCCAACAACTGCTGAACACGTGAACAGACTTAAAAAGAGATCCACTTCTGAGGTATTGGCAAGCCAGGCTAACACCCACTGGTTCGCATATACAAGGGCCCTGGAGTAGTCTACAGGGAACAGGAATGGTTCCCACATCTTTCAAATCTTTACTCACAAGTCACTTTCTCAGTGAGGCTTACCATAGTCACCCTCTTGAGAATCGCACCCATCCCAAGCTCTCTCTATCCCCCTTCTATGTTTTCCTTTTCTCCAGTAGCATTTATCATCACATGACTTTTTTTTTTTTAAGTTTATACATTTATTTTGAGACAGAAAGAACGCAAACAAGGGAGGGTCAGAGAGAGAGGGAGAGAGGATTCTAAGCAGGCTCTGCACCATCAGCACGGAGCTTGATGCGGGGCTGGAGCCACGAGATCGCGACCTGAGCCAAAACCAAGAGTCAGACACTTAACTGACTGAACCACCCAGGCGCCCTTCGAATGACAGTTTTTACTTATTCATTTTCTTTGCTATCACATTATGTGGACCACAAAGGCAGGGACAGGGGAAGGGGTGGTGGTGGCTGTTTAGCTCACTGCTTGTGGCCCCAGTACCAAGAATAGAACTTGAGACTTTGTTGAATGAACGAATTCTCTGATTTCAATTATTTTTGAGCACTAAACGTGATGATATTTACATTGTCATGCCTTCTCGGCCATCCCTGAGGAGAAGGCATGCCATTTGGGAACATAGTCATTAAACCGACCACTGTGAGATCTTAACTTAGAACAAAGAAAAACTCTTATAAACATGACTTCCCTGCCAAGATCAGTTACTGCAACGGTCACTTGAGGAAGGGCTTCAGTGAGACTGAGGTTCAAAGCTATTCATTCGCATACAAAATCAATGAGAAAATTCAGAAGTGCTCTGGGCACACACAGGTCTCCTACAGAATTGTTTGTTTACCACGACAATCAGCAGACAGGATCTAAACTGCAGGAGGGGTTGATGTAGCACTTCCTAAGCAACCTGGGTCAACAACAGCCACAACAGAAACAGGGGAATTTCCTGGTTAGTGACTAATAATAGCTCATTTCACACTCACTGGCTGTGTGACCTCGAGCAACTTACTTGACCTCTTTGAGCCTCAGTATCTTTGTCTGCAAAAATGGGAACAATTATGGTGCCTGTCTCATAGGGCAACTGTGAAGTTTAAGAGAGTTAATTGATATAAGGTACAATGCATGGTACATAATAAACACTATATAAGTGTCACTTACTGTTTGTATTACTTCTAGATGATGAGTATCTTTAGAAGAGGATCTATATCCCCCCTCCCCCAAGTCCAGAACAAAATACGTAAGCACAATATAAGTGTTAGCTGTTACTACTGCTATCAGGATGATGATGATGATGATGATGATAATGACAATGATGATGACGACGACGACAATGATTAGGAGTAGGGCTGGTGTAATTACTTGTTTCTGTGTCTTCCATAAGAACCGCAAGCTCCATGAAGTCAGGCAGGGACCATGACTTCCTCGAGCCCTAGAACACAGTGCCTACTAAACTTAAACACAGTAGGTGCTCAGTTGACTCTCATGTGACTTTCGCCCAGGGCTTTGGTAACTCTCCTGCTACTTTAAGATTCAAATATTCTCAAACGGGAGTCAGCAGTACTCCTCCCTCCTGTAGGGGAGACAAAGGATATAGAGACCTCAATCCCTATTTTCCAGGCCCAGCCCTCAGAAATCACTTCCAAGTTATTCATAAATAGGTACACGAAACAGATAGGTGGAGACTATGACCACTGTTACCAAAGAAATGTTGAGTGATGATAAAAAGTATATGTGTATGTGGGTGGCTGGGGAAGAAGAGGAGAGACTTTATGACTTTAAATGGCTAGTAAGACCTCTATGAGGTGGTGGCATTTGAGTAGAGACCTGAAATATGGGAAGGAAGCAGACTGCAAAGATCTGAAAGAACATTCCAGGCAGAGGAAACAGCAAGTGCAAAAGCCCCAGGGCAACAAAGGGCTTGGGGTCTCTTGGAACCCAATGGGGACCAGTGTGCCTGGGTCATTAGGTAGAGGGGTGAGGCCAGAGAAGCAGGCATGGGCCCCATAAGCCATAAGAGAAGCCATTGAAGAACAATCCCAGATGACTGAGAGCTTTCCCTAGAACAATCTGTCAAAACATAATGCATTGGGGCACCTGGTAGCTCAGTTGGTTAAGCGCCCAACTCTTGATTTCTGCTCAAGTCGTGATCTTGCAGTTGTGAGATGGAGCCCCACATCAGGCACCATGCTAAGTATGGAGCCTGCTTGGGATTCTCTCTCTGTCTCTGTCTCTGTCTCTGTCTCTCAAAGTAAATAAATAAAACTTAAATATATATATATATATATATATATATTGCACAATTATCCACATTCTATTGTAAAAGAGGGAAGATGTGGCACCTAGTCATGCATTTCCCGATCATGGTTATGGACATTTCAGAACAGCAAAGCCTGTCTATTTTGGACTTCACCAATTCAAACTTTGAACTAGTCCACACAGAGGCTGGGCTATGAGGTGGTGGGTTTGTTATACTGCCTTCCAAATGACACCAAATGAAAGCAGAGTTCATGTGTTGAAAAGAACAGACTCGCTGGCAAATTAGAAATCAACCATGGCTGTTGAGCAGCTCACAGAGCAGGCTTATCTAATCATTAAAGCAGGTTTCTAAAGACTGACTTGGCAGCACTTTTTTAGCCTTTTTCTTATTCATATGTAGTGGGAAATGATTTAAACAAAATTTTTTAAAATGCCTATTTATTTTTGAGAAAGAGAGAGTATGAGGGAGGGGCAGAGGATCCAACGCGAGCTCTGTGCTGAGAGCTAAGAGCCTGATGTGGGGCTCGATCCCACGAACCTTGAGATCATGACCTGAGCCAAAGTCAGACGCCAAACCAACTGAGACACCTGGGCTCCCTGGAAAATGATTCTTAAAAAAAAAAAAAAAAAAAAAAAAAAAAAAAAAAAAGAAGAGGAAGCAAAGCCTTGGTGGAGGGATGTTCAATATATCAATTTTTAACAATTGAATCAAAAGCCTGGTACCTGCCCAATTCACCAGAATTTCCTAAGCATCTATTGATACATCTGTAATGAAACATTTTGTTCACATCCTGGGAAGGACATAATAAAGCTCAAAATATACCAAACACAGGGATATGCTTCCTACCCTCCCACCCCCCCCCCTAAGGATCCTATTCAGAATCCAGGTCTTGGCTCTTTGAACCTACCTGGTAGATAGTGTCAGCTGTGTGCTTTTCCCGTTTATATCTCAGATCTGTTGTTCTACCTTCAAGACTTTCCTTTTCCAGCAAAGCTCGGCCCAGAAGATAGTGTAAGACAAAGATCGTGTTCAACAAATATACTTTTGGACCCCTTCATTTCCCAGCCTCCCTTATAGTTAAGTTTGACCCACATGACTAATTCTGACCAAGGGAGAGTCATCAGAAGTAATTTGCACCATTTCTGAGCTGAGGTAGTTCAGAGTTGGTATGTGCTATGACTGAATTGCATCCCCCTCCCTCCAATTCATATGTTGAGGCCCTAACCTCCAGTCCTCCAGTGTGGCTATATTTGTGTTAAGGAAGTAATTAAGATCAAGTGAGGTCATGAAAGTGATCTCTTTCTCTCTCTTTCTCCCTGTCCCTGCCATGTGAAGACACAGTGAGAAGGTAGCAGTCTACAAGGCAGGAAGAGATTGTCCAGGAACTGAATTGACTAACACCTTGATCTTGGCTTCCCAGGCTCCAGAACAATGAGAAAATATATTTCTGTTGTTTAAGCCACTGCATCTATGCTATTTTGTCATGACAGCCCAACCTAAGACACATGTTCCCTGGTATGGAGATCTCAGAGATCACATGTTCCAGATAGCTCAGTTATTTGTCATCTGACCTGCATTAGATGTTGTGTGATCAAGAAATAAGCCTTTCCTAGAGCCCAAATGGATAAAGAAGATGTGGTATGTATATACAATGGAATACTACTTGGCAATGTAAAAGAATGAAATCTTGCCATTTGCAACAATGTGGATGGAACTGGAGGGTGTTATGCTAAGTGAAATAAGTCAGTCAGAGAAAGACAGATATCATATGTTTTCAGTCATATATGGAATTTGAGAACTTAACAGAGGACCATGGGGGAAGAGAAGGGGAAAAATAGTTTCAAACAGAGAGGGAGGCAAACCATAAGAGACTCTTAAATACAGAGAACAAACTGAGGGTTGATGGGGGGCAGAAGGAGGGGAAAATGTGTGATGGGCATTAAGGAGGGCACTTGTTTGGACAAGCACTGGGTGTTGTACGTAAGCGATGAATCATGGGAAGCTACTCCTGAAGCTAAGAGCACACTGTATACACTGTATGTTAGCTGACTTGACAATAAATTATACTAAATAAATAAATCAATAAATATTTTTTTTAAAAAAGAAAGAAGCCTTTCCTGTGTCAAACCACTGAGATTTTAGGGGTTCTGTGTTACTGCAACATAACCTAACCCATCTTGACCAATGCACGCTGGCAGAGAAAAGGACATGACATATATACCATGTTTGTCCAAACAAGGGCAAAAGCAGATGAGTGCCACCAGCACTAGTGAGTCCTTGGTATTCAGACAAATGCAAACTGTGTTTCCTGGGTCCTGGGATTCAGCCAACAGTGAAGATGTAAACAGCCCAAGGAATCCGTTGTGGTTTCACATAAGAAAACAAGAGCTCCAGCTGCTAAACATTGGGAAACCTGAGAGATAAGGCATTATCTCCAGAAAGCCCTAGTGAAATGCATACAAGTTCCCTGGAAGGACTCACTCATTTAACCTATGACAACCAGGCGGCACTGTCTTTTTCTTTTCTTTTTTTTTTTTTTTTTTTTTTTTTTTTTAAATTTTTTTTTTCAACGTTTATTTATTTTTGGGACAGAGAGAGACAGAGCATGAACGGGGGAGGGGCAGAGAGAGAGAGGGAGACACAGAATCGGAAACAGGCTCCAGGCTCCGAGCCGTCAGCCCAGAGCCCGACGCGGGGCTCGAACCCACGGGCCGCGAGATCGTGACCTGGCTGAAGTCGGACGCTTAACCGACTGCGCCACCCAGGCGCCCCATCTTTTCTTTTCTTTCTTTCTTTCTTTCTTTCTTTCTTTCTTTCTTTCTTTCTTTTTTTTTTCTCTTTCTTCTTGTGAACAAATTTGTATTTAGATTTAGCCAACTGGACTCAGTTGAGATGATCCCAATTTTGTTGGTAACATCCAAAGCATCATAGTCAAGAGCCAGTCGAACACATGCCTTCTTTTCTCCATCTGGCTTGATCAAGGTGTTGACCTTGGCCACGTCAATGTCATAGAGCTTCTTCACAACCTATTTGATCTGGTGTTTGTTGGCCTTGACATGTACAATGGACATAAGTGCATTGTCTTCTGTCTTCTTCGTGTCTGACTCGGGACTCGGGAACTTGATGATGGCAGAGTGGTCAAGCTGGTTTCTCCTGAGGGCACTCTTTTGAGGATATTTGGGTTGCCTTCAGAGATGCAGTGTCTTGGGCTGTCAAAAGATAGGTGATGGGCGGATCTTTTTTTGCGTATGACTGTGGACGCCTTTAAGCATGCTTTCTTGGTCTTCAAAGCCTTTGCTTTGGCTTTGGCTTTGGCTTTGGCTTTGGGAGGGGCCGGTGCTTCCGTCTTTGCCTTTGGCACCATCTTTGTGGGAAAAAGGAGGAAGCACTTTCTTAAGGACTGATTTCTCAGGAGAGGGGTGGAGGGATAGGCCCAGGGGCTCAGGTCCACTTTGGATCACAAACTGGAGGCAGACTACACAGTTTGGCCCAGGGTTGTCTCTCCTTCCTCTGCCCACCAAAGGATTTGAATTTCATCAGAAGCAGGAGGGTCATTTCATCACTCCAGTTTCCCTGTGGCTTCTCACTGCCATACCTCTCTCAGTCCAGGCTACCTCTATGACTGTCTATGTAAATCACCCATGAGAGAGAATCAAAGTGAACTTTGGAGCTTTGGTTTTTTGTTTAAATGCTTGGCAAGACTTATCTACAAGCATCTTCTCCCATCTGACCTCCCAAATCTTTTTCAAACCCAAGTTCAAGCCTGATCTCTCCTATGAAACCTTCCCTGGCTCCCCATTCCCACTGTAATGCCTACCAATTTTTTTCTTCCTTCCTTCCTTCCTTCCTTCCTTCCTTCCTTCCTTCCTTCCTTCCT
>NW_024420481.1:4506490-4646922 GCF_014898765.1 Herpailurus yagouaroundi
CCTTCCTTCCTCCCTCCCTTCCTTCCTTCCTTCCTTCCTTCCTTCCTTCCTTCCTTCCTTCTTTCTTTTAGAGAGAGAGTGAGCAAGTAGGGGAGGGGCAGAGAAAGAGGGAGAGAATCCTAAGCAGACTCTGCACTGTCAGCACAGAGCCTAACACGGGGCTTGATCCCATGAATTGTGAGATTACGACCTGAGCCCAGATCAACAGTAAGACCCTTAACTAACTGAGCCACCCAGGCACCCTGCTTCCTGATCTTTTAATAATAACTATAGCCAACATTTATTGTATACCACTATGCACCACTAAGCCTTTCAGTAGCTCATATTTCTTGTATGCTATCTTATCTGATCCTCCTACATTCTAAGGGAGGTGTTATCATCCCTATTTTACACCCAGGGAAACTGAGGTTCAGAGAGGGGAAGTGACCTACCCAGGATCCCACAGCTCATAAGTGGCAAAGCTGGAACCCAAGCCTATCAGATTCTAAGACCTCCTGCTATAACCGGTACTCTCTTCTGCTCCTGACAGGTCAGCCTCCATTATCATATGTTTTGAGTTGCTCCTCAATCACTGTAAGTTCTTTGAGGATAGGGACAGTTTCTTTTAATTGGTTAATAATTAGCCTTTCTCTTTTGGCCAGCACTTTCCAGTTTCTATAGGGCTTCTACATACTTGGTGTCATCTGATCTTTACTGCCTTCCTGAGACATCTGTGTTATCCTCAGTTTACAGATGAGGAAACAGAGGTTTGGAGAGGTCCGTGAGTTGCACAAGGCACACACCCAATGAATGACAATGAGCTGCTCTTTTTGCTATCCCAAGGTGCCTCTCACTTGTAAACTGGCCACCAGGTAATCCCTTCCTCCTCTCCTGGCACCATGGTGTCCTAAGCCTCATTTTTTGCCCAATTGAAAATAGCTGAGGTCAATGAAGGGCACTCATTTTATTTCTGATCCTTAGGAGTTGGAATAGAGGCATACAGACTTATGCAGTTGACATTCAACAAGATGTGAATGGGAGTTTTGTAGTTCCAGAACCGGTAACTAGGGCCTAAAGCTGAGGTCAAATGTCACATGAGAACTGCCAAGGGACTTCCAACAATGGGGGGGGCCAGCACTTTCTGTGGAGTTTATCAAGAGCCTACTAGGGGCAAATGGGTGGCTCAGTGAAGCGTCTGACTCTTGACTTCAACTCAGGCCATGATCTCATGGTTTGTGAGTTCAAGTCCCGCATCAGTCTCCATGCTGGGAGTGTGGAGCCTGCTTGGGATCATCTCTCTCCTTCTCTACCTCTCTCTGACTATCCCTCTCTCTCTCTCTCAAAATAAATTTTAAAAAGAGCCTACCGAACAGGATGTACTGCTCCAAATCCCCTCCCACACTGACTATACAAGCAGAAAAGGGGGGCGGTGTCATCATTGGGATCAGGAAGCTTTGGACTAGTGCTGTAACTTCTCCCCCCTCCCAGGCCCCCAGCCAGGTTAGGGGGTTCCAAGAGAATGCCATCAAGACTGGGGGACCTGTGAGGAGAGTAGAATGGCCTCTCATTCCTGGTTGGACATCTGCTTGCATGGCAGACTCGTGGCACTTTCCTCAGGTAAAGTGGATGCTTCAGAAGGTAGTGAGGTTTGAGCTGTTTTACCTTATACTACCCAAGAGGACTGGCCACTGGGTGAGGGGACCCTGGGAGCAAAGGCCTTTGAGGATACTGCTGGCAGCATCTGTGTGTAAGTGTGGGCATGAGGGCAGGGGGCTTAGTTGGAAGAAGTAGTGGCTGAATAGCTTCTTCCACATCAGGAAACTCTGAAGTGGGGAGGCCTCCAGACCCCTCTCAAACTGAAGATAGTGAGTGAAGAAAAAGAAAATCATTGTATGTCTGTACCCCATTGAGTTAAGACTACAATGAACCAGTTACACAGTGTGAAACACTATCCCTGAATACCTGCCATCCATCTGACCTTCCTTCAAAGAGCTCTGGTGGCCCCTGCCTCTTTGTGGACCCTCTGAGGTTAGGCTGGCCTGGCAGCTGGATGGAGAACAAGGTCTCAGATTTCAATGCTGTGCCTGGGGCCAGGGCACGGGTGAGGTGCCTAGGGCACAAATTGTCAGGAGGTGCTCACTGTCAGGTGCTGACCCTGAACTTGCTTGGCCCTGCAGTGGATGAGAGCACCCCCCCTAAATTTTGCACCCTGGGCACCTCACCTGCCTCACCTTCTCCCAGTCCTATTTGTAGCTGCCACAGGGCCTGGGCCAAGGCCCAGTGGTTTCCTGTGATTCACAGAGTCTTTCAGGTCTACAAGGACATTCTAGGCTTGGTTGATGAGGATCCAGGGATGTGCGGCTAGCACAGTGGCCAACTTTGAGCTGGGCGCACCCAGAACAGACAGGTTTTCCCACAGGGGAGTTGGGGGGGCGGGGAGTGTCAAGATTCAGGGAGGCAGCTTTCTGTGCCATTCGCCAACAAGCCAAACAAAACTGAGGTAATTCTGCCCCCTGGTGTCCACTTCTGTCACTGCAGTCACTGCCAGAGGTCCCTCTAAGTTTCAGGAGATTTAGAATCACTTACTAACCATTCATTCGTGCCTCACACGAGTATTGACTGCCCCACCCTGGGCCAAGTGCTGTGCCGTACACTGTGGGTACAAAGATGAATAATACAGAGACCTCCCCTCCTTGAAGGGTGCTGTAGTCTAGTGGAGCAGATATACACACAAAGATCATTTTGAAGCATTTAAGTAAGTGCTCTGTTAAAGGTCATTATGTGGCACAAAGAAGGCCTGCTTGGCTTAGCGGAAGCAGGGGACACGTCAGGAAGAGCTTGGTTGAGTTTGGTGACTGACTTTGAGGTTTTTTAAAAATGTTTACTTATTTATTTTGAGAGAGAGAGCACGAGTGGGGGAAGGAGAGAGAGAGAGAGAGAGAGAGAGAGAGAGAATCCCAAGCAGGCTCCCCTCTGTCAGCGCAGAGCCTGATGCAGGACTCAAACTCACAAACTATGAGATCATGACCTGAGCCAAAATCAAGAGTCAGATACTTAATTGACTGAGCCACCCTGGCTCCCTGACTTTGAGTTCTTTAGGTGGCTGAGGGAAAGGCCTTCTGACAGAGATATGTATGTGTGAAGGCATAGAGGCACATGTAAGGGACAACAGAATGTTTCATATGCTGGGCCTGTAGTGCACATTGAGAGGGACAGTGAGAGATAAAGTTGAAAGCTGGCTGATGGTCAGGGCTTGGAGGGTCTTGTGTGCTACACGGAAGGCTTAGACCTGATCCCTAGGTGATCAGTAATCCCTGAAAAGCTTTGAGCAGAATAGTGACATTGTTGGATTTGAATTTTTGAGTTTATTCTGGCTACTTTATAGAGAATGGGTTGTAGAAGTGTAAGGCTGGGGAGGCTCTTGAGAGGGTTGCCAAATGTAGAAACAAAATAAAACAGAAGAAAAGAAAACATGATGCCTACTGAATTTGGCACTTCAGATAGACAAATTTTAGTATAAGTCTATCCCAAATATTGCATGGGATATACTAAAATTAATTATTCATGTATTTGAAATTCCAGTTTAACTGGGCATCCCATATCTTATCTGGCAACCTTATCTTAGAGACATCAAGGATATGCTGGAGGCTTGGACTAGGGTAGACGTAGTGAAGTTGGATAGAAGTGGAAAAATTCAAGGGGTATTCAGGAGATAGAAATGAAAGAACTTGGGGATGACATGGATGAGAAAAAGTGAGAAGAATGGTGTCAAACATAAGACCCAATCTCCTGTTTGGGCTGCTTGCTCTGTGTTGGGTCCTCTAACCACACCTCACTGCAATTACCACATACCTTGAGGTCAAAGGTCCTTCCTAAAACATCCCAGAGAAACTACCAACCCAGAAACCAAGACAGCCTCCAGACCCTTGTCCTCCCCTGCTCTGGCCGGTCTCCTGCCTGGCTCCTTTCGATTTCACACCTGCTTGCTTCTGCACTTTGGTCCAGCTAATTGGCCAGGATCTGGTGCCTAGAATCAAGCTAGGGTCCCTTTAGGCTTCGTTCTTTGCCTCTCTGCACCACTCTCCCCAACGGCTGGCATGAGGTGCCCAGGCCAGGCCTCCATGACTGACTAGAACAGATCCTTCCTGCCAAGGAGGAAAATTCCAAACATTCCCAGAACACCACAGGTTTCCCTAGGGGCTTTCTCCCCCGCCCCCCCCCCCCAGAACGCTGAGGCTAGAAGAGTGTCCTGGCTTCTCAGAGCTTCTTGTGACCCAACAGTGCCACTTAGTGGTCACACAGAAGACTGCAGGCTGAGGCGAGATGGGAGACTGGTTTGTAGACCATGGAGAGAGCTTTACATTCCTATCTCTCCCCTGGCAGGGCACAGGAAGCCTGCCTCTGCTGGTGGCCATCCATCAGGAGGTTGATGCTCCTCAGCTCTTACGAATCTGAACAACACATCCATTTGGTGGACTTGCTGGTAGACAGGTGGCCCAAGATGGCATCCAAAGAACTGAACAACTAGGCCTTGAGGTCTCTGTTCTTGACAGGATTCAGGAAGCTGGCCTCCAGGTTGAACAGCTCATAGCCTTCAAACTTCCCAGCCTTCCATATCTGATCAATACCAGCCTGGTATCTATCTAAAAATAGCTGTGTTTGCGGTCCCTCCCACACCTGCTTGTGGGACATTCCAGCCCAGAAAACTGGAAGTGCAGAGTGGGTCTCACAATCGGGTTCCCCATGGTGGGCGTGTTTGCCAGACAAACAGTGGGCCTGGCCACTCTCCAGCATGCCACCATCTTCTCTGGGGTTACAGCCAATCAGAAAGAACCTACCAGGTGCCCCACCCTCTCTCCCCTCCACACCAGAGCTTGTGAGTATGTGGCCAGAGCCAACATTCTATGCCCCAAGCTGGGGATCTGAAAGACATCAGGCCTCAGATGACCCTGTGGGTTGTAGCACAAAGCTGATCTGGAGTTATTGAAAAGGTTTTCTAAGGAGACTGCCTCAGGAAATGCAGCTCCCTCCCTTCCCCACTAGGAACTTGCCATGAGGGCCTGGGAACACCCAGGCTGTGTCACTGAGGCTGAGGTGATCACTGATCCACAGCTG
The DNA here is from genome assembly GCF_014898765.1 of Herpailurus yagouaroundi. NCBI lineage: Eukaryota > Metazoa > Chordata > Mammalia > Carnivora > Felidae > Herpailurus > Herpailurus yagouaroundi. Next base: position 4,511,585 of record NW_024420481.1, read on the forward strand.
ATGTCTCCCACACCATCTGGCTGGAGATGGTAAGCCATTCCCGATGAATGCCATTTCCTCGTAGCAGGTTTTAGCCATCAGCCTTTTTCATGGCCTCTGGGAGCCCTGGACCCTATTTTCCTGTGCCTAAGACTTTGGAGAAATCTATAATTTATCATGTGTCATCTGCAAAATAGGAATAATAATACCCCATAGGGTGGCCACCCAGGCCACATGAGTTAATATACGTAAAGTGTTTTGCTGTTTGTTATAATTAATACTTCTAAGGGTCTGAGATTGAGCCCCTGCAAGGATATAGACACCAGTTAGGTCCAGTTAGGTCCAAGTGCCTCACACTTTCTCCCTTTCCCTTCCCATCAGGGTCTCTGGTTGTTGACTTGAAATAGGAAGTCCTTCATCTTTTGCATGGGCAGTGAGTCTTCCAGAATGAGGACCTCTGGAGGTTCTGTAGGTCAGGGCAGGTTGGGTTGGGGGGAGAAAATTGGTCACGGACATTAAGTTGTACAGTGCCCTAGCAATCTTTCAGTAACTAATGAACAGTTTGCCTGACCTCCTGGGCTGACAGGCTGTGGTCTTCTTAGGACATCAAGATATGCTCCTCAGGCTTCACCTTATGTGAGCCACTGGCCTATTCCATCCTAGACCATCAGCTTTAGCCCCACCTCCTGGCTGGCTTTGAGAGATATACATTTGAGAAGCCCAGCGTGGGTGCCTTCTGTCCAACCAAGGGCTCCACCTGTTGCAGACCAGCTCCATGAAACCCAAATCCCTTGCAGTCTCTGAGTCCCACAAGGCACCAATCACCTTTCATGTCTCCAACCTGACCATCCTGCCAGTGGCCTCCTCGGGCAGGGGAGGAGTTTCTCAGTCCCTGATTGTGGGACTTGTTTAGATGTGAGCTGTGGATCCAGTTGTATTTTCTTCCGAATGACTACCCAGTTGTCCCAACATGGCTTGTTGAAGAGTACACACTAGAATCACACCCAGTATGGTAAGATGCTCACGCAGGGAAAAGCATGTAGGGACGGTGACTGAGGGAACAGCAGATTCACAGTCCCCATGTATCTCGTGCCCTTTTAAGGTATGTGCTTGTTGAGTGGTAGCAGACTGAAATCCCTTTGCATAAATCATTTTATCTCTTTTTTTGTTCTGAGCATATATATGTAAATTCCTAAAAGTTAAATGCTACATGACATGTACTTCCTATCAAGGCCAACCTCCAGGTTTGTGTGTGCTCTTTAAGGAGCCCCAGGCTCCAGTGATGGAAGGCTAATACCACAACAGTCTAGAGCAGGGGTCAGCAAACTTTCTCTGTAAATGTCCAGATAGTAAATATACTAGACTTTGCAGGCCTTATGGTCTCTGTTGCAACCACTCAATGCTGCTTTTGTCAGACAAAAGCAACCATAGACAACATGTAAAGAAATAAGCATGACTCTGTTCCAATAAACTTTATTTACAAAAACAGATGGTGGGCCATAGTTTGTCAACCTCTGAGAGCAACTGAGACCTAATTTTACAAGACCTGTCCAGAGGCAAATTACACATCAGTTACACAAGAGAGTGCCAAATCAAATATAGGGTCATAGAGAATCTTCATGGACATCTTAAATGGAGCCTTTCTGGCTGTCTAGGTGGGCAGGGCATCTGGCTTATGTCCCTCAACTGTTCTGTGCCCACCTTCACAGAGCAGGACCTCCTGGCATTCTGGGTATCCTAGACTATCACTGGATTAAATCCAAACCTCAACTAGGGCCATTACACATAGGTATCAGTTCCTTGACTGCAGCAAGCCATTTATGTTAGCTCACTGGCTGATTCCAAGCACACCACCAGCCAATCCTGGGCCACCCCTTGCTCTGCCTGTCTAAGGAGAGAAGAGACATGAAGATTGCCAGGGTGGGATGGTGCTGCCATTCATTGAAAACACAGGAAGAGAAGGAGGTTTATGGGGGTATAGTGAGTTTGCTGTGGAATATGTTGAGTTTAAGATGGCTGTGGGACATTCAAGTGGAGATACCCAGCAGGTGGTTTCACACAAGCATTTGATTTACCTGAATTCAAGTCTACTCATGCTGCCAAAGAAAAAGATGACGATGGCAAGTATTCTAGTGATTCCACCTGCCCTTTGGCCAAGTAAGCATGGACTCTTCAATTAATGTAAGACAAAGAAGTGGGTCTGTCGCTCCTTCATTGAGTCTCAGTTCTTCCATGCCTGTCACGGTAGGATCATCTCTCTGGGCTGATACGGGTCATGTATTTAAAACTGCTATTGTGGGGAGCTTGGCTGGCTTGATCATTAGAGCATGTGACTCTGAATCTTGCTGTAAGTTTGAGCACCATGTTGGGTGGAGAGATTACTTAAGAATAAAATCTTTTTTAAAAAAAAAAAATAAAGCTGCTCTATCAACAATAACCAAATTATGGAAAGTGCCCCAATGTCCATCGACAGATGAATGGATACAGAAGATGTGGTGTGTGTGTGTGTGTGTGTGTGTGTGTGTGTATATATATATATATATATATATATATATATATATATATGAGAATATTACTTGGTGATCAAAAAGAATGAAATCTTGCCATTTGAAACAACGTGGCTGGAACTAGAGTGTGTTATGCTAAGCAAAATATGTCAGTCAGAGAGAGACAAATATCATATGATTTCACATATATGTGGAATTTAAGAAACAAAACAGATGAACACAGAGGATGGAAAGGAAAAATCAGATAAAAACAGAGAGAGAGGCAAACCATAAGAGACTCTTAAATACAGAGAACAAACTAAGGGTTGCTGGAGGGAGGTGGTGGCAGGGATGGGCTAAATAGGTGATGGGCATCAAGGAGGGCACTGGGTGTTATATGTAAGTGATGAATCACTGGGTTCTACTCTTGAAACCATTGTTACACTATATGTTAACTAAGTTGGATTTAAAAATGCAAAAAAAATAAAGCTGTTGTTTTATGGTGTGTGCATGTGCACACATGTGTGCTTGACATGCTTCCTGGGAGCATTATTTCTCTTTTGGGGTATTTAAGGTTTTTTTCTGTGTATATTCAATTTTTGCCTGAAGTACTTGACTGTAGGGTGTATGCTGAATGGGGTGTGATGACACCGTAAATGTGTCTGAAGTACAAGGTGGTGGGGAAGGACACCATTTCAGAGTTTTGGGGTCCATGTGCACATAGGTGGCAACAGCAGACAGAAGAGTGAGTGGGGTTTCCGGAGCAAGAATATAGAATAAGAAGACAAGTGGCTCAAGCCCGATGCCTAGGACCTAGGATATGCTATCATTTAGCAATAGGGTCAGGGAGGAAGATGAGCCTACAATGGAGCCTGAGACCAAATGGTGGGTGAAGTGGGAAAGAAACCGGGAGGAGTTTGAGTCCTGGTGGCCTGGTGGAGGGAGTGTTCCAGAAGAAGTAGTGAAGTGCTACTGAGAGGTTGGAGAAGGTAAGGGCTAAGAAACAACCTTTGGCTTTGGAAACATGGAGGTTGCTGGTGACCTTGGTGGGAGTGGTATCAGAAGGATGGGCCAGAGAGGGTCAAGGGGTGAGTGGAGGTGAGAAAGTGGGGGTGGCAAGTGGAGATAACTCTTTTAAGAAGTGTGGCTGTGGGGGACAGATTGGTAGAACAGGAAGGCTTCTCTCCATCAGCCATCACTCCTCATACCAGCATGTATAGTCCTGGGGATGAGCAAAGGAATTCCATTCATTTTCTGCCACCATCTCATTTTTCCTAGAACCTTGGCCCAAAGAGTCTAGTTTTTGAAGAGGGCTGCCATGACAAAGTACCACAGACTTAAGCAAAAGGCATTTATTCTCTCATAGTTATAGAAGCCAGAAGCTCAAGATCCTAAGAAAGCTTTCTTAGGGTGGCAAGGGAGACTCTATTCCAGGCCTCTGCCCTGGCTTCTGGTCATTTGCTGGAAGTCTTTGGCATTCCTTCATTTGTACGTGCATCACCCAGATCTCTACCTTCATCTTCACATGACCTTCTCCCTGTGTGTGCGTCCGTGTCCAAATTTCCCCTTTTTCTAAGGACACCAGTCATACGGGATTAGGGCCCATCTACTCCCAAATAACCTCATTTTACTTAACTAATTACATCTGCAGTGATGTTATTTCCAAATAAGGTCACAATCACAGTACTGGAGGTTAGGGCTCTAACAGATGGATTTTCATGGGGGCAGGTGGGGCACAATTCAACCTATAACAAGCCTTTTGTTCTCCCTTCTTTCCACTTCCTGTCCAGTTGTATGGTCAGGAATTATTCTATTCCTTCCCATTCACATCTGTGCCTCCTCCTCCTCCAGCTGTCTCCAGGCCTCCATCCCTCCTGACCCCTCCTGATGCAGTAGAAGATCTAATGCATCATTTTTCTGCAGCAAAATGACCTCCCCACCCTTGTTGAAACTTTCTAAATAACTTGCAGCATTGAGTGATGGTGAAGGAAGCAAGAGAGGAAAATGATATTTCATTTGGCCTGTTTTCAGCGAGATGGTGCTGAAACCTCCATGGCCATTACATAATCTCAGTCTAGTCCTGAAACATTGTTTTCGTTGTTGTTGACTTCAAAGGCCATAAGTGAGAGATTATAAGGAAAATAGTCAATGAAATTCCTCAAAATAGAAAGAAATGATCAGAAAACCAGAGAAGTGACTGCAGCTTTAAATACCAGCTTTACATCTGGGAACACGCTCCTCTGCCACCTACTGGCCACAGCTACAATCAGTAAAAAAGATCCTTGCTGCGCGGAGCCAGGGCCACCATTAAAGGTAGAGTGGCCCATGGTCACCAGATGGCACTTGCAACTGTGCTTTGTGCCTGGACATGGCTTAGAATATCATGCCCCAGGGAGCTGCCAGGCTGGCTGGAGAGCCCCATGGCTGCCTGCTGGTGTGCTGGTGTGCTGGGCCAGAAGTTAGAGAAGAGAAGCTTGCAGACGCTAGGGACGGAGCAGGCCAGGGATGTGAGGGAGCGGTGTGGGGCTGGGCTCCATGCCCGAGAGGCCCTCTCCAGCCTCCTACAAGCCTGAGCAGGACACTGCACCCGTTCATTCCAACACACAGACGTTTCTTTCTTTTATGAAATAATGTTTTCTTTAATCTTTTTCTGATATAAAAAGTAATGGGTGGTCATTGTAAGACATTTAGAGAAGCAGAGAAATATAAAAATAACAAAATAATTTAGGTTGGCACAGAGGGTGGCTTGGGGGGCTTTACCGTAATCTCCATTAGCACTCCTAAAGTCGTTCTAAATATACACGCAATGTAAGGAAAAACTCCACTTGCTATGCAAATACGGCTTGCAGTTTCCAGACAGTCACTAGCCTCCCTTTGAATGGCTTCTAAACCTTCCTTTAACAGACATTCTGGAGCCACTGCAGCCCACAATGCCACCACCGCGGGGTGACTGCTATTGACTGAATGGAACATTGACTTTCACTATTTTTGTGTCTATGTATTATCTTTTGCAAATTTTACTTTTTATTGAAATATAATTGATATATAACACGATATTAGTTTCAGGTGTATGACATAATAATTTAATATTTGTGTATATTGTGAAATGATCACAGTCTAGTTACCATCCACCACCACAGAGTTACACAATTTTTTCTTGTGAGGAGAACTTTTAAGATCTACTCTTTTAGCAGCTTTCAAATAAACAATACAGTATTATTGACTGTATTCACCATGTTCTACATCACATGTTTTATCTTTATGTATTATCTTTATAACTGATTTTCAAAATTTAGGAACACTTGGTACATACCTACTTAGAGCCTGCTTTTCTGCTCATCCCTCAGCAACATTACTTGTAAAGGCTGCATAATGTTTTATCCATAAAATATATAACATGTGTACCCATCTTCTGGTTCTGATTGTTGCCAGGTTTTCGTTCTACTAACACTAAGATGAACCTATGTGGACTTGCCCCTTTGTGCTCCTCTTGGCACATTTCCTAGAAGCGGAACTGCTACTATGAATGTCTCTAGGCTCTTGATACCTATGACCATATCATTTCTAGAGAGGTGACACTCATTTGCCTTTGACAAGCGGTGGACACACATGTTTTCCCTCACCTGTGCCTCTAGAGTTATAGATGACACAGATTATTGGGTGCCAGATATTGGGCTACGTCCTGGGGTTAGCACAGTAAGGAAAAAAAAAGAACATGGTCTCAGCCTCTGCAGTTCCTGACCTGGTGGGAGAACGGCCTGACCCAATAATGACCGTGTAAGTACAGACTGTGACGATGCTGTGGCGGTGGGGGGAGTGGGGCGGGAGCGCAGCATGGGAAGAGCTGGCTCTGTGGTGAGAGGAAGCAGAGAGCAGTCAAGGAAGAAGTCTGTATAGCTGAAGCAGAGACCATGGGAGTAGCAGGATGTGGGAGGAGGCTGGAGTCAGTGGCACTCAGACCTGCTGCCTTGTGGGCCCCGGTTTTGGGAAGCCACTAAATGGCTCTAAACAGAGGGGTGATGCGATTACATCTGCCTTTCGAGAATCACTTTAAAAAATGTTTTTTAATTGTGGTACAAATAAAAAAAAATTACCACTGTAGCCATTTTTAAGTGTATGATTCAGTAGTGTGAAATATATTCATATTGTTGTGCAATAGATCCCCAAAATGTTTCCATCTTGTAAAACTGAAACTCTAAACCCATTAAACAACAACTTCCTATTTCTCCCTCCCCCCAGACCCTGGCAGTCACCATCTACTTTCTGTCTGTAAATTTGCTAGGTAAGTGGGGTCATATAGTACTTGTCTTTTTGCCACTGGCTTATTTCACTTAGCATAATGTCCTCAAGCTTCTTCCATGCTAGAACATTGTGTCAGAATTTCCTTCATTTTTAAGGCTGAACAATATTTCACTGCATGCAGATACCACACTTTGTTTCTCTGCTCATCCATCAATGGATACTTGGACTGCTTGCACATTTTAGTTATTGTGAATAATGCTGCTATGAACGTGTGTGCAAATACCTGTTCAAGTCCCTGTTTTCAATTCTTTTGGATCTATACCCAGAAGTGCGATTGATGGATCACATGGTAGTCTACGGCCATACCACCCTGAACGTGCCCAATCTCGATCTCGGAAGCTAAGCAGGGTCGGGCCTGGTTAGTACTTGGATGGGAGATCATATGGTAGTTCTATTTTTAATTTTTTGAGGAACCTTGAGAACCACTTTTAAAAAGCAAATTCAGCAAGGCTGATCTTGTTGCCCACAAAAGCGATAGAAAATAGTACTGGATGGCTGCTAAAAGCTATTAACTTTTTGGACTACATTAATATAATTTACTAAGTACACACACACCCACATGTGAACTCCTCTAAAGTTAATAGAGCTCAGTATGAATAATTAAATGTATTCACCTTTTAAAAACACCTATTGTATACAGACTTGTGTCTTTAAGTGATCTGAAGAACAATATTTATTAACCAAATATCATTGAGCACTTCTCTCAGCAAGGCATTGTGGGTAAATCCAAAATATGCCTAGCTTGGTTCCCACTCTCATGATACTTTGAGTCCCAGGTTGGCAACAACACTTTTTTGTGTGTGGTGTGTTAATATAGTGGAACAAGGGGAAGGTTCTAAGCGTTCACAGGAAGCAAGAGTTGTGAGGAAAAGCTTTCTGGAGCCAGTGACATTTGGGTTTGATAGGGTTTGGACAGGTGGAGTGGTAGTGGCCAAAGAGTTCCAAGTGGCTTACACAGACTGAGCCAAAGTGGAGTGTATGTGAGTTTAGGGAAGGCGAGGGCATGACAAAGTCAAGAGTGGGAGGTTTGGCCAGAGAGGTCGGTGGGAGAGACGAAAGAAGAGCTTTAATACCGGGCTGAAGAACTGGGACTCTGCAGTAAGTGGAGGCTTGGGACTATGAGGGGTTTTGATTAGGGGAGTGTCATCAAAGTAATGCACTGGGAAGATTAGTCTGGCAGTGATGTGTGTAGAATAGACTGAAAGGGAGCTGACAAATCAGTTAGAAAGGGATTAAACAGGATACACCAGGCCAGAAGTAATGAGGGTTTGAATTTGCTGGTGGGATGTGGGAAGTGCGCAGAGGAAAGGAGGGGCCAGATGGACAAGACTATGAACAACCTGACCTTGGACTCCCTTCCGAGACTATCCCATCACACCTTTTCTCCTCTCCTCTCCCTCTTCTTCCTTCCTTCCCTCTTTTCTCTTTCCCTCCCTCTTCTTTTTCTTTCTTCTTTTCTTCCTACTTCTTCTTGAAAAATATTATGTATGTCTTACAATGACCAGTTTTGCTCATTTTGGTTTCCTTTAGAACCTTGCATAGTGGCCTACACTTAGCAAGTGCTCTGTAAATATTTGTTGAATTGCAGTTGGTGACTAATTCGAAGTGGGACAGGGGCCAAAAATAACCAAAGCTTTAAGCCTGGCTGATGGGAGAGAGTAGGATGCCAGGAGAAGCTGTTCAAAGTCAGGTTAATTTGAGCTTCTGGAAGGTCATCCAGCTGACTTGAAATTTTGGGATGTAGCTTGAAGAGAGATTTCAAGGAACATCCCACTTTCATTCACACTCCAGCTGGGGAGATAGTGGCTATATTTAAGAGCACCAATTATGGTCTGGGGTCATATTCTGGTCTGCCACTAGCCCAGTACCAAGTAGTCTCTCTGAGCCTGTTTTATCCACCTATGAAAGGGGGATAAAGTAGTACTTAATAAACTGGTTATCAAGGGTGAATGTGAGGTTAAATGTATTAGTACAGCACCTGGGGTAAATGATAGCTGTAGTTGTTAGTGACTATCACTGTTATTAAAGTCAGAGGGAGCATAAATCATGTCATTACCAAGTAAAGCCATTCATGGCTTCCTGTTGCACACACAGAATAAAAGGCATCCTCCTTCTCCAGGCTCCACAGGCCCTGACCACTTCCTGTCCAGCACCCCCATCACCACCCCACTGTGTTCTCCCTGCCTGTCCCCTGAACACAGCAAGCTGCTTTGCTGCCTTAAGGCCTTTGCATTTGCTCTTTTCTTCCCCTGGAATGTTCTTTGCCAGATATTGTATGGCTGGCTTTTTTTTTTTTGGAAGGGGGGGGGACATATATACTGTATAATCGTCATTCAAATCAGGATTTGGGATCTTTTGTCTTCCTGAAATTTAGGTCTTAGCAGACATCACCTCCTCAAAGCAACCTTCCCTGACCAAGTCCACTCGCCATGCCCTCTGGCACATCATCCTTTATTCTCTGCAGAGCATCTGTCATACTAATTACCTTGTGCACTATTTCTATGTCTGCTTTCCCCATCCCGCCCCACCCTCCTAGTGAAAGCACCGTGGTTTCTATAGCCTCAGCACCTTGAGAGGCACCTGGCATGCAGGAGGCCTCAATAAATACGTATTGAATGAATGGTTGATCAATATTGAAGACGCGAGGTGGGTGGTGATGAATGATGGGAACAAGCCCAATCAGGGTGGAAAGAGAAGGGCTCAAAGCACAGTGGAAGAGTTAGCCTAGGCAAGGAGGAAGACCACTTATTTCTGACAGGTGGGAAGGGGGAGGGATGAGCTATAGACATTTTGATTTGCAGAGCAGGGCTCTGAGATGGCTGCTTCAGCTAACTGCTTTGACATTTGCATAAAGTAAAGGATGTGGCCACCTGCTGAGAGCTGACGGGCTGAGGAAGAGAGGTCTGGGCCTTGAGGCCAGTGGAAGGTTTTAGAATTATACTAGTTGCCAATTATTTAGTGCTTATGCATGAGGCACTGCTCCCAGCCCTTGAAACATACTAGCCAATGCCATCTCATGATGATCCTATGAGGGAAGATACTATTATTACTTCCATTTTAAGATGTGGTAACTGAGGCCCAGAGAGGTCAGTGAACTTTTGCCCAAGATCAGACATCTAGAAGTGGCAGAGCTAGGATTTGAACCAGGCAATGTAGCTGTTGGGGCCTATGCAAAGAACCAAAGCAATCTCCTGCCTCTTAGTTCCTGAAGCACCAAGTCTAGGAAGGGTCTGCAAGAGATGAAGAGGAGGACTGTGGAATAAATGATATATGGCAGGCCTAGGAGCAGTCAGCCAATGCTATGCCAGGAAGCCCAGGAATGGGAGCAAACAAACAAAAAACCAACCCCCCCAAAAAAAACCATGAATGGGATGGAGGTGTATGGGGTGGTGGTAACTTTGAGTTAGGCATGGTAAAGGTAGAAACTGAGCTATCCTAAAGTGCACAAGAGAGGTGGTTTCTGAGTAGGAGAAAACAGCATGTGCAAAGGCCCTGAGGTGGAAAAGAGCTTAGCTAATTGGGGGTAGTCAGTGTCAGAGCACAGTGGTGGGGACAGGGGAGGGTTACTGGTGAGCATTCAAACATTGTAAGGTGGGGTGTAGGTACTAGTATTTTGTAAAAACCCTAGGTTATGTGGCCAGGGTTGAGAACCACTGATTTAGACCAGCTTCCAGGTGACACTCATTTGGGGACTACACTTTGAGAAACATGCCCTAGATGATTCTAATGAGCAGCCAGGGTTGAGAACCATGCATCTAAATTGAAGATGGGGAATTGAATGGCACAAAACCATGGCTTCAAAGTGTGATGGAGGAAGAGGAAAGCCCCTCTTCTCCACGCAGGAGCTAGGGGATGGGAGTAGCTTCCACAAGACAGAAATGAGGGAGAAGGTAGGTAGCACTGACTGCGTAAGAATCAATGTAGGTAAGAGCAGCAAAGGTACAAACTAGAGGTGGGGGGATTTATCCACAAAGCAGAAGGAAGAGAAAGAAGGGCTAGGAACCAGGCACCCAGGGCAGGGAACGGCAGCATAGGAAAGAGCGAAAGGAGGCTAATGGGGGGAAGGGCCGAACAGCAGGTGTGGCTCCTGAGGCTCAACAACAGCCAGGTGTATATGCTGGTGACTGCAGCTCCGCAGCTTGTTATTCATCCTTTCATTTACACCTCACCCCTACTCCCCAAAAATCTGCAGCAAAAGGCTTAAATACAGACGTATAGAAGGTGGCACCGTGGTGTGTCTGTGGTGGTGGTGGGGAGGAGGGCAACGGAGTAGGCTGACATGGGGTCTGATTATACCTAGTTAACAAGGTTAACATCAAATGAAAGCCATAAAGCCTTTGGCAGTGCGGTAGAGTCAGTGAAATATAGTGGAGAGCTAGGGGAGCAGGACATAAGTTGACATCTACACAACACCTGCTGCATGCCAGGTACCGTGGTTGCCACTTTCTTTCTCATTTAATAACGCAGGGCCTGGTAGGCCATGGAAAGTTTGGATTTTCTTCTAATTAGACCGCGAAGTCACTGAAGTTTTTAAGAGAGAAGTGAGGAGATGTAGTTAGGTTGTCAAAGCTCAGTACTACACCTGTTCCATTTTATAGGCCAGGAAACTACAGGTTAGCCAGTCTGGGGTCACATGAAGAAGTGTCTGAATCTAGATTAAAGATCAGGCCTCTCTGAGATAAAGCAATGTGACAAAATGTTAACAGGTGATGAGTTAAGGGTATAGGGTATTCATTGTATCCTTTTGACTTTTCTGTATGTTTGAAAGATTTTGTAATAAAAAGTTGGGAAAAAAGAGGTCTGGGGTGCCTGGGTGGCTCAGTCAGTTAAGCATCTGACTCTTGATTTCAGCTCAGGTCATGATCTCATGGTTCATGAGTTCGAGCCCATTGGGATCCTCACTGACAGCGCAGAGCCTGCTTGGGATTCTGTCTCTCCCCCTCTCTTTGCCCCTCTCCTGTTTGTGCTCTCTCTCAAAATAAATAAAGTGAAACAAAAAGAACTAGGTCTAACATCAAAGCTTAAACTCTTTTTTACCCACTATGCATTACTGTGTCACTAATCTAAGTAACGCTGATTCCCTCATTGTCCCCTCTGAGCCTGATTCTGCCCGTTGTAACAATGAGACTGGGTTAGATCACCATTAAGGTTCTCCCTAATACTCAGTAATCCCGCTGTGGCAGTGTCTAGCTTTAAATCATTAGGCTACACCAAGAGCCAGGTCACCAGCTTGTCCTGTGGTCTGAAAGAGCCTAATGGTTCTCCTGTAACAGCATCCAGGGATGCAGTTTGTAACCTCTGGAAAGAGGTGTGTGCTCGGCCATATTGCCTGCTGCTGTGTCAACACTGCTGGGTGTCAGTCTCCATCCACTGGGGGGAAATCACTCTCAAAAGGAAACATCTTCTTCTGCCAAGGCTTTGGGTGGGGCTAAGAAAACTGTTCATGACAACACTGAATCAGCACATTCATCAGCGTCAAGCTCATAGTCAAAGGGAACTGGAAGAGGGCCCTGGTTATGAAAGCTCCAGCTGAGGCCTCTTCAGCCTCAAAGGGAATGGAACCAGAATGGGCAAAGTCATAATGGAGATAAGCAGGGGAATAAAAGGCAGCATGATCAAATTAGGGGTTTCCTCCTAAAGTATTAGAGTTCAGAGTAGAGCTCCCTCAGAAGTACTTAATTTATGGACTTCATCCCCCCTACCGAGCATGAGAGGTAATAAAGCTTCAAAATGGGTTTTCAAAAGTTGCAAAATGACTTTTGTGAAAACAGGCTCTTTGTAGGAACATGTCTAAACCGCTGAGGCTATTTTGGCAAGGACAACTGGGTTCTCCCAAAATGTGTATGTTGGGGTTTGTCAGATTTCTGGGGCTGGAGTGATCATGGATCTGACCCAGTGTGATATTTACATGCATAAACAATCAACATCCTTTTTGGTAATCGTGTTATTTTGTTGCCTGAATCCCTGGAGTTAAAATAAGAATCCTGGGCTGGCCTCTGGAAGCACTGTGACTTTATTAGCCTCAGAAAATAACGTGGCTTCTTCTCCCCTCCAGGGGCAAACATACCGAGCATTCTTCTATTTCTGTGTAAGACAGGAAATAACGGTACAGTCGTAGCTGTGAGGACTGCAGTCAAGTAGGATCCAGTGACCATAAGCCCCCATTTACCAAGATCACACTGATTTTTCACACAACATATATTTATTCAGAAAAACATTTGCAATAAATTATAATAAAAAAGATGACACAAAATACAGAATCCCACTAGCAGCTTTGCTTAGTGACCAAGACATTTTCGAGAAATATAACAATTACAGAATAAGAATCAGAAAACAGTGAAAGGGAAACCAATGCAATGTCACCATATAGGTTCGAGCCATTTCTTCCCTAAAACAACAGATGTGGAGTCCTTCTCTACCAGTTGAATCTGAACTCCTTACTTCAGGAGCTATGAAATAAATAGCACATTAGAGTTACTTAGGAATCAGAGGTTGTGCTGGAGTAGGCACAGTAGGGAGGCAGATTTCTTCCGTCTACTCTATTTCTGTCTCCCCTACCTAGAGATTGTCTCAAACACTTAATGCAGTGTACATCCCTGGGCCAGAGCTGGAAAAACGTAGAGGCACTAAACAAATTTAGTGCATCTGCCTGCCTTATGAGGAAAGAGTTAGGATGCTGCCTACACCCCCCACCAACCACATCCTTGATCACCCAAAGGTCCCAGGTTGGCAATATACTAGACAATGTGTCCAGGACAGGCATCTCCGTGTCTTTGTGTAACGACCTTGCCCCAGATTCTATAATCTGCCTCTATGATAACCTTCTGGCCTAGTGGAGATGGCAAAAGCATTCTGCCTATAATCTTCTATTAACTAAGTTCAATACCTAGCCTCCGACCTATCAGATCTGCAGCTGTTTGGCACAGAGAACTGAACTCCTAGTTCCATAACTCCCTATCAAGAAAGGATTTAACCAGTATATCACAGGACACATACCTTTTCTTCCCCACAGAACTCAACTTACAAGAGATGGGGGGAACTGAAGAACCATTCAGCAGTGGTGTTTCCCCTGGCTCTCTCCTTCAATGTGCTAGAAGAGTCAGGAGTCAATGCCCAAGACCAGACACAAAGCCTATACATTAGGCTCCTTGGATTTAATGTTAACAGCCAAGAATGAGTTAACTCAGGGTGGTTTTAATCAAAGAAAACCAGGAAGAAGCCAACTGCATCAGGTAGTTTTGCAGTTAGTGGCTGATGGCTGGTTTGCCAACCAACACAGAATAATTAAACAACAACAACAACAACAACAATGCTCCCCACAGAGCTTGAGTGAATGAAATGCTCAGAGGGTTGTCTTGGGTGGGAGAGAAAGGGGCTTCATTGGTCCCACTGCATAGTCTCTTTTACATAACACTGGATAAGGTGACTAGAAACCATGGGGAGCTGGTCATAGAGCCCAGAACCAGCCTTGACGGGAGAGGGGGCAACATCTACCCCCTGGTATTTCAGAAGACCAGAGAGGGGGTTCTAAGGGTTATCCACAACAGCCTTGCTGAAGGAAGGAGCAGTATCGCTGGAGAGGCCCACCTGAGATGCAGACTGCCTTTTTGACTGTGATGCAAGCATTGCTCTGGAGATGGATGTGTAAGTGGGGAACAGGTCCCACAGACAACCAGGATGAGTGCTCATGTACAATTTGAATAAAAACAGAAAAGGGATGGTAGAAAGCAGGACCTGTCAAACATGAATATTCTCACTCTTGAAACGCTCAAAGTGCTTCCACTCTGATTGTGATTCTCTCACATCAATGGGATGGCATCTCTGACAGTCCCTAAAGTTCTGCTACTCAATGTGGTTGGAGACAAGAGAATACGGTTCCACCTAGTGTTGATCCATGACAAGGACAATGTTACAGAGACATACAGATGCCACTGTAGTAGAAATGCACAAATGCATGTCACAACCACATGTAGACAGTTAACTCACTGTTGGGGACACCCGAGAAGTCACTAGCTTTACCCAGACTTCCTTTGACGTAATAGTACTAGTGTAGTGGAGTGCAAAGAGGTGATATGGGAGGGGGCCGGGCAAAAGTGCTTTAGACGAAGGACTACAGACTAGTCTGAGCTAGAGCACGTAGTACTTGCAGACCTAGAATGGGAACATCTCAGAATCTAGGCCTAGGGTGCTAAGGACAATCATGATAGCTGGCAGGAGGCAACAAACACATCCCAGATAAAGGAGTGTAGATATAGATCTCCTGCCTTATAAAGAGAGAACACAAAAACACCAAAATATGGTACCTTTGGCTTGGCAATGTGAGTCTAAAAGTATTTTGCTGTGCAGGATATGGTAAGGGAGGGATTAGGAAACTCTTTTCCTTTTGCACTAGAAACAACTTTTTCATGCCAACAGCCTCAAAATTCTGCAACTGCCCCTTCCTGTGGCATGACTTTTCAAACCATTCTGAAATACTTAGTGCCCGAGACCTTCCGCCTCTAGAACCTTGGAGAGTAGTAAGAGGTAAAGGCTTATTAGTCTTCATCGCTCTCAAGAAACCCCAGAAGGAACTGGATAGCACGTTGACGGTCACTTGGAGTCTGTCTTGCCATGAGGTTGGGTGGAGGCCTTAGGAGAAGACTAGTGAAGAGAGTAGCTAGAGGGTGAGAGAAAGGAAAGGTAAAACCCTTTGTCAGACACAACCTAAGCAAAGCCTCAGAGACAGGAAGTGGGGGGCCAGGGGACAAGGGCAATTGGAGGGAAGTAACTGCCATGTGCCTGGACGTGAAGGAAGGAACACACTGTGTACACCATACACAGACTGTCCCGACCAGCCTACCCCCACTCACGTTGCCATTCTTATGAAGCACTCTTACCGATCATGTTTTCGCTGACATTGTTGTATTTAGAGAATTTTAAGAGTTCTCGAAGGAATGCCATCAAGTAATGGAAAACATTTCTATGGCATCTTGGAAGCTGGGAAATCACCTGTTTTTTTAAAAAAAAAGGGGGGGAAGGGTGGGCAGTGAGAACAGGTGAAGGAAGGGAGTAAGAAGAGCTTACAGCTGCCACAGAAGTAGTTTATAATCCAACCTATACAGAACCCCATTCATCTGTCACAACTTTCCTTTATTCACTCATGACTAACAGAGTACCTGCAAATAATAACTTCCAAGTCAGAAAGGTCATCCTGTTTGGCCTGTGTATACACTCAATGACCAGGCTACGTGGTCATCACACAGTCACACGCACACCCCACCTCGCAAGAAGGTTGGTATTAATCTGGTCTTCTCCCATCTCCTCAGACACGCATCCATGGCATCTGCCAAGCTGAATGGTTTTCTCTGTAATGCCATTTAGCATGGATGGGAGCTCCTCCCAATACTCACTAGCCTGATTGAGAAGTATTCTCAGCTACTGTGCATCAAAATTATTTCAAGATTAAAAACAAACACCAAGGGGGTGCCTGGCTGGCTCAGTTGGCAGAGTGTGTGACTCTTGATCTCAGGATTGTGGGTTTGAGCCCCACGTTGTGTGTAGCCCCACACTGTCTGCAGAGACGACTTAAAAATAAAATCTTAAAAAAAACACCAAGAAGACAAAAAGAAGAAAGGCTCACAAGTATCACCGACCATTCCTGGTAATGTCAGCCAGAATTCAGCTTCATAAACAATCTTCTGCCAACGTAGAGGTATCCACCCTACTCAGTAGGCCAACTAGAAAAGTGTGGCAACTATAATAGGAAATAATACAACCTAAAATTTAAGAGTCCTAACTCTCGGGGCACCTGGGTGGCACAGTTGGTTAAGTGTCCGACTTAAGCTCAGGTCATGATCTCACAGTTCATGAGTTCAAGCCCTGTGTCGGGCTCTGTGCTGACAGCTCAGAGCCCAGAGCCTGCTTCGATTCTGTGTCTCCCTCTCTCTCTGCCCCTCCCCCGCTCATAAATAAATAAGTCCCAACTCTCGAAGCTGGTGTTCTGCCATGAATAACAGATCCAGACCTATCTTACCACATAGCTAGCTACACGCCTGGCTTTGCTAGATTGATTTCTCTATGGGGGAACCTACCCCAGGCACATCCTCAGAGCAGTAAAACTCACCTGTCGACAGTTCTGGGGATCCTGAGCAGAGTCAAGGCATCGCTGATACAGCTCATAACAGATGACGGGTTCTGGCAGGGCCTCCAGGAAAATGAGCAGTGCTTCAGCCACAGAGTGATTACTGCCAGCTGTACCAACTTAAGTCAAGGGAAAGAGGCTCTAGGAAAAAGGCCACACAGAGACCTGATTTGCTTCCTTCCTCCAACCCCCTCAGGGACAGTTTCCTTCCTGTTATTCAGGGCACATTGATCCTAACTGGGGTTTGATATTTTATTGGTCCAGGTATGCTGCAGCTGAGTTGTTACAGAATTGATCAAAGACTCTTGGGAGGTTTGGCTCAACTTGAGAGTCAGGGGAATGTGGCATGCAGAATGATGTTCACACTTGATCAGTCCTTGAAACTAGTCCCCAGTGTTTCCCATTCTCTTTTATGTCCTAGTGACAACATACATGGTGGCAGGAGTGATCAAAAGCCTGAAGCAGAACAGTACCAGTGCTGTGGGTCTTATGCTCCATGTTTATTAAAAGTTGTTGTTACCTACCCCTTTATTCCTTTCAGTAAGAGTCTGATACAGAGAGAAGTCAAAAGTTCCTGAAAGGAATTGAAAAACAACTGCAGACTTGATGATTACCTTATAATAGATGACAGTCAGAGAGAAAGTACAGATGGAAACACAAAAATCAAATGTAGGAGGGAAGAAAAGTTTGGTCAAGAATTCATCCAGCTTCCTAAGCCTTTGTCAAAAAGGATACGGATTGTCTCGGGAATGCTAGTATCCAGACAATCAATGATCTGCTGTAACTCCTCCTGCATTCCAGGGGTTTGGAACAGATCCTCCTACCAAAGACATGACAATAAATGGAACAAGGCAAGATAATCAGCCCTAAGGATCTGAAGTCCATCCAGGGATCAAGAGAGTGACAATGCAAATGGAAGTGTAATGTGCATACTCGTGATTAGGAATGGAGGTGTGACAATGGCATCTTTTCCCTTTATCATCTGTATAATCCGTGTGAAATTTTACTTCAAACCAGAAAATGATCTCCACAGGTTTTAGCTTATACCTGATATGGCAGAGGACTAGATGGCTACAGTGGGAGACCAGATGTTTCCACTTCTAGCTTCCTGACAAGTAGAAGGCAGAGTCCAAACAGCTGAACCACAGTTAAATACTGAACTTAGGGAATGCTAGGGCAGCAGTAAATGGCATGCCCATACCAAACCTTGCTTTTGAGTTCTATTACACTTCAGTAGGTAAAAAAATGTTTTCCTTCAATTTAGTCCCAAGAAATTTCTCTTTTTGGGTGGTTGGCTTGGGGGTAGCTAATATTTTAGATAGGATTAAAAAATGAAAATCAAATTCAAGAAATGGGCTTGAAGTATTAGAAGTATAGAAATGGGCTTTGGACTTTAAAATCTGCAATGCCTATGTGAGACGGGAAACATGCATTATAGACCGAGGTACACAGTGGTCCAGGGGAAATTGTGTGTAGCCAGGAGACAGGCATGCTCAGTTTGGGCCTGGCTCCACCATTACACTTACACTGTGGTCTTAACTAAATCACTTAGTTTGTATGCTTCCATTGTCATATCTGTAAATACGGATACTTCCATCTGCCCAGACGATCTGACAGTGCTATTCTGTGAAGGTAGCTTGCAAAAGTTACAAGCACAATACCAACAGGAGGTATCACACACCTTCCAAAGTTGTAGGGTAGGCCCATAGTCACTTACCTGGTGGCAGGCATATTTGAACAAGTGATCTACCAGAAGCCAGATCTCCTTGGGGACCTGAAGGGGTCTCTCACTGGCACCTTCATCCAAGGGAACCATCTGCAGAAGGGATTTCTCCTAATAGATGAAAAAGGAAGAGAATCAAAGCGGTCACAATAAAAACATGTATGTAACTTGATGTCCTCCAGATTCTGCTTATGTAAGTACAATTTCATCTTCATCTCTTAAGATTTTTCATTTTTTCTCACTGGGGTCACTCCTGGTCAGAAGGCACTTGATACTGATTCCCACAGTTAAAGAATCTCGTTTTCTAGATGCTTAACAGGTAAGCATTCCATTTGGATTCATTATGTTTATCACTGGATGCCCTGTGTGTGGTAAATCCTCTCAAGGGTGACACGGAGAGCCAGCGCTATAGCAGTACAGTCACGGCAGAGTGCACATACCAACTGAGACTTGTGGGCCATTAAATTACAATGGTCAACACAGTACTTTGGAAGAGCAGCATCTACTTAGGTTTTTGGTGACTTTTAACTTCTGATTCTTTCAGGTCTTACCACAAAATTACAGTTTTCTTTTCTTTTTTTTTTTTTAAATTTTTTTTTTCAACGTTTATTTATTTTTGGGACAGAGAGAGACAGAGCATGAACGGGGGAGGGACAGAGAGAGAGGGAGACACAGAATCGGAAACAGGCTCCAGGCTCTGAGCCATCAGCCCAGAGCCCGACGCAGGGCTCGAACTCACGGACCGCGAGATCGTGACCTGGCTGAAGTCGGACGCTTAACCGACTGCGCCACCCAGGCGCCCCAAAATTACAGTTTTCATTGCTGATTTAAATGAGGCTCTCTGGTCCACAGAAATTAAAGACAATTCTCCACATTACACCTACATTCATGAATATTTCAGCCTCAATAGGAGGTCTAATCTTAAGGCACTAAACTCATAGCCCTTAAGATCCAAAAATAGTAAACCGAATACAGCATACCAAGAGCCAAAAATACTGTGAAAAGTTCCAGGTTTGAGTCCAGAAGTTATTCTTTATATTAATAACTCAGCAGATTTCTCAAGGCTGTGACCCCTTTCACTTTTCTACTTTCTGTTAGATTCTCCTGAAAGAATCTAAGAGAAAAACCCAAAAGTGACAACTAAACCTGAACTCGGAAATGGCTGGGGACATAAACTCAGTTATCTTGTATTTATATAGTCAAATATAAATTATATCAAAAAGGTGTTTGAAATAGATTAAGTCCTTGAGGGCAGCCTTCAGAAAAATTCTAGTGGAGAAAACAGTAACCAATTCTTTGCATCTTCCCCCATTCTCCAGCTTGAGGTTATAAATTGTGTACTTTCAACTTTAGGAAATTCTGTAAATTCTAGCCCAACCCCAGCCATGTTGCCTTATGGGAAAGAAAAGTGTTTTACGGCTTCCAAAGACTGTGTACACTAGAGCAGAGATGAGGGCTCTGCTTAATACTATGTTCTTCAACCAGCACTGCTGACGTTTTAAAGCTGTTTTACCTTTCTAAGAGAATGAGGAAGAGAAAAGAGCATGACAGTTGGTTACCATTTAAAATCTATTTTCTTCACATCCATTTTGCCTTCTTTCTTTCTTTCTTTCTTTCTTTCTTTCTTTCTTTCTTTCTTTCTTTCTTTCTTTCTTTCTTTCCTCTCTCTCTCTTTCCTTCCTTCCTTCCTTCCTTCCCTCCCTCCCTCCCTGGGAGTCTATCACTTGATATTCATGCTCCCTGTGGCTGCCAGAACTTTATCAGGGGCTCATCCACTAACTTCTTTCTAGTTGCAAGTATTAAATCCAGGTATCCACATGGTATCTGAATCAAAACACTGTCCATAATGCACTCTGCTCATTTTCTGAACCAAATGCAACACATGTACAGATTTAGCAGATGCCTCCAAACTTACCATATATAAATTATTCAGCACTGATTCATGTACTTTTTAAAAAATCTGACATCCAACTGGTGCTTTTCCTGTACTAAGGCATTAAGGCAACACAAGGCACTGCCCGCGATGAAAAGACAACATGGCCTGCTATTAACAAGGAAAGGCCGGGAAGCAGAACTGTCTCAACCCTTAGTGGTTTAAAAAGGTTAATAAAGGGGCGCCTGGGTGGCACAGTCGGTTAAGCGTCCGACTTCAGCCAGGTCACGATCTCGCGGTCCAGGAGTTCGAGCCCCACGTCAGGCTCTGGGCTGATGGCTCAGAGCCTGGAGCCTGTTTCCGATTCTGTGTCTCCCTCTCTCTCTGCCCCTTGCCCGTTCATGCTCTGTCTCTCTCTGTCCCAAAAATAAATAAACGTTGAAAAACAAACAAACAAAAAAATTTAAAAAGGTTAATAAAATGTCAGTAGGTTATATACATCATCCACTATCCATTTTCAAATTCATGCGTGATAACATGAAATGTCAGACATGTGTCTCTGAAGTCTAGAGAAAGATCATGCACAAGAAATAGTACTTTCTCAAAAGTCCACAAATTATCCTGATAACTTTAATTTTCAAAGGGAAATAAAGCACACTTTGAAACCTTAGCACTAATAACTAATGCAGAAAAACAGTACACCATTTCCACCATCAAAATGCATTAAACTCCATCAAATGGGGAGATGGTGTTAGATGCTGTGTGACACCGCTTTAAGAATGGTTTTCAAGCCCACATTTCTCTATGTGATAGCCCTGTGTGGAGCCAGACAACCTCCAGCTTGAAGACAGAAGTGGCAAAGCACTACAGGAGCCCTTTACTAGGTTCCTTGACTGAGTATTCAGGAGATGTGGGTTCTAGTGCCCTCTGCCCCACACCCCTGATACCAGGAGTAGTATGACTTTAGTGAGTTTTTCAACCTTGGGCCTTGGTTGTCTTATCTATTAGAATGGGGAAAATTACCCTGTCTGAAGGCAGAGAGCTACACCAGATGATCCCTCATGGTCTTGTTCAGCTCTATAATTCTATTCTACACTCTTTCTTAACCATATAACTGCATTCTTTTGGTAATTAATGACTACTGTCACCAACCCCAAATCACTCTTAATACAACACAAATCCACTTCTGCTTTTATTATCATTGGAAATGGAGGACAGCTGAATGGTACCCTGCTCCACCTCATGAGCTTTCACATATATCAAGACAGCTCTTTAGTTACTTCTCATTTTAAAAATACAAATTTGGAAACTTGACTCCTATTGCTTTTATGTACTGGGTCTCAACGACCACCAGTGCAGTAAATATCTTTTCTATACTTCAGACACACTTAAAAACAGCTGGCAGGACTTTGGTGGATTCTCATGGAATCAGAGGTCTCTGATATGGGAAAGATTAGGGACAAATTCCAGGGACCACAGTTAAGTGTTAATTAAGCACAGGAAGCACATAACCACCAATGGATTGTATTACCTTTTCTAGGAAGCTGTCTTCTTCCTGAGAGCAGAGCAGGAAAAGATAGTCATTGACAGACAGAAATCAGAATTAATTTACAGAATTAGAAACAGATCAGTATTATTAGAACTCACTATCTTGCTAGATGTATATACTTTAAATAGCTTTAAATTTTTCAAATAAATCATTATTGTTGAAAATGGAGTTATGTTCTCTCTACATGCAAAGTTCTCTATTGTACATATTAAACGTTCATGTGGTTTATTGAGATTATCACTCAAGAAACATACATGTGCAGTTCTAGACTTTTGTGTCCTTTGGCAGCTTCCAGCTGACCTGGCCAAATGCCCAGTGATGGCTCCTTTCCACATGCTGCCTGGAGGCAGGCCCTGCTGCTATACTATGCGGCTTCCTAAGTCATCCTAATGCCACTCGATGCACGAATTTGGTTGTGAGTCTGACAGTGGCCATTCAGAAGGAGACAATTGGCTTCTCCCCTCTCCCTGCCATTCCTTTCACCCTAAGCAGTATCCCACACTCTTTTCCCTCGCCATGTACCTACTCCCCTCCTCAAAGGCCCCTAAACTCCCCAAATATGGAGGTCCCTCTGAAATGTAAATTTATTTCATTTCAGACCTTTGTGGACCAGAAGACCCATAATTATCCCTATTGTGATTTCTTGTATGATATAAGAGAAAAAAGAGAAGGGAGAGGGAAGAAGGTTAATTGGCTCTGTCTTCTGTGCTCTTATTATAATCCAATAACAAGAGCAACAATAACTACTGCCACCACTTAGGGAGCACCTGCCATGTACTGGAAACTGTAAAGTACTTGTATACAATGTCATTTAGTCTGCACAAGTGTGCACAGTAGATATTATTCCCATTTTACAGATGGGGAAACTGAGGCTCTACCAGGTTAAATTATTTGCCCAAGGTCATACTATTAGGTATTAAGTGGCAGGTACAGGATTAGAACTCAGGTCTGACTGACTCTATAGTCATTACCACTATTGTCCCCTAGACAACTCAAAAAATACAATCTAGCTGCTTCCTGGGCAGAGAGGCAAGGCAGGGCAAGGCTGTGAAAAAGACAGTGAGAAACAAAGCACCATGGTTAGTGGAGACAGTACAGAAACTAGTGGTAGACAGTCCTGGGTAAAATCTTTGTTCTGCCTCCTATTAATTTTGTACAGACCTTAGGCAAGTTACTAAACTTTATAAAGCCTCAGTTTCTTCATCTCCAAAACAGGGATAATGATATTTACTTTGTAGGACAAGGAAACAGCCTAAAATCCAGGCATGTTGGGACACTGGTGGTGCAGTATGCCAGCACCTCCCCACCAACTCCCAGCTGGAATCCTGCCAACGCTGCCACAGGCCACCAAGAACCTGAGTATAAATCACACGTCTCATGTCTGATAGTAAAAGGGGGAGTCCCGATCTTACTACGAGAGATGTGCAGGAGGCTGGAGGCAGGGGAGTGTGTGCTCCCTGATGTTCCAAATAGAATGGTAAATACATTTCCCCCAAATGACTTTTATATATATGGTGGATAGGTTTTTTTTTAGTATTATTAGATACATTATGGATTAAACAGGCTCTTATAGGTTTACCTAGACTTTTAAATACCACATATAAATCGAGCTAAAAATAATCAGAGTAATATCGTCTTATGAAGTATGCAGTATTAATAGTATTGTAATTACTTTATTTTTTTAATTTAAAAGTTAAATTCTGAATGCCAAACATCTAATTTAACACAATTTTGGAGCACAACCTTTCTTTAAATTTAGGACTACTTATTAAGAAATAGTAGAACTAGCCTAACAGACTTCTCTATTTTTCCACCCATGAACACATGCCACATGATACGATGAGTAAAACTAGGCAGAGTTTTTATACACTAACCTGTCAAACCAGGTCCTCAAAGCAGTTTTCTTTGAGCAGTGCAAGGCATGCCTTTGGGGGGTGTAGTGAGGGGTGGATGAGAAAGGAGGCTACACAGAAGGGAATGATATGGTCCCTGATTTGGGTATGCAATTGATTTGGGGTAAGAAATCCCAGAATTTATAGCCTGATATTGTTATAATTCACAGATAGGAGTTCTCAATAAACGGTTAATATGAAAAACAAGCAAAGGGGTTCAAAAGAAGGAGATGGCTTTAGGCTGGGGCTGTCAGGGGACTTTTCACAATGAGATGGAACCTAACTAGCCCTTAAAAGATTCATAGGATTTTAAAGAGTAGAGATGGGGTCAGGACACTACAAGTGGAAGGGGCAAAAATAAGCAAAGATTCAGAGAAGGTAAATCCCAAGGTGGGTGTAGGGAAAAGTTGGTCATCTGTTCTGCAGACAGCATGGGAGTATGTTGAGAAAAATAGTGGGAAATAAGTATGAAAAGGAATGTTAAAGTCAGACTTTTGGTGAACTTGAATGACAGGTAAAGCAATTTGGATTGTATTTAGTAGGCATGGGCAGGCCACGGACTACCTTTAAGCAAGGAAGTGATAGGCCCCAAAGCTGTATTATAGAAAGATCAGTCTGACAGCCCTGAAGAGGAAAAATGAATGAGCAGCGATAGAGGCAAAAGGGATTATTAAGAGGTTATCAAGGTAGATCAAAAAGGAGCGAGTAAACACTTTAACTAATTATGGGAAAACTATATATTTTTAAATAAATAGATAAAAGAGAAAATTCTGAAAGAAGAATCAAAAGGACTTTGATTAGATATTGGTGGGGCAGCACATTTATACTGAGAGTTTACCTCTCTGGCTACAGGCATATAGTAGATGTAAATAACTTATTTCAACACTAGGCTCAATTCTGCAAACAGAAACACTACTTAGCCTCCACTGATAAACAGCATACTCCTAAGGTAGTTCTAAGGTTGCTTATAATCACTTAGTTCAACTGACCTGTCCTCTCTCTACAAAAGGCTATGCATTGATTACATTTAAAATGTTTTAATGTTTATTCATTTTTGATTGAGAGAAAGAGAGAATGAGAATGAGTGGGGGAGGGGCAGAGAGGGAGAGAGAGACACAAAATCCGAAGCAGGCTCCAGGCTCTGAGCTATCAGCACAGAGACCGACGTGGGGCTCAAACTCATGAGCAGTAAGATCACGACCTGAGCTGAAGTCAGACAGCCACCTAGGTGCCCCTGCATTGATTACATTTAAAAAGGAAACCTAATTCAGATTCCCTAGTGGGGCAACATTGGCATGCTACAAATGTACTGCAAATCATTCTTCACTCCAACACTCATCCCTAGAGGAATTTTGCCAGTAGTAAATGTAGCTAAGATAATGTTAAAGAGTCATTTAGAGGCAGATTCAAATTTAAAAATAAATAGCAAATGGGTGCCTGGGTGGCTCAGTCCATTAAGTGCCCGACTCTTGATTTCAGTTCAGGTCATCATCTCATGGTTCATGAGTTCAAGCCCTACGTCGTGCTCTGCACTGACAGCACAGACCTTACTTGGGATTCTCGCTCTCCCTCTCTCTGCCCCTCCCTTGCTTATGCGTTCTCTCAAAAATAAACTTTAACAATAAAAAATAAAAGAAAATAAAAAGCAGAAAACTGAATGTATATCGAAGTTCTAGAAAGGATTAATTAAAATGAAATATAAAAAGGAGAAACACAAACCATACACCTAACAGGATAAGAAATGAGTGGTTGATCAGTAAGACGAAGTAAACACCTAATGAAAAGATCACTGGGGACGAACTAATCACCAAACCATTATTCTTATTATTTCAACTTTGATATTGTTCTAATAAACATGTCCCCAAGAAAATATAGTCTGTCCATTCATCCTTCAACATTTTTTGTCTCCGTATCTATGAGAAAACCTTTAACCATATCTGGCAAGTTCAAACCTGGTCTGTCCATTAGCCCACTCTATAAGCAAGACCAAGCTGTTCCTCCAAATATGTCAATTTACAACCTCATACTACCCATAAAAGTCTTGTGATAGTTGTAGATGCCCTCTGCTCCAGCATAAACTCATCTGTTGACTTCAAGACTTTCTATTCCCTGCTCCCAACCTACCGAACCAGCCTCACATACTCTTTTCTTTAATCTTCACTCTTCCCAGGGATATCTCTTTTTTTAAGTTTATTTATCTATTTTGAGAGAGAAAGAGAGAGAGAGAGAGAGAGAGAGAGAGAGAGAGCGAGCATACACATGCACAAATGCGGGAAGGGCAGAGAGAGAGAGAATCCCAAGCAGGCTCTGTACTGTCAGCACAGAGCCTAACTCAGGGCTTGACCTCACCAACTGTGAGATCATGACCTAAGCTGAAATCAAGAGTTGGATGATTACCTGATTGAGCCACCCAGGTGCCCCTTCCCAGGGAAATCTTATAATTTTTCATATGTGGTCTTTTTGCTTTCACCTTTTTTTTAAAGTAGGCTCAATGCTCTGCATGGAGCCCAACATGGGGCTTGAACCCATGACCCTGAGATCAAGACCTGAGCTGAGATCATGAGTTGGATGCTTAACTGACTGAGCCACCTAGGTGCCTCTGCTTTTACCTTCTAGCATTTATCCATGATGTCCCTTACATCTGGGAGACATGCTCACCCAATAATGTTAATACATATTTCTTGAATACTTGGACTTAACTCAAAATACTTGTATCATGAACCCCAAATCACTTTTCTAGTCAATTTTATTCTTACGTGCTGAACTTGTTTCTAGTTATGTTAATGTTACATGAATCAAATATGCATTAAAGCCAAAATAAGCTGGTTCTGAGATTGATTTTTATAGAAATTAGCTGGTTAATCAATAAGCTTTTATAACATATAAGGCTTGAGCAAACAGCACAGGAAAGGAATCTATTGTTAATACAAATTACAAGCTCCACAAGTCTCATTACAAATGCCTTTCCAAAATATTGACTTACCAAATACACTGGACATTAACCAGTAAAAGTAGCTAATGTTTAGAGTATCTCTAACCAAATTCCCTATTAACCTTGATTTATAATTTAGCCATATTGTATATATAAGTAAACTTTCATCACCACTAAATTTCAGGAACCTACATAAACTCCATAATACTTTGTATTCAATGTGTAATGAATAAATATTGATGATTATATGCTAGTTAATAAACTAGAAAATTTTATCTTTATTCTGGAAAAGAATAAAGATAATTACAAACAAATTTTCCTCTGTCTGTCACTTGTGCTAATTCCAACTATTCTAGTAGTGGCAAATTCACTATCATTCAGAAGGGCAAGAAGAATGAAAAGGGTTTATGCCAGTATTTCATTCCACATTTGGTGGGAAGAGGGTATGGCACAAGAATCTTTCTGAAACAGTACAAGGAAACTCAACATAGGCACTGAACTCATTTCTGGTTTCACCAAAATTTTAGAGTAAATAATACAATAGAAGATAATGGGTATCATTATTAATAGCATCATCTGATAGGATGTAAAATATCATGTTTGTCTTGGAACAAATATAAACAAATACAATAAAGCATTGCAGAAGGTCAAAATCAAATCAAAATACAGTGGAAAGATATTACAAATGGGGTACAGATAATTTTAGACTTCAGTTCAGGTCATGATCTCATGTTTCGTGTGTTCAAGCCCCGCATCGGGTTTTGCGCTGACAGCTCAGAGCCTGGAGACTACATTGGATTCTGTGTCTCCCTTGCTCTCTGCCCCTCCCCTGCTCATGCTCGCTCTCTCTCAAAAATAAATAAACATTTTTAAAAATTTTTCAAAAAAGAGAGGCAGAGTAAGGTGTTCACCAGTGAAGTGACATATCACTACTTAATTTCAGATGTTACAGCAAAAAAAAAAAAAAAAAAAAAAACAAGAACAAAAAAACAAAAAACAAAAAAAAAAGCCTATTTTATGTAAGGCATGTGGGGGTTCATTGTACTGTCCTTCCCATTTTTCTGTACATCTGCCACTTTCATAATTAAACGTTGGGAAAAAGAAAGCTGGGAAATGATATTTAGGATGGAAGGAAGGGGGCAGGGAAAAAAATGGGAAACTTCATTTAGAATATATCCTAAACAGTAAAATACGAAATTGGAAAGACAGAATATGGTGGTAAAAGGAAAAAAACAATATCATAAAAAAATAAGAGAATGTAAGGATGTAAATTTCTGAAGAAAATGGTTCTCTCTCAAACAGAGGTAATACACCCAGTTATGAGGGCTCTAGGGAAACAAGTATAATTCCAAGAAAGAATGCTGGGACTGGACTCAAGTGTTTTAATCTGCCATCTGAGTCATAGCTAAAACAATTCCATGGCAACAGAACAGATCACACAGGCCAGCAGTCTGCCCGCTGGTCTAGCCCTCCTTGCTAGATGATAACATCGCTGCTCTGGTGAGGCTAAAGAACATCAACATGAATACTAATAGTAGTGATAAAGTATGGCTGCCACATCACCTCATTTTTCTTGGTAAAAGACCAAAAGCATGCTTTTACAGCCCAAAGAGGTCTGCACACAAATCCGGCAATATTTTTATTTAGAAGAAAAGTTCTTAACAGGATGAACTTGTTACTACATCAATTTACATTATGGAAGGTAGTAAGCATTTCCTATATAAGAACACTGCTATTATAGTTTGGTGTCAGGGAAGGGAAATCCTACTGCTTCCCTTTCTTGAGTCCCATTAAACATGCAGCAAACTTCAGTGTACATTATAATTATGTGGGATGCTGATAAAATGCAGGTTCCTAAGCCCTGCACACCGAGACTGTCCTTCCATTGCCAGAGGTGAACGGAGGGAAGAATCTGTACTTGTTCAAGGACCCCCAGGGATTCTGAGGTTCATTTACAGGTCTGGGCTGCAACATGCAGCCAAGTTTGGGATTAGATATGATGATACAAGTAAGGAATTGCCAAACTGGGAATGAGAAAGTCTGGGGGACAGATTCGTTGCTAACTTATTCCACTTTGGGAAAGTTATTGTCTCATGCCTCAGTTTTCTCATGTGTTTAATGAGGATAATACTGCCCCCCCCCAACTTACTGGACCTCACACACATGCTAATTTATACAAAAGTAACTTAAATTATGAAGAGCATAACAAATAAGCATTAGATCTTTAAGAAGGGAGTCTTTAATCTAATTCAGTGAACACAGTATTATATATTCCTGACAAGAGCCAATTACAGATTACTCTCTCTTTTTTGAGACTTAATCTAATGAAAGTAGTGCTAGAGTAAAGTGACATTCTTGTTCTTATCACTTGACAATTCCCCCAACCCCAGCAAAAGAGAAAGCCTAGAGACAATGAGGACATCACTTAAGTATTGTGAAAATTATATCTAGAGGAGGTTCTGTGTCTTAGGATGTTTCTTACCAAGTCTATGAGTTTGGTTACAGGCACTTCTCGGATGGGTCTTTTCATTCGGCACAAAGCCTCTAAGGATGTACCAAAGCAACTTGGGAGGTAATTTCCACTAATGGTCAAGAAGTAATCTTTGCCTCGATCCAGGTGAAGGACTAGAATATCTTCAATCTTATCTTCCCCTGAGTTCAGAATGGTCACAGAGTCTTTGCTGACATACACATCAAGGGAAATGTCCACGGTCTCATCTGAAATATAAGAAATGACACATGGTAACAGAAACTTATGGTGGAAAAGTGAAAGGAGATGAAAACCAACAGAAGAAGCGTCCTCTAAAAAGTCATCAGGTGATGAAGGAGAGACTAGACACACAAAAGAGATCTCCCCAATATAATGACAGTAAAGGTAAGAGACATGTGGTTAGAAAACATGAAGTTAAACAGAGGGAGGGGGTGGGAGCCAGGGGGAGAGGATGCATTGCAAGCAGAGACAATGGTAAAGGGACAACTCACTTGGCTCCAAGTAGCCCTCAAAAGGTTCAGCCCGAAGCCATGGTTTGCAGTACTGGCTGTCATTAAGTTTAGGGATGAAAGAAAAATGGCAGGGAACCTGTCCATTGTTGCTGATCTGGAACTTCTCCTTTTGTAGTTGCCGAAACTTCACATTCTCAAACACAAACTGGGGAATAACAGACAGACACAAACATGCATCACTAGTAGGGGAAGTCAGTCAGTTGGATTATTCCATAGGGAATATGAATAAAGAATAAGGTAATTATTATTGACCAGGTGTACAACTATTGTCTGTACGCCTTCACTGACTGAGCTGGTTGTATGCCACGTCCTCTCATTTGTTATTCTACTCACACCAGCAGAAGAGGAATTAGGCAGCTCTTGCTACTTCTCTGGACTGCTCTGATTATTCCTGAGATCCTAAGAGGATAACCCAACCTTGGGTCAGGACATTCATCCCATGACCAAATCCTGGTTCCTGAGATATGAATTAACCAGCAGCTCTGAAATACTAAGAAAAGCTAACATCTGAGGGCTTACTTTGTGCTGGGCACAGTTTTAAGAGCTTCACATGTACTAACTCATGTAATCCTCACAACCACCCCTTTAACCAGAAAAGGAAAGTGTGGCTCTGAGAGAGTTAGACATGCGCCTCTGGTCATACATCTACTAAATGACAGTGCTGGAATCAGCACGGAGGCAGTTTGACTTCAACACACATGGTTTTCACCACTTTGTTGTGTTGCCTTCTCTAAGAAACATGCTTTCCCCTGCGCTGACCATGATGGGCAGTGCATGGGGAAGCCATGTATTTTTGCTCACCTCCCTCCTGCTGAGCTCCAAGGAAGGAAGGAAGTCATTTTCCATTCTGTCCATGATGCGTACAATATCTTCAAACACTTTCCGATACCTCCGTTCATCCACAACCTTCACCTGAAAGAAAGTAAACCCTCTTTTTCAGTCTTACATGCTCCTAGCTCATCTTCCTTTGAGATTACCTAACAATTTAAAAGGCGTTGTTACAGCAATCATTTAAAATAAAATGTGGTGCAAACAACATCTTCAAACACTTTCTGAAATATCACTCCATCCACAACTTTTACCTCAAAGAAAACAGATCCTTATTTTAGTCTTGTGTGCTCTCAGCTTGAATCTCTAAGAGTCTAACAATTTTTTAAACATCACTAAAACAAATATAAATTAAACTAAGCATTTCAGCACTACACACTTTATGGTAAAGGTAAGGTTAATTGGTTAACTTCCTGGAAAAGTTAAACCTCTGTGCTAAAAAGCTTGGCAGTAAAAAAAAATAATAATAAATAAACAAACAAACAAACAAACAAACAAATAAATAAAAAGCTTGGCAATAATATTTGGGAAGAATATTTTCTTGCTCCATTGTTAAGTTATTTGGTATTGGGGGAAATGTGACAATTATGGTAAAAATTATTTCCTGCATTGCACAAATTAAGTGTCAAAACATACCTACTACTGTTTCTAACAATGATCACAAAGCGCTGAAACAGCAGAAAAATGATTAAAGCATTTAATTCTATTAGCTGCTATGTGCAATGCCAAGAATCATAATGTCAGTGCATTATATCATTATATAATGATAAAGGTACGTTAGTAAACAGATCCTATGGTTATTTTAGAGAAGAGCCAATACAAAATGCCCTAGATTAGGGTAAAAAAAGCATGACAAACAAATCATCTTGACTAATAGATCAAAAAATTTTCCCATCTGACACAGCGCTTTCAGCTTCCTGAAATAGCTTCGGGTTTTTTTCACTATTAAACTTCATACAAATCAATGCCAAAAATGAACATAATTAACATAGCATTTTAACTTTTGAGGTTGCAGCTTCTTTTTAGAAAGAAAACTTCACAGATTCCATGTTGAGGGAAAAAAAAGGACTGATGCATGTAGCAGAGGTTGTAAATCAAATATGGAAAATAAAAGCATCAAAGCTGAGCCAAAGATCTCAACGACTGGGAAGGTTTTTACATGTCTAAGCCATAACTCTTAGAGAACTGAGGCCCAAGCAATCACTAGTGTCACCAGGGTCCATACTATAGTGTTAAGAGAAATTTTATATATTTTTAATATTTTTATAAAATTTTGCAACTTCTTATTTCATAAAGTATTTTATGTGTGTCATCTTTTCACAACAACCAGCCAGGCTACCAAAGGAAGGATTATTCTTCTGATCCTTGAGAATATCAAGATACAAAAAGATCAGCTAAATTGCTCACTGCCACAGTTGTATCCACAATTGTATCCAATTGTTGTATCTGGACCTCTAGTGTAAGATCCTTTCCAAAATACCAGGTACGCAACACGATTAATTCACGTAGGTCTTAAAAAATGCAGATGCCTTGGCCTACTGCATTTTTTAAAAAGATCTCTAGGCAATTTCTTTGTCCACCAAAGTCTGAGAACCAATGCAACAGATCCCATTACCAAGTACAGGGGTGAAAACCATATCTCAGCTAGCCCACAGCAAGTCTTCTGAAGTTAATTAACTGGCCATTGAGCACTTGGTCCCTTTATTAACAGTCATTGATGACAATGGTGGTAAAAATATAATGTGGTTTCTTAAAGCCTCTAATCATGCCCAAGCATGCCCAAGAGACCAAAATATGGGGTGGTTAACTCAATAAACTCAAAACTTTTCTCAGTGGGTTATCATGATCATACCCCTTAATGGCATATCAAGGATAATGAAGGGGAAAACCACCATAAGAATGTCACCACCTGATACACCCACTTTAGAAAAGGAAATTACCAACAAAATTAGGAATTAAGAATGAGTTAGATGATTAATGAGCTAGATATTTATGTAGTAACATGGGTAGCTCTCCAAGACACACCACTGAA
Organism: Herpailurus yagouaroundi; assembly: GCF_014898765.1. Lineage (NCBI taxonomy): Eukaryota > Metazoa > Chordata > Mammalia > Carnivora > Felidae > Herpailurus > Herpailurus yagouaroundi. The sequence goes on from NW_024420481.1 coordinate 4,544,304, forward strand.
TTTTTTTTATTTTTTATTTTTTTATTTAAAAAAAAATTTTTTTTTCAACGTTTATTTATTTTTGGGACAGAGAGAGACAGAGCATGAACGGGGGAGGGGCAGAGAGAGAGGGAGACACAGAATCGGAAACAGGCTCCAGGCTCCGAGCCATCAGCCCAGAGCCCGACGCGGGGCTCGAACTCACAGACCGCGAGATCGTGACCTGGCTGAAGTCGAACGCTTAACCGACTGCGCCACCCAGGCGCCCCTGAATTTTTTTTTTTTTAAAAAGCAAGCTGCAGACCAACAAATACAGTATGAGACCATTTATGATATATGTACCAATATACAAAACAATACTCTATTGTATATGGGACACTGAAAAGCATATGCAAAAGTCTACAAGTGTGTTGTTCAAGATAATAGCCAATAGCCACATATGGATATTTAAATTTACATTACTTCAGGGGCGTCTGGGTTGCTCAGTTGGTTAAGTGGCTGCCTTTGGCTCAGGTCATGATCTCACAGTTAGTGGGTTTGAGCCCTGCGTGGGGCTCTGTGCTGACACCTCACAGCCTGGAGCCTGCTTCTGGTTCTGTGTCTCCCTCTCTCTCTGCCCCTCTCCTGCTTGCACTCTGTCTCTCTCTCTCAAAAATAAACATTAATTTTTTTTTAATTTACATTACTTCAAATTAAATAAAATTGAAAATTCAGCTCTCTTAGTCTCACTACCCACACTTCAAGTGATCAATAGCTACCTGAAGCTAGTAGCTTTTGTACTGGACAGGATAGATCTATAACATTTCCATCATCACAGAAAGACCTATTGGACTATACTGGTCTAGAAAGATATAAATTCATAATGGTAGTTGGCCTGGCTAGAAAGTGGGGGTTTGGGACAAAGGTGGGAGTAGAACAGGGATTGAAGAACTTCAGCCTTATCTGTAAATTTTGCTTAAAACGTTTTTTTTTAATTTTAAAGAGAAAGCACTTTTGATTTCCTGCATAATTTAAGTAGTATTAAAAATTAGAAAGGTAGACATTTATTAAAGATACACAAAAATACACAGGTAGTATGGAAAATTTTTAACTATCCTGCTGGGAGCTCTGGATTAATATGTGTGGAATATTACAAATATTCCAAGGTTCTGAAAAGAAATACAAACAAAAAAGCCAAGCACAGCTGATTAAACCAAAAAGGTTAGTGTCTGGGGAAAGACATCCTTTTAAAAATGAATTAAGAGAATTCAAATGAAGAAAACAGAGCAGCTCACAAGTACAAAATAGAAATTAGGTGGGCTAGAAATAGTATCTAAAGGTTTATGTAGTCTGTAAGTTCTTTGTAACTATAGAGGCATTGTGGGGTTAGTGGAAAGAACATCCATAGGCTTGGGAGTTAAACAGACAAGATTAAAATCTTAGCTCTCCTTCTGGTTGAATGCTCTTAAGGAAGTTATTTTAACTCATTAGTTCTCCATTTGCTCACCTGTTAAATGAGAAATATTTAACTCATAGTACTGTTGTGAGGAGTAAATGAGATATGTCTAAACTGCCCATCCCAGTCCCTAGCACACATAGCTACTATTTGAGAAAAACTATTATTTATTATTATTTTAAAATTTCAAAATGGATAAAAGTCAAGTCACAATTGCTTCAGATTATTCTAAGACCAAGAAGTAACTTTGTAAATAAAGGAAATACCCCCAAAATTCCCCTTTAAGACAGAAGGATAAGACATGTTGGGGATAATCTATCTCAGAAGCAAAAAGAATCAACATATACACAGAGGAAAGAAATCTACCCTATTATGCTCTTTGCATGTCTTAACTCATTAATCCCCATAAGTAGTACCACTGTTATCCCCATTTTATAGTGGAGGAAACTGAGGCATAGGGCTGTTACATAAATTTTCATGGTTACATGGTCAGGAAGTAGTTGAACAAGGATGCAAATATAAGCAGTCTATAAAGTCCACCCTATCAAGCACTGAACTATATAGATTCTGACAGATTACATGACTGTAGGTCTGGGAAATCTACAAGAAATAATCTAAATGTACTAGCTGTCATGGGGTGTCTGGGTGGCTCAGTCAGTTGGGCATCTGACTTCGGCTCAGGTCATGATCTCACAGTCTGTGAGTTCAAGCCCTGCATCCAGCTCTGTGCTGACAGTCCAGAGCCTGGAGCCTGCTTCGGATTCTGTGTCTTCCTATCTCTCTGCCCCTTCCCTGCTCGCACTCTGTCTCTCTCTTTCTCAAAAATAAATAAAGATTAAAAAATTTCTTTTAACGTACTAGCTGTAATAAATTAAATCAACAAGATCCCAAGATATAACCTACGTATACACACAGCTAGAAAATACAATTTGAAAGCAAAAACTACTCACAACAGAGACAAAAAAAATTAACTGGCCATTAATCCAGCCTAGGATGCAACAGAGTTAAAGAAAAATTTAAAACATGTGCTCCTGAACAGGAAAGTTTCACTAATAGTACAGCTGACAATATGCCTTTTAAGCTAATATACAGATTTGGTTGTATGCTGATCAGTCTATGCCTTTGTTCTTGCTGTTCCCAGCCCCTCCACCTGGAACCTCTCTCCTAGGCCTTTCCCTCCTTACTATCTATCTATCTACTCACTCTTTAAAACCTAGCTTCTAACTCTTCTTTATGAATAACAACTTTAGGAGGCTAAGGTTACCACCCAGACACTCTGCAGCATGAGAAACATCTGTGTCACTAAAAGGCCAAGCTCATTAAGAACCATATGGACAGCATTTAGGACGGTTGGGGGCACTAATTTCTCAAAGTTGCAAATAATTATTTGGTTATGGTAACATTTATGGCTCACTGAACTACTGATCTCTTTTGAGGCTAAATGATGCTCTAAGAATATATACTTAACTTACAAACAAATAAATGAACAAACAAGTGTTTACCCCAATATGGAAGAGGGCGCTAACAGGCTTGTGGTCACTGGTTTTTAGTTCCATATGACTCCGGTAATGAAGCTGATTAACATTTGTTCCTCTCCAAAGAATCCGGTCACACCAGGCTGGAACCCGACATTTCCCACTGCAAATAAAGAAAGGAATTATGAAGGGAACATACCACACAAGAATGTAATACCTACCACACTGGTTTAGACCAGGGTTAGGCCGTCTTGTTAAATGCTTCTCCTTCCCTAATGATCCCAACTATAATATTCCCTACTATACTGCAAACTCTGTAAAGGGTCTGTGTCTGCTTGTTTGCCACTGAATCTCCAACCCCTAGGACAGTGTCTTGTGCAAAGTAGGTGCTCAGTGATTAGTTATGTAATGAATGAATAAACAGTGCTCCCCAAATTAGCATTACATCTTTAACAACACTGCCCCAGAGGAAAATATAATAGCATCTTCTTAAAATATCCTCAGAAGGTCAGGATTATACTCAGAATACTTTGCTCTATGACATTTTGCAATGACATTTCACAACAGATAGACAACTGGTAAGAATCTAAAAATCCAATGCTATATTCCTAGACTGGGCTTGATCTCTGGAAATAACTAGAGATTTCTCCTTTTCAACCTGGACTTTCATGACTAGCTTCTTCAAATAGAGATGAACTAACATCTAAGCATGCAAGTCTGAACATATAACAGCCCATAGAATACCAAGGGTAGGGAAAAAGCCTAGTCATCATTCAATTAAAATAAGTAACACCTTGTACACCTAAGCCACAAGGTGACACACATAAGCTCTTATCAGTAGCTCTTCAATTGACTCTCAAGTCAGGTGAGTGGAAGAAACAAGGTGAGGTGTACAAGATCTTTGAGTGTCACTTTTCACTTGCTGACCAGCTCGCTCAGAGCACAGGAATGCAGACCCCTCTCCACCCCATCCTAGTGCTCTCTGAGTCTAAAGAAGTTTAATCAAGCTTCTGGGCTCAGCCAGCTAGTACGCCATAGGGAACAAAGAGACAGTAGGTAGAAGGCAAATAGTTAGCAGGAACATACTGACAGAGGTACTTAACTGGGGATTATCAGGAAATCAAAGGGCCCCCTGGGCAATGGTTCTCAGCTTTCTCTGGCAGTTGCAGAGGTCAGGCCCAGGCATCAGTATTTTTTAAATGTTTTATTTACTTTTGAGAGACAGAGAGCATGTGAGCAGGGGAGGGGCAGAGGGGGCAGGGGACAGAGGATCTGAAGCCAACTCTGCACTGACAGCAGTGAGCTTGCAGGCATCAGTATTTTTAAAAGTCCCCCAATAGATTCTAATGTGTGATCAGGACTGAGAACCATTGTGCTGGAAAGAGCCTTTTGTGACTCAATTTCTGGTGTTCACAGTTGAAGAGTTGAGAAACAATTAGGATAAAACAATAAGAACAGGACAATAGATAAGGAAATGGGAGGGGGTCAGAAAGGTAAAAATCTCAGCAAGTCTGTTGAGATGATAGAAATAAGGCACTGCAGACAAGCCCATAAAATTTCAACAAAAGTAATACTTTAAGATAAATTCACCTGTGAGTACACATGCATTAAAAACTCTTCTGTAACAGCACTGAACCATTAGGTCTTTATATCTGCATCTGGCATGACCTAAAAATTCCTAGCCATTCACCAATCTGTAGGGACAGAAATAATACCAGGCCTGAACCTATTCTGTGACAAGGTTCTTGTCACTTTACCTGGAATCCCATCGGTCCGTTTTAGAGTCATACTTGTAAGTGGGGATAAACTTGATTTCTCCTTCAGTGAAGTCAGCAAAAGCTTTTTTCTGTGTGCGCTGAATATTTAGCTAGAGATAGAAAAAAGCATCACATAAGCAGGGTAACACCATCTTTTTTTTTTTTTAACGTTTATTTATTATTTTTGGGACAGAGAGAGACAGAGCATGAACGGGGGAGGGGCAGAGAGAGAGGGAGACACAGAATCGGAAACAGGCTCCAGGCTCCGAGCCATCAGCCCAGAGCCTGACGCGGGGCTCGAACTCACGAACCGCGAGATCGTGACCTGGCTGAAGTCGGACGCTTAACCGACTGCGCCACCCAGGCGCCCCAGTAACACCATCTTAATACAGGTGATAATCAGGTTGATCAACGATTTCTAACTATCAAGTTTCATTGCTTTTGCAACTGTCAGAGTGCATAAATAAAATTTCTGTACCTTATGAATTAAATCTTGCCATTCCCATGACATCTAAACTTACCCACAGATAGAATGCTCATTATGTGCAAATCACTAATTTTTTATTGCTAATAGTGGTTGGGTGGGGCACCTGGGTCGCTCAGTTAAGTGTCTGACTTTGGCTCAGGTCATGATCTTGTCATTGGGAAGTTCCAGCCCTGCATCAGGCTCTGTGCTAACAGCTCAGAGCCTGGAGCCTGCTTCAGATTCTGTGTCTCCCCCTCTCTCTAACCCTCCCATGCTCATGCTCTGTCTCTGTCTCTCAATAATAAATAAATGTTAAAATTTTTTTTTCTAATTTTAAAAATAGTGGTTGAGTAAAATGGAAAAATGAAATAAGAATAATCTTTCTCTGAAGTTGGACAGGAATCATCTAGCGCAATTTTAATTTTTTAAAAAAGCACACAAATGTTGAATGGATAATTCCAAAAGCCAAATTCAGTGAATAGTTATGGATCATTTTGAAAGTTATCCTCACTCAAATACTCTACCAGAATTACATAAGACTCAGAATTTATTCCAACTGTACCCCCTTTGGAAACATGACAGAGGAATAAATGCAAAGAAATTAGCCAGTCAACCTCAATATGAAGAAAGAGCCCAAAAAGACTCACTATATATAAAAAAACATTCTACTGCAAAACTCCTACATTTTTACTATGTCTAAAGGTCAAAAAGGCTTTCATAAGGATTTAAAGACATTAAAATCAAGTCGAAACATTTTCTTCCCTCTATAAGAAGTGTTCACTTTTAGCAACCAGTATCCATAAGCTGAAGTAAAAATTCAAGTCATGTGCCAGGTTCCAAGGCAAATTTACAGAAAACTAGGTTCCTGAATACCAAGTTTTATATAAATGTTACCAAATCAATGCTTTTCCCACAGGTTTTAACATCTATAAGCCAGCCAGGCCCAACTTCTCAATCAGTTCCCATTAGACCACAGTCTGTGCTATTTATCCCAAACTTCTGTTCTTCCCAATCCCCTCACAGGGCCTCCCTCTTTTACTTCTATGCTGTTTCTAAGACTGCCAAGTAATCATAGAGCAACATTCCCTGTCCCATCTGCCAAACTGCATCAACATAGCTGAAGGCCCACTTCCTCCAGGAAGTGGTCTCCAATTAACCCCACCCATTATCCAACTTATTTTATATAAATCTCTAAAATCTCTTCTTGATAAAGACAATGAACAAATGTTATATTTACTTTTTATCTCCCCTTCTCCTATGCCAAGTGCTCAATAAAAGCACTACAAACCTGTGTGCATTTGCTGCATTGCTAGTCACCCTGTTTTCCCAAGACAATGAGACCTTTCCATCTATTCCTAGAGTAAGACACACCTCCCACACATATATCTCATAAACCAAACAATTTTATCTGCCATCTAGGAACATACCCATAAAACGAAAATTTACTTACCTGGTCAAACTTCAAGAGTCTCTGAAGGTCATTCTTGTTTATAAGACTCTTCACTTCATTGGCATCAGGCATGCAAAGCCTATAGTTCAAATCTCCCAACCAGATGACAACACTGAAGATCAAGAAATACAGGAACAGAAGTAGCAAGAATTACCATAACAAGTCAATCAGAGAAGAACGGAAAGAAGAAAACTAGTAGATTGTTGATAAGGATTCATTTATCACTACCTGACACAAGGAGTTTAAGCTGTAACTTATCCTCTGGGGGCAAGTACTACCAACACCTGAGAAGGACTAGGGATTACCAAATTGGTGGGAAGATAGGCACTCCATACATGAAGTATGAAGAACAAAGAGAGGGAAATACAGTATATGTGTGGAATTCAGAAGCTAAGGAGTTAACTGCCTAAAAGAAGCATGTAGTTTATTTGCTGGACTAGCTCCAAAATTTTGTCTGGCTTCCTGCCCCTCTTCCAGGGGAAGAGAATCTGAACATTTTCTGCCTCTCTGAGCCCTGACATTCTGCAGACTCTTAACTAAGGTCTGCGTGGTCTGACCAGCTATGCACCATAGCCAATTTGCCTACTCCTGCCCCAGATGAACAGTCCAAGTCTCAGGCAGGAAGGAGACTGGCTTGCCACAGGCCCCTAGATGAGCTGAGAGTCCCCCCACAGGGAAGACCCAGAAATTACCACACTAAAAAGGATTCTCCTGTGAGCTATCTCAAGTCCTGAATGGGTCTCTTTGCCAATCTTAAATGCAACATGAAATGTCTGGAATCCTGAGGAAATAAATTTAAGGCATTTCAGGACAACCTCATGACCATTAACGTCAAGGCCTTGACTTTACTACCATGAAGCAGAATTCTATAGGATCCTCGGGGCACCTGGGTGGCTCAGTCAGCTGAGCGTTCGACTTCAGCTCAGGCCATGATCTCGCGGTTTGTGAGTTCGAGCCCCGCGTCGGGCTCTGTGCTGAACGCTCAGAGCCTGGAGCCTGCTTTGGATTCTGTGTCTTCCTCTCTCTCTGCCCCTCTCCTGCTCACGCTCTGTCTCTCCCTCTCTCTCAAAAATAAATAAACATAAAAAAATTTAAAAAAAGAATTCTATAGGATCCTAATTATTGAGACATTATGGAATCAGGCCAATATCACTACTCTTCCCTACTATTTTCCCAAATACCCTACTCTGTGCTGATCCTAATATGTTAAATTATCTTTTGTTTTCCTAACTCCCATCTCAAATCACTTATTCCAAATCACACCACCCTCTCAGAATTTCAATTACCAATATTAATTTCTTGAAGACTAATCATTTTGTACTACCCAGTCCATCCCTCAACTGATTTCTGCTTGTATTCTTGTTAAGTCCCATTCTTCACAAACTTTTCTCATATTATCCTGTTGATCCATTGTTGTCTACATCTCCAGTGCCCCAATTCTTAATGATTCACAGCCATTAAAAAAATAATATAGATATAATACAATATATATATAATGCATAAATTAATATAATACATACACACACTGGCTTGGAATGAGACCCACAATAGGACAATACAGTCCTCTATAATGAGTGTGCATGTGTTTGTATATACAGAAAGGTCTAGAACAGCACTATTCAAAGGAAATAAGATGCATGTCAGAGATGTAATTTTAAATTTTTTAGTAGCTGCATTTAAAAGTGAAAAGAAACAAGTGAATATAACTTTAACACTATATTTCATTTAACTCAATATATCCAAATTATCATTTCGACATGTAATCAATATTGAAAAATGGAGATATTTTACATTTTTCTTACTAAGTCTCTGAAAATCCAGTGTATAGTTTATGCTTACAATACATCTCAATTTGGACTAGCTACTTTTAAGTGTCCAATAGCCACCTATGGCTACTAGCTATCACATTGGACAGCACAGTTCCAGGATACACACCAAACTATTAATAACACTTTCCTTTGAAGATAGAAACTGGCTAGCGGACAGCAAAGTGATTTCTACTTTTATCTTTTATTACATTCATAATAAACATTTCTATTTTATAATAAAAAACAATAAAGGGGTGCCTGGTGACTCAGTCAGTTAAGCACCTGACTCATGATTTCCATTCAGGTCATGAGTTCACGGTTTGTGGGTTCAAACTCCACATCAGGCTCCACACTGGCAGTGCAGAGCCTGTTTGAGACTGTGTCTCTTTCTCTTTCTCTCTCTCTCTCTCTCTCTCTCTCTACCCCTCCCCCACCCATGCTCACTCACTCTCTCAAAATAAACTTAAAAAAATTTTTTAAATAATAAAAACTGACTCCAATTGACACACCCCTCCAGCATTACTCTTACATGCCCACTAATAGAACCTCTGATAGCAAATCTGATTTCTCTGTCTCAGTGAATCTCTTCAGTGAATCTGCCTCAGTGAATTCCTCAAAAACCCGCTCTTCTTTGCAACTCCAATCCCTAAATAGTATTCATTCACTCTTCACAGTTCCATAGTTTCCTACCAGTTTAATCTCGTTTCAGCCCCACTATTCAAAGGACAAAGGAGATTTAACCACTCACTCATGTTTCATGATGTTCAGCTGTGGGAGTGTCTGATTTGGGACCACAAAACTCATTCGTGCACAGATGTCCTTATAATCTTGGTTCCTTCTCTCAAAGTCCTCCACATGGGCAGCCAGGTGAGAATTGACAATGCAAAAGGTAGTGTTGTGAAATACAAATCTCACAGCTACCCCACCTTTGTTTCCCTGTTAGCAAGAGTAATTATTCACAATTAGTACAAAGACAGAACTGGCAGGTGAATTTCACATGGACATAAATAATAATCAAGCTCATTTCCAAAGTAACTCACCATTTTCCCCATGATTCCAGTTCCAACTGTTTCTGTAGCAACATCACGGATATATTGCCACTGGTCCTTTCTGGCAAATATGAGGAGCATCATCCCAACAAGGCGGACTAGCTGAACCTACGAGTTCCAGGGAGTTAGAAAAAGGTTCATGTTAATACACTCTTTGCCACACATCTAATCCCACAACTAATTTTCCACCAATAAGATATTAATGATGTTCAAATCTGAATCCAAACCCTCTAATTTCCCAGTGGACCCCATACAAAGGAAACAAAATTTCTCTGGGGAAACTCTAATCCAGCTCTGATCAGTTGGAGATAAAAATCTTTGGGGACATCAAGTATACTCAGCTCTAGGATACATTATTTTAATCAAATCTATGTATGTATGTACGTATGTACGTATGTATGTATGTATCTACCTACCTACCTATGTATCTATTTTAATCACTTTTAAACTTACCAGGAGTAGTTAGCATTAAAAAATCAAATCTAAAACCCCTATCCCAGCTTATTCCTTTTGCCTCTCCTTCCTAGTTTCTGATTTCCAATTTCTTAAGAAATTAAAATTTCTAAAATAGCAATCTTTTTTTAAGTATGTAAACTAGAGCTAGAAATATGTCTGAAATATGTGTTAGTCAGGGATCTATGTGAGAGGAATAACACCTTCAGGATTTTTATTACCTATATCAACTGTTGGAAGGAGTGGATGAAAAATATTCAGAGGACTCCTTTTAAAGGGGTTACTATGGTAACCATGTAATTAAAATAACTCTTCTGGTAGCCTCTACCACATGCCTTCCAAAGACCAAGAAATTAGCCCACCTTGCTAAAGTCAACTCTACTTTTGATTTACAAGGTTTAGAACTCATTTAAATTCCACAATACTTCTTCCTGATTCCACAGCATACCCTATGCACCCACATGCTTCAAACTGCTTTTCTGTAAAGTATCTGGTTCTGACCAGGTCAGTGAACAATTTTGATCTTAAACTCTTACTGTTGCTCTGTAAGTAATTATCATAAGCTAATTATCATTCTGAGAATAAAATTCTTTTTTTTATCCTAAAAGCTACCTAAGCAATGAAAATATAGGGTCAGAAAGCTTAGGAAAAAAAATATTTTTAGAAAATAGGTATAAAGGACTATTCTGCCCTATTGCAGTATTACACACAGAGAAGAATTCAATTAAGCCATTCTTTTGGAACAAGATATAGATAACAGAATAACTTCTAGTGAGTTCTATTTAGTTGTATACTAATAATGAAATGCAGCTTACTTTCTTATACTTGGCTTTGGAATGCAAACCCCTCTCTACAGCCATGGACCACTCTTGTTCCTTCACAGATTCAAAGTAGAAAAAGGCTTCTGTGCTCAAGTCCAGCTCTTGGAATCTGAAAAAAACACGAAGACATGAGATCTATACATATCCCATAATTATCTCTGACTACCTCCCATCCCATTTTCTGAGACATTAGGTGGAAAGGGAATGGGGGAAGAGAGAAACTTTATAGAATTGGTCCACTGACCCAGGTGATCAGTAAGGACAAGCAACTTTGTTTTCAAAAGACTCTTTATAAGTATATGCACAGGTTATGCAAAACATAAACAAACAAACAAAAACCTCCACAAGGGATAACAGTGGAGCTTTGCTTATATATCCTAGGAATAGTCACTGTTGGAAATGACCTCAAGTCTCAGTTGCTGTTAAGAATATAGTTTTAGGGGCACCTGGGTGGCTCAGTTGGTTGAGCGTCTGACTTTGGCTCAGGTCATGATCTCACAGCTCGTGGGTTTGAGCCCCATATCGGGCTCTGTGCTGACAGCTCAGAGCCTGGAGTCTGCTTCGGATTCTGTGTCTCCCTCTCTCTCTGCCCCTAACCCACTTGCATTCTGTCTGTCTCTCTCAAAAATAAAATAAGCATTAAAAATATATATATATAGTTTTATTTGGGGGCACCTGGGTGGCTCAGTCGGTTAAGCACTCGACTTCGGCTCAGGTCATGATCTCACGGTTTGTGGGTTCGAGCCCCACGTCGGGCTCCATGCTGACAGCTCAGAGCCTGGAGCCTGCTTCAGATTCTGTGTCTTCCTGTCTTTCTGCCCCTCCCCTGCTTGTGCTCTCTCTCTCTCTCTCTCAAAAATAAAGATTCAAAAAAAAAAGAATATAGTTTTATTTGCATTTTGAGATGACTAGATGTTTCCTTTCACCATTTCAGGTATCATTCCTTTCTTATCTCACAAATTTGACCAACAAGATAATTCTCACATATAGTCTATAGTAGGTTTTTACCAAATCGTTAGAAAAAGGAGGGTAAAATGTCATGTAAACTAATACCAAACATATAGCCAAAAGGAAATTCCAGATGTGTTCTTTACCCAATGCAGTAGATATCAGGAGGATTCGAATCACAGTTCAGCCAAGGTTCCAGTTCACTATCTGGAGACTGGCCATTCACGTTCCACGTTCCAACAAAAAATCTAATACATAATATGAAAAATTACTTGAAAACAAAGGTCAAGTATGAAGCAATAAAAGTTCTCTCATCACTCTTTATACAAGGGTATATTCACAAATAAGCCAATTTCTCAAAATGTTTTGCTATACACATATAAGAAAAACCTCTTGCATGTAGAACACAAAGGCAGTAGGCTCATTCTCTAAATTTTATATTAGGTGAATCCACAAAAGGAAACCAAGTCTCTATTTAAAAAACATAAAGTTAATTGCTCTACCACATTTCCTTTCAATTAAACTCCATCCAAACTTATACTTGAAGGGAGAGCTTGTAGATGGGGAAAAAAGGTATCTTCATGCTGTAAATACGTCTGATGTGGATAACTGCTCCATAAGGAGCTATAGTTGAATCCAAAAACTCACTTCCCAAAGGATTACAAGGACATCTGTGTAGGAAATTCTGTTGAGGCAGATATAGTACTAAGGGGGAAAGCAGAAGGAAAAACTCATAACTGTCTTAACTGTTTACATACAAAAATAAGCATCATGGGGAATATGAGGAACTATAGATTTTGGCGTAGGGATACAGTTATAATTGAATTATAACAAATGAGGCTTAATGGGATAGATGGGACTGGAATCTTGGACTATTAAGGGCACATGCCGTTCACAAACAACAAAGAAAAGTGTTGCTGCTTTGCAGGTTGGGATATACACCACGCCACATCAGACACCACTCATGCTAGGTCCAGAGAAGAAGAGATTGACAAGCAAAGGTGAAATGAAAAATATGATACAGAGAAAAGAAGAAAGAATCCAAGACAGATCTCTCAATCAAGAGGACTGGGTGAAATGTTCTTTAGTTAACTTACCAAAGTAAGCAAGTTAAACTAGTGGTAATGGGAGACTTTAATCTTCTAATATTGGTGAGAAAAAACTCAGCAGTCCAGAAAGATAAACACATTTGCTTAGGGAATGTGCTAAGGGATAATTCTCTCACAGTACATGTGAGTTTGATTTGGTTCTGAGTAGACAGAACCATTAGTAGACACGGTATCATTAGTAGTTAGAAAATCCAAGGGAAACTGTAGCATTTGCTACAGTTTTGTATATATATATGTTTGTATATGTATGTCACTGACTAATATAGAGATAGGGGCTTGAACTGGCTGACCATCCCTTTTTATTATGCTTTGATTCTTAAGCTAATTAAATTAATACCTTAAGTAACAAAAGGACATTTTATGCCATACCTCAGTAAGTAGAAGAGAGACTAACCTGAAATTCTGAATATTGACATATTCTTTCTCTCGCTTTGCCAGGATATGTTTGATGAGACCTTCTCGCTGCCCAGACTGGGTATTTGGCACAAAGAGCTTCCGCATGGTGTTGGTCACTTTGGGCTGTTCCCTATTAGGAGCTTCTTTGTCACGTGGAAGCCTAGGAAATAAATGAGAAATTCAAAAGTGAAACTGCCTAAAATATAAAAGTTCCTAAATGAGAAATACGTTATGACATAGGACTTACATTCTATTCACAGAAGGGGGTGGAGGTGGGGGTTCCCGATGAATCCCTGTAGGATGATTTTGTGAATTAATCTTCTTGTCCAAATTCATAGATGAAAAATTATCCTCAAATCCAAGAAGCCCTGAAGTACACAGAATCCAGAATCAAAGGGGGAAAATAAAGATAACATCCAAATTATCCAGGATAGACAGAGCTTTTTGCCTTCATCACAGTGGTTTTGATTTGATCACTATTTGCTCAATGGCATTACCAAACAGAAAGGTATCACAAGGAGAGTGATAAGTTAGACTGGGGGAAGAAACACATCTGTCCCTGAAGGACTTGACATATTAACTAGAACAACAGCAAGTTACATTAATTTGGAACCTGAATAATAACAGCTAACATTTATTGAAGACTTAGCATAATGCCTGGTTGATAGTAAGGGATTATATTATTATGTCTTTTGATCATCACAAAGACCCCATATGGCCAGTAGTGTTAAAAATCTTCCCATGTTACAGAAAAAGAAATGGAAACTCAGCATTGTTGAGTAACTTGACCAAGGTCATATGTAACTAGCAAGTCGTAGAATTGGAATTTAAACCCAAGCAGTTTGGCCCTGGAGCACGCCAATCTTTACCACACTGCTAAGCTGGCTCCTGAGGAGCTAACATGCCACAGAAAATATCAGGAATGAACATCAGTCAGTGGGCATGAACTCAATAAAACCACTCCATAGGAGAAGGTGTCTGAGATTGACATTAATCCACACTATCTTATCTGTCCAGATAAAATCTATTGACTCTGCAATGATCATAGCAACCAGGCAAAAGAGAATCTTTTCAGTACCTGAAAAAGCAGAAGGTTTGTCCTTAGTGTCTAATTTCTGGTACCAGCTAGATGAGTCCTTTGGCTCTGGAACAAGAAGCTGTGACTGAGCTAGAGAGATAAGAGTCATGGTCAGAAACAGGGGAGCCCTTCACTGAGTGAATTTTACCATAACCAAAAGCCATTCATTCAGCACTCCTCAAATGCAGGGACCAGAAGCATTCTTGCATGTAAAGGAAGAGACTAAGAGAATGAGGGCAGCTCTGGGATGATCTGGGAACAGAAGGAGGATTACTGTCTTCAGTAACCTGTCCATGCTGTGACACTGAAGATTCTGGAAAATGGCTCAGTGTCCTTCCTTATAGCTGAATACACCTGTTCTCTAGCCTAACCCTGGTTCATTCCTGAAGGAAGAAAAATCAGCTATGAGGACTCAAGGGGTGAGGTACTTTGCTAACGGCTGCTTGCCTCTGCATCTGCATGCCAGAATGTCACTGCCATTCAAACAAGTAGAAAGAAAACTGCTGAGTCTTGAGTTACCTTCCTGAGCAGCAAGGACCTCTGAGAGGAACTTCAAACAATGTTCCTCATCAGGGATTTCAAAGCGGCGCTCCCTGGTCCAGTCTCCCTGAATCCGAATTTTGCAGCCACCTAAAAAGAAGTGAAATCCATACACATACAGCTATGGAATATGTGCTTTCTTGGGGTCAGATTCTCAACTTATTAGTTTAACAAGAGAAGGTCCAGATCACACATATTCTAAGACTTCTAATGTAGGAAGCATATCTACAGGATCAGGGGATTTGTTGTGGTGGGGGTGCAATACAGACAGGGAAATCTAAGGGGCCGATGAACTGTGTCAATGAGCAGCCCAGTACAGTGATATTGAAATCATAGTCTCCATTGTCAACGTAGGGACCAAATTCTAACAAAAGATCAATTCCCCAACCACCCTCCTCCCATCTTCCAGCCGTAGATTCCTGCCATTTCAAATACAGATCATATAGTAAGAGTATCTAAAGCATAAAGGGAATAAAGAAAATAAGATGGTTTGCTCCTAGGTACACAATGTACCTAGACAATTGAATTTACAAACTAATTAAAAAAGAAAAGAGTAGTGGAATTGGTTTGAATTATTCCAGAAAGAAGGATCTAGATCTCATTACCTCAAGTAAACAATGCATATCTTGAATAAACATATGAAAGCAATATAATGACCTATGACTAGGAGTGGCCTGGTTAAAGCACAGCCAACTGGAAAACAGTATAATTAATAGTAAAGTTATCTAGGACTTTAGTTTCTTATGTGTCTAACATACTGTCTCCCTTTTTCTGATGCCCTAGTTCTCATCCATATCAATGGTCTGGATATGGTGATCCAGGAAACCTATGTACTTGTTTATATTCTTATTTAACTGACTTACCACATATATTGCTTTCTCATGCTCCTGGAAACCATAAGCTCCTTGAGAGCAAGAAGTGGGCTACACATACAAGTTATCCAACACAACACTTCCGAGGAGCTCCCAGACTGTCTGGGACGGAGGGGCTTCTCAGGACTCAGGACTTTCAAAGCGAACACTGGGAAAGTCTCAGGCAAACCAGGATGGTTGGTTCCTTTACTGGTGACAATGAATGTCAGACTTCACAGACAGAAGGCATTTAATCAATGACTATTGAACCTCTTTCATACTTGTAAATGACAAAGAGATGAGAAAATGAAATGAAAATCCTAGTTTCTTATGTTGGAAATCCACTTGTGAACCTCTGACTCTTTTTCCTTTGTATTTCTGTAAGTTTCTATCTTCACAGATTTAGTGATTAGAAGAAAAGAGGTAAAAATACTGAGAAAGGAGGCACCCAAGCAGACCACAGATAAGAAAATTACTGAGTGTGTTAATGTAAGGAGAAGAAAAAAAATGAAGGGCATGAATAAAGGCTGTCAGTTATCGCAGCCTTGAAGATACAGGGAAAACCTCCTTCAGGGCACAAGTAGTCCTCCCTTTCTCAGATAATTTATATTAAAAGTAGAAAAGAAATTAAAAGATCAGTCTCTATCTGATAAAACTTAAACAATAATACATTTTCTCTCTCTCCCACAATCCTTGAAAGATATATTTTAGCAAACACAAAAAATACACTGACTCATTTAACAGAAAATTCCAGAAATTGCTTACAAAATAACATTGGATGTTCTCTCACTAAGTTGTATGGGAAAGAGGACAAATTATCCCATGACCCAACCTTCTACTACTCTTCCTTCTAAAACCCCCTGGCCTCTTTGTGTGACCAGCAGGCACTCGTATACCCTCAGACTTCTCCTCTGAACATTCCCTATGTCTCTCAGTAACTCTCAACAAAATGCATTAGAATTACCAGAGGCATTTTTAGAAAACAGACATTTGCATCCCATCCCAGGCCAATAAAGCAGAATGTCAGGGGGTGAAGTCCAGGCACTGGTAGTTTTTAAAATACTCCCCAAGTGATTCATGTGCATCCAGATTGAAAACCAAAGAGTCATCTGCAAAGTGGCTTATCCCTGGATGTTGTTTATGGTCTCTCACACCCTATGGAATTTAAGACTGGTGTCCTTTTTTGTCCTAACGCCAACTCTAGACCATTCCCTCTTCTCCTCCCTCAGGACAAATCCTTTCTCCTTCGAGGTTCACCCACTGGGCTATACCAGCTTCTTCCCTTCCCTCCCCCATGAGATCATGTGCCATCCTTCCCAAAACTTCTGAATCCAGGATTCAATACCTGACTCATATGACTTCCTCTCCACTCAAACTCTTGGCTTAAATTTGAGTCCCTTCCAAATTAACACAGAAAACACAGTAAACATCTTCAACTTCCTCATGCAATGACCTTGCCCCACCATCTCAGCCACCTACTCCCTCAGTCCCTATGGGGACTCCCTCAGTTATACCCTGAAATTTTTCATCATAGAAACACTATCACCTCATAAATCTCTAATTAAAATACCCAACTCTTGGGGCGCCTGGGTGGCTCAGTCGGTTGAGCGGCCGACTTCGGCTCGGGTCACGATCTCGCGGTCCATGAGTTCGAGCCCCGCGTCGGGCTCTGTGCTGACAGCTCAGAGCCTGGAGCCCGTTTCGGATTCTGTGTCTCCCTCTCTCTCTGACCCTCCCCTGTTCATGCTCTGTCTCTCTCTGTCTCAAAAATAAATAAACGTTAAAAAAAAAAAAATTAAAAAATAAATAAATAAATAAAATACCCAACTCTGACCTATTTCCAGCTTACTTGCTCAAATGGGAACCTCCAGCCTTCTACTTAGTGTCCATTCACACACTCCTACATTCACTTCCCATTTTATCAAACAGATGTCATCATTAAACTCTGTTGCAGGGGCGCCTGGGTGGCTCAGTCGGTTAAGCGTCTGACTTCAGCTCAGGCCACGATCTCGCGGTCCGTGAGTTCGAGCCCCGCGTCGGGCTCTGGGCTGATGGCTCGGAGCCTGGAGCCTGCTTCCAATTCTGTGTCTCCCTCTCTCTCTGCCCCTCCCCCATTCATGCTCTGTCTCTCTCTGTCTCAAAAATAATAAATAAACATTAAAAAAAAAAACTCTGTTGCAAAAGCCCAGAACTGCCTTACCACTCTGTTCCTCCACAGCCCCTACCTGATTAACTTTCAACCCTCAGAAATCCAACTAACTGCCTTACTCCAGAGGGAGTAAACACACACACACACACACACACACACACACACACACACACACTCACACACACACACACACACACACACACTCACACACACAATTATTACAAATTGATTGCTAACTTCAATCTGGCCCTCTATGATAGGAAGTAATGTTAAGTTTCAATAGTCAACTAGTCTCCCACTACTATCTGGAAAACCTATTTCGCACCTCCTCATTTATCTGTGGATCCCCCTCTTCTCAAACCCTCTCATTCTAAGCTGATTGCTTCACCTCATGCTTCAGAGGAAATGGAAGGCACCACATGGAAAGCTACCTGTATTTGTACCCATCTTCTCCTTTCCCTTCTGATAAGAGGAGCCCTCCTATCAAAGACCACCTTCTCTTTGAATTATAACCCCTCTAGTTCTCTCAGGAATTTTATACTCACAATCATTCCCTAGACACCTCCCCCCAATATCTTTCATCTCCCCCTTTCACAGGCTCCTTCCCATTAGCATTAAATTAAATTGCGCCTGGTGACTCAGTCTGTTAAGTACCTGATTCTTGGTTTTGGCTCAGGTCATGATCTCACAGTTTCGTGAGTCTGAGCTCCATGTCAGGCTCTGTGCCAACACTGCGGAGCCTGCTTGGGATTCTCTCTCTCCCTTTCTCTCTGCCCCTCCCCAACTCGTGCTGTCTCTCTCAAGATAAAATAAATGAACTTTAAAAAATTAAAAGAAACAAATTGTGTTCTAAATTCTCCCCATTTGAAAAACAATAACCTTCCTGGACCCTGTATTTCCCTCCAACTCCAGTCCATCTCTACATTCCCCTCCAGAGTAAAGCTTTATTAAAAACACAGTCACTACTTACCTCCCATTTCTCTCTTTAATCCATTCCAATATGACTTTGGCTCCCACCACCCCTCTGAAATAGCTTTGTTAAGGTCACCAAGAACCTCCAAATTGCTAAATCCAATGGATCCTCTTCAGTCATCTTATCAGACCTATCAGTAGAAATCAATAGTTGACCACTCCTTGAATACTCTTTTCCAAAGGATTCTATGATACCATCCTCATCTAGTTTGCCTCTGTCTTTGATCACTAATTTTTTAGTGCCCTTTGAGGTATCTCCTCCTCTATCTAACCTTTAAAAAAGCAGAATTCCTTAACGTTCAGTCCTAAACCTTTTTCTCACTCTGTATCAGCATTGTCCAATATGGTAACCAATAATCACATGTGGCTACTGAGTACTTGAAATGTGACTACTTTGAGGAACTGAACTTCTAATTTTATTTCTAATTAATTTAAATAGGCACATGTAGCTAGAAACTAACGTATCTGAGAGCACAGCTCTATTTTCAATCATATCATCTCTCAGGGTTTCAAATACATCTATGTGCTAGTGGCCCAGACCTTTCTTTAGAGCTTCAGATGCATACATTCAACTGTCAATTTATAATCTACACTCAAATGTCTCAAAGAAATTTCAAACTAAATATAGCTAAAACTGAACTCATGACCCCCTCAAAGGAAAACTCATTCCTCCCACAATGTTCTTATTTTGGCAAATGGTACCATCATCCACATTCATGCTAGTAACCTAAGATTCATCTCTGACACTTCTCTAACTTACCCCCATGCCCAAACCAACCTCTGCTGATTTAACCTCTGAAAACACTTATCAAATCCGTCTACTTCTCTCCATTTATACTGCCACCATACTCATAGTCTCTAGCTTAAACTCTGGAAACAGCTTCCTAACTGATTTCCATGCAAATGATTGACACCCTGGGATAAAATCCTTCATATTCTTCCCATTTTTTTTAATATAAAAATCCAGATTCCTCACCATGACTTACAAGATACTACTGGATCTGGCCTTACCCCATCCTAACTTGATGCCTAAGCCTTGTTCCAACCACCCTGGCCTTCTTTTATTTCAAAGGTGTCAAGCTACTTACCCAATTTGAGACCTTTACACATGTGGTTCCTTCTACCTGGCATACTTTTCTCTCCCCCATTTTTACCCGTCTTACTTAGCCCCTCTGGTCTCAATTTAAATGGTACTTATTAAATAGGCCTTCCCTGACCATGCCACCTAATTTAGTCAGCCCTTTTATAAACTCTTTGTATTTCTCCTTGATAGCATTGATCAAACCTGCAATTATGTAAGTATCTATACCTTATCAGTTTAAAGTCTGTTTCCTGCACTATTAAATGAAGTACCATGACTATACTGCTTTCTGATATATCCTTAGACCAGCACAGTGCCTGACACATAAAAGGTATTCATATTTTTATACGATGGATTATAGGTATCTGTGTGACACTAGTACCAAACAGCACAGAAGCAAGAACAAAAGCAGGAGCAGCAATCTTAGCTATGTTGTTCTCTACTGATTCTGCAGCACTTAGAACAGTGCTTGGCAAACAGAAGGCACTCAACAAATATTTGTTGAATAATGAATAAGGGAAGATTTATTATTAGGAAATTAATATAATACAGTCCATTGATGGGACAAATAAGGAATAACAATATTCCTTTACACTACAAATAGTGTAAAGACATCTGATAAAATTCAATATACATTCATGATCTTAAAAACCACACAAACTTGAAATGGAGTTTCTTAATATGGTTTTTTAAAAAA
The DNA here is from genome assembly GCF_014898765.1 of Herpailurus yagouaroundi. Classification (NCBI taxonomy): domain Eukaryota; kingdom Metazoa; phylum Chordata; class Mammalia; order Carnivora; family Felidae; genus Herpailurus; species Herpailurus yagouaroundi. Next base: position 4,564,818 of record NW_024420481.1, read on the forward strand.
ACCCTATCAAATCCACAGGCAATAATGTCCTCAACAATGAAGCACCACCTGAGGCTTTCTTACTGAAAATAGGAGCCAAATAAGGATTATCATCATTATTTAATATTGGTCTTAAAATTCTCATTGGTATAATGAGACACAAAGCAAAACTAATAGTTGTAGCTACTAAAAAGGAAACAAAATTATTATTTGTAGATGACCACGGCCGTCTATCAAAACCAAAAAACAAAATAAACAGAACCCCCAAAATTTAAAATACATTTCTATAAAGTGGCTAGATAAAAAATATCTAAAACTCAATAACTTCTCTATATAATAGAAATAAGCAATTAGAAAAAGATTCCACTGACAATAGCACTCAAACAAATAAAATGTACCATAAAATCCTTAACCTACAAATGTATGATATATATGAAGAAAACACAAAACATTACTGAGAAATATAAAGAGGACCTGAAGAAGTAGAATGATAGACCACATTCCTTGATAGTGTCTTAATTTTGTAAAGGAGTTAATTCAATAAAATTTGGCACATACCTATGGTGAAATATTAGTCTTTAAAAATCATGTTTTTAAATAATTTTAAATAACATGGAAAAAAGTTACAATATAATATTAAATGAAAATGCAGGATAAAAACTACATATAAAGATTCCAATCGTATTGGGGCATCTGGGTGGCTCAGTCGGTTGGGCATCCGACTTTGGCTCAGGTCATTATCTCAGTCTGTGGGTTCAAGCCCTACGTCGGGCTCTGTGCTGACAGCTAAGAGCCTGGAGCCTGCTTCGGATTCTGTGTCTCCCTTCCTCTCTGTACCTCCCCCGCTCATGCTCTGTCTCTCTCTCTCTCTCAAAAATAAATAAACATTAAAAAAATTTTGTTTAAAGATTCCAATCATACAAAAGTAGAAATAGAAAACTGGAAGGAGATACAATATTAACTACAGTGCTGATCTCTAGGTTGCAGAAGCATAATTTTAATTTGGTACTTTAAACTTTTCTAAATTCTTCAAATTGTTTATAATGAAGATATGTCTATTTCCTCTACAATCAGAAAAAAATTATTTTAAAATGTTTAATACCAACATGCAGATAATGGGAAAACACATATTTATGTTAAAATCAGGACTACAAACAAACCCAGGGCCTCCCTCAAGCAACATACTGTGTGCTTTAAAGGTTTATGTATGAAGCCCAAGAATCATGATAAAATCTTATTTCACTGCAAATATTACTAAATGGGCAGACGTAACAAAGGATTTTATTCAAGTGGTTACTGAACTATTACCTTGCTGTGATCCAGTAACTGGAACTCTGGACAGAACAACACATGGCTAATTTCTATGTAGGCAAGGCCAAAACAACTAATGCCATAAATGTTTATGAGAGAAAAAGCACAGCTCAGTTTAACTTTTTCAGCCTTAGATCAAATATCTATTTCTACAGCAAGAACAGGACATTTCAACATCTTATTTCAGCAGCAATGCCAGTCACTGCTGAAATGCCTTTGCTCAAATTTTGCTTTTTTAGTGTTGTTTCTGCCTTCTCCTTTCTAAGCACAGTAAGAGAGAGATAGAAAGTTATTTGATCTCTTGGATACCTGCAGAAGTTAGCAGCTGGGTTTATTTAGCCTTTCAGAATCAACCGTTAAGACTTCTAAAATCCATGACCAATGAAAAGAATAATAAAACCCAAACCAGAAAAAGCCTATCTAAACTGTTCAATACAAATTAATGGTGGCAAGTACAGAGACTGTTTCTAAACAAAGTTATGTATAACCCATAGCCCCAAGGTAAGGGCTAAGCCCCACTATCCAAGGACTCAACCAGGAGATAAGGCAACCACTTTGATTTACATTTATGTGATCACAAACTCTTTTCCATAGCAACCACAGACTAGTCAAGGTAGCATTCAAGTGCCCATTTTCTCCTCCCCATAACACAGTACAATTAGATGATAAACAGAGAACAGCTTGCACAGAAACTCAAGATGATTTGCTTCAAACAGATAAAAATGAGAGAACTGAAACAGTGAGAAGGAAGATCATGTTCTTCCTGATAAAGGGATGCATTGAGGGGATGGAGGTTAAATAAAAGACCAAAATTATTTTAAGGAAAAAAGGGTATGAGAGTGACTCTATAGCCTCCCAAAATGATAAAATAAAGGAAAAAATTATGATTTAATATCCAAAACTAAAAAGCAAGTCAGAAAATTTTTAAAAATATAATAGCAGTTAAAATAAAAACAAAACCACTCATAAACCTTATGTGCTTTAAACATTTTCTGGCTCTTTCTGGAATTTTTAATTCCACAGTAATGATTTAACTGATGGCAAAAATACTGATGGCTCAAAGAAGTTCAGCATTAGACAAGCAGATCATATTTTCAACTTTTTAAAGATTCTTGCCAGCCACCTGCTTTTTCTTATGCTTAGCCTAAATGTTTTTGGGAGGACAATGCTAATTCACATGGCTGCCTTAAGAAAATGAATAATAGAGGCGCCTGGGTGGCTCAGTCAGTTAAGCTTCCAACTCTTGATTTCGGCTCAGGTCAAAATGTCACACTTTGTGAGATCGAGCCCCTCGTTGGGCTTTGTGCTGACACAGCAGAGCCTGCTTGGGATATTCTCTCTCTCTTTCTCTCTCTGCCCCTCCCCCACTCAGGCTCATGTGTGCCCCCCCCAATAAATAAATAAACATTAAAAAAATAGAAAATGAAGAATACAGAATAAGACAGTAAAATAAAAATGTGCCAAAAAAGGTGTCTTGAATATAGTGGGTATTCAATTAAATATTTGTTGAACAAAAATCAACTCCACTCAGAAAGATACTCACTGTTTGAAGCTATATCAATCAAAAGAGTTTCTTCTGCTTCTGAGGGAAAAGAAGAAAGAACAAGATTAGGGAAGGGAAAACCATTCATTACAACTAAAAGAAGTGCATGCCTAAGTAAATAACTGCTTCTCTCCATCACCACTCCTAGGTCTTACAATACATTTTACAAATCCTTTGTTTTTTTGTTTAGCATTTTTAAAAATGGATTTTGGTATCACTAGGTTCTAAAGATTATGGCAATTCAACTAAAAGAAAACTAAACAAATAACTGAATGGAACAACTCAAAGCAAATCAAGCAATGACAATAGTAGGCAATATAAGAACATGTTAATTCAAGTGAAGGGGAGTTTAATTCCCCTCAACCAAAACACACTGACTTTAATATAATCTGTGTCATTTATTCTTTTTTTTTAAGATTTTATTTTTAAGTAATCTCTACACCCAACATGGGGCTTCAATTTAAAACACTGAGATCAAGAGTCACATGCTCTACCAACTATGCCAGGCAGGTGTCCCTAGATAATTCTTATAAAAAGTCAAGAAAGTGACCCCAAAGGCCCAGAAGTGAATTATTTTCTTAACTTGGACCTAGTCTCTGAAAACTTCCAGCAATCTCCTTTCTTCAGCCTTTGCCATGTTTAGGGTCAGAGAATACCTTCAGTTCTTTACCTTCAGGCTACAATTTAATACCTGGGTCGGGTCTACCACACCCAACAAGGAAGTATAAAACAGGGCAAAGCACAGTCTCTGTAGTTCAGAGCTCGGTTTTCTCCCCTCCCCCGGCTGTCCTGAACTTCTTTCCTTAGCTCCAGTGTCTAGATCCAACCCATCTCTTCCTCTCGGACTTCCCTGGATTTGGCCAACAGCACCTGTAAGACCCTCCTGGGTAGCTGAACTCTGGGTACTGACTCCTTAGGATTAGTCTGGATCTACCTTGGCCAGATGGAGTAGCCTCAGCCTTTTCTAGCTCCTTCAGAAGCCCAGATTGTATATTTGGCTGTATTATTCAGTTACTACAGAAGCTATGGTAAGGAACTAAGTAGTCTAATATTAAAAAAATAGCCTCAATATCCTTACTAGCATGATGAATCAACAGACAATAGTGAATCAGGACATAGTACTTTAAGTTCCCCACTGTTCTTCAGTAACTTTAATTCCTTAAAACCCAAGTATTTATAGACTTATCAAAATGGATGCACAGGCTGGGAAACAAAGGATGTGAAAACTCAAGGAGGTAGCCATTCTAGATTTGTTATGGGGAACGACTATGTGTACACACACATATTTTCTTAGATTCCAACCTAACAATCTACCTTATATTTCTTATTAAAAACAATACTAAGAGAAAGAGAGTTAAAGAGACTGTAGAAGTAGTACAAAAAGGTAGAGGGTTAATAGGATACGAAAACCTAAAGTTGTGTTCTTTAGTTTTTCTCCTCCTTAAAGGGCTAGGTATGTAATAAAGGGTACTACCCCATGAAAAGTAAAGTGACCACAGCAACTTACTATGGCAGGCAAGTGCCTTGTTCAACATGTAACTCTCACACAGGTCAGGCTAAACGGCTATTTCACTCTTCTACACAATGTGGAGACTGTTGTTTTTAATTCTCAATACAATGTTGTCTTAAAAAGTCATACCCACTTAGTATTTCTACTTACAGGAATAAATCCTAATACGAGATGTGCAAGAAGATTTATGTACAGAGATATTCATCACATTACTATTTAAACTAGCAAAAAATAACTCAAATGTCAAACACGGGAATACTTACATTATAGGCTATTCATAAAATGGAATAGTACACTACCTATTTATAGCATGGAAAAGCACTCATAATACGATGGCATGCAGAACAGACAAAAAACTACATATAGTGTGAGTTCTGCCCACCCTGAAAGTTACATGTGTAAAAAAAAAAAAAAGGGACAATGTTATGTGTTTGTTCCTGAAGGATGGGAATGTACTTATTTTCTGTATACTTTTCTGTTCTTTCCAAACTTTCTACAGTATACATATTACTTCTGTGATAAAAAAAAGTTCAATGTAGTTTAAAAAAGAATCCATGCAAGGTAAGATTCAAGTTTTTCAAGAAGCTACAGCTGATACAGAATGTTTCTTTCTGACAAAGCCAATGAACCTACTGGAAACATAATGCGTTTGTTCTCTAGTAATCAATTTTCCTTCTACAGCAATGTGAGACGACAGAAGCAACACTTCCCACACAAAGCTCCCAAATTTTGAGTCTCATTGTAGCAGATGAAGCAACAGATTTTCTGTTCTCTGTCCCCAAATTTGAGGGCACGAAGCCAAATATGTCCTCTCTGGAGTATGATTCACCAACATCAAGGTCTGAGAATCAGCACAATTGAGTGTAAGGTATTAAAATCTGGTAAGGCATGTTGCCAAATGTTTTAACTTCAAACAGTGTGGGGAGAAAGTACTGAATGTGTGTGAATCCAGTGACCTTGATACTTTACAATGAGCAGTGTATTTGTTAAACCAAGAATGTCATTTAAATCCACATAGAAGTCCATAAGCATAAAAGACTACCTACATAGGTAAGAGACTACATACATCTCTAACACCCAGCCAGGGAAGCAGGTGAGTCTATACATATTTCAGTATAGCCCTTCAGCACTCATAGACAAAGTATTTACCATGTTCTCAATGGTAGCTTAGTAATGTTACCACTTTATGCAAAGACTAATACATTTCATTTTATGTGCAGTGACATATTTAAATATGTATGGTATTAGACAATGCAAGAACAACTAAGGAAAAACACTGTAAAGCTAGCTAGGCAATTAAAGCTAGTACCTTGAACGCATCTAAAGTGGCTATTTATAGGAATGATATCTTGAACATGCTGTTCCTTCTCGCGCAACTGGATTATTAACCTAGGAAACAGAAGAAGGCATCAACGAATGGCTACTGAAAAACCCAAACATTTAACAATAAAATATACTGCTGTGTTGTTACACAAATCTGGTCCATATTTATTAGACTTACTATATCTCATATTACTTACTATATCTCATATATTTCCTGGATCTGAGCATCATGACAGTGAGATATCACTCAAGATCTAAGAGAATGTTAGTGACGATCAATATCTGAATACCCACACTGTCCTATGCCATAAAGAATATATAATAGTCTATGTCCTAAAAACAGCTTACAATCTCAAAAGCAAGGATTATAGTGCATACACCTTCAGAGTATGTATACTAGAGCAAAGAATAGCTAGGTGTGAATGCCATGAGGGCAGACTTATGATTGCATTTTCACCATAGTATTTCTAGCAACTATCACAGTGCTTGGCACATAGCAGTCACTCAAGTTTGCTGAATAAGTGAATTAGAAATTTCATAAATTAGCTTTCAGATTATATTCCTCTGGCTTTTACCAAAGAATGGCTCTATCTCTTCAAACGACTATACAGGTTCATGGAGAAGTAAGAAGAGGTGCCCAGCCAGCTGGATCAGTTAACATAACCTGTGACCAAGGCAGCAGATATCACAACCAGTGCCTTATATTCCTTGTGTTTTACTATAGTTTCCAACTTCATGCTGGTATTTCTAGGTAAACATAACTGATTTGGCCTCCCAGTATGAAATGAAGGACTTCTAAATTCCTAGGTACTCCTGAAATATTAATTTTCATTTACTGCTTATCCTTAGTGGCCCAGGATCAAGGTATGACCTAGTGGTAAAACGACCATTCTGAACATCTCCTAGCTTCCCCAAATCAAGCAGTCTTCAGGTGGTTCTTTTTGCCAGGAACACTCTTCTATTCTTTCCGAGACCCAGCTCAAATATCACCTCCTCTTTGCAGCTTTTCCTAATTCCCCCAAGCAGAAGCAGTCCCCTTTGTTTGGTCCCCTTTGTTTGCCCCTCTACTAGAGCATTTACACCCTTCATTGCAGTTATATTTATTTCCTTCATTGATTTGAGCTCCTTGAAATTAAAGACCCTATCATATTCAGTTTGCCTCCTGCCTAAGAGATGCTCAATAAATATTGGTTGAATCAATGAACCAGTTTCACTAAGCTATAAACAGAGATAAATTTCTAAATATAATTTGTTCAACCTGACATTAAAAAATGTCATTGTTTTGAAGGGCTTTATTTCTAGTTTGATGTCTTCTCAGGGGCTTGTTTTAGCTTTTTGAATTTTTTTTCAAATGTATTAACTTTAAAGGAGATCACATGGGGAAAGGAATTGCTCAGATAGAACTAAGGGAAATAAAAGTATTAATGCTGTCTTTCTGCTCTGATTCTGCATGCCTAATCTGTAGGGGTTCATATTTTAAGGTGACTAGAGGAATATGGGGCAGGCTCCTTTCAATGTGCAAAATTCATGAGTCAAGCAGAGTCCTATAAACCCAGATGGAGATCAGAAACTAGATAAAAAGCAAGAGTGAAGGAGGAAGAGCTTACTTTGGAGAAAATGAACACAAACCAATACAATCTCCAAGAAATGACTAAAAAGACAGTGTTTGATATTAGCAGTTAAAGCTTGAACTAGGTTGTACTGTTAAAAGCCCTCACAAAAGGGACAACATAGATGGACCTTGAGGGCATTATTCTAAGTGAAATAAGGTAGAAAAAGACAAATATCATAGGATCTCACTTATATGTAGAATCTAAAAACAAAACAAAACCAAAAAACCAAAATCATAGATACAGAGGATAGGTGGTGGTTAGAGGTGGGGGGTAGGTGAAATGGATGGAGGGGGTCAAAAGGCTCAAACTTCCAGTTACAAAATAAATAAGTCATGGGGATGTAATGTACAGCATGGTGACTACAATAAATAATACTGTACTGTATATTTGAAAGGTGCTAAGAGAGTAGATCTCAAAAGTTCTCATCATAAGAAAAGAATCTGTAACTATGTATGGTGATGGATGTTAAGGAGCCTTACTGTGGTCATTTCACAATATATACAAATATTGAATCATTGTGTTGTGCACTTGAAACTAATATATGTCAATTATATCTCAATTTAAAAATGCAACCTCCCCCCAAAAAATCCATCACAAAACAAAGATCAACTTGGAATTTAAGTCAATTCCACAATATCTACCATGTATTAGTCACTAAATAAATTGTAGCAAGAATAGGGTTAAGAATAAGTATAAAAATTCTTCTGGAGTTCATGGCTGGCTCAGTCAGTAGAGCATACGACTCTTGGTCTCAGGGTCATGAGTTCAAGCTCCATATTGGGCATGGAGCCTACTTAAAAATTTTTTTTTAAAAATTCTTCCTAAATGTAATCATTACTTTCAGAACAGAAAGATGAAAAATAATAGGTGTATGACAAAACAATGGAAATTAGAACTTGAGTGTTGTCAAACAGAAAAGAGTAACAAATTTTGAATGCAGACTCAGCATTATTCTAGGAAATACTTTGATTTGTTCAAGGAAGGTTAAAGATGAAACAGGTTGCATCATAATCCAGTCTCCTTGAAAAAAAACCCTTATTTTCAATTGTAATTTTACTCTCTCAACTAAATTTCCCCTATTGACAGCAGGTTGACAGCAGGAACTACAGTACTAAATACTAAAACAGACTTCAAGTTCTAGAATAAAAAGACCAAAGGAAAAAAGTTGTGAGAAGAGCCCAAGTCAGAGAAGGTACCCATGAGACAAGAATGTGAGGATTATAGATGGTATGACAATAGTCAGTATCTCCAATAAATGATTTCAAAAGAAACTTCTCAAACGGTGTCATTCTGAAATGTTACATGTGTTCAAATCTCAGGTATGCTACTTCCTAACTATGAACAAGTGACTTAATCTCTCTGTGCCTCAATTTCTGTATCTAGAAAATGGGGGTGATGGTGATAATATCACAATTTCACAGTAACCCTGACATGAGGGTTAAATGAACTAATTCATGGAAAGTGCTCAGAAGAGTACCTGGCACACACCAAGCCAATTAAGTCTCAGTTGTTGCTATACCCCCTTAACTCAAACAGATATGGAACATAAAGCTTTCATTTCTTTGTGGAGAGGACACAAATAGAGCTATCACTCCGAGTTTACCAGTTCTCCTACCACACGAGGCAAGATAGAATGAGGCATTCATCTCAAGGCCAGCTGCTCACTCCCCTATTAGCTAACTAGAGCTCCAACCCTATCAAACCAAGGAACCATATCTGAGGCTGTGGTCATCTCAACAATGTAGCTATTTTATTTAATCCTCAAAACATTGTTTTTACAGAAGAGGAAACCAAGATGTAAAAAATTTACTGATTTATTCAAGGGTCACATCTCTCCACCCCATTCTAGCCTTTGGAAGTGGCAGTGGTATTCCACTTTTCAATTCACTTTTCTGTTGAATTTACTATTCAATTGGTCTTTCAGTGTTTGATGAAATCTGGGGAAAATAACATCAATTTACCACATCAACAGAACTGATCAAGCAGGACCTAAGGAAGAACCACTTCATAGGCCCTGCTGTTGTCCAGTTAGAGTGGCAGCAAGAGTCTCAAGAAAAGGTCAGGCTAGGTCAGTGGGAATTTCTTCTGTGTAAATTCGACAGCATAGACCCAGACTGAGTCTGTAAGATCTAAAAGCAGGGACCGAGAAAAATTGGCCGAATACAATGTTGGGAGAAAACAGGATTTAAAAATCACCGATTTTTAAACTCCGATGTCAAGAAACCAACAGAAGACCCAAGGGAGGTGAACTGGGCACAGAGCGACAGGGCCTATGCTATGTATGTAATGGTCACCATCGATACTTTTAAGATGAGGCATTAGTGGAAAGGGAGTGAGATCAGCAGCTATAGTGATAGCTTATCAAAATAATCTTTTATTCAACCAGTCAACAGTATTTACTGAGCTCCTATATATGCAAGGCAGAATGGAAAGTAACACACACTGATACACTGCCAAATGCTGTTTATATTTCTACACGTTTCGTTACTTTTTCTAACAGTCAAGTCAATAAGTGAGGCAGTTACTGGCTTACACTAAACCATTACTGAATTAATGAATATGCCTGCAAGCAAGTGAAATAAGGGAGTAGGGCGACAGGAGGAACCAGTTGAATGGGTTAAGAAAAGGCACTTCTGTAAGGTTAACAATGCAGCTCTTCTACAACACTTTTACTTTTTGCAAACCGCTTTTGCATTTATTTATTATTCCACCAGTTGCAACTTCAAAGTCTATAAGGTAAGGCAGTTAATGTTTTCATTTGACCGATGAGGACACCAAGGCCCAGAAATCATTGTTGACTTGCCCAAGATTACACAACACATGCCAGTTGCAGAGGCAGGAACTAAAAACCCAGGCTTCCTGCTTCAACGCCCGCCTGTTGAGTCCTTCCACTAAGCCACACTGCCAGGAGCGACCTAGCGGCTTGAGAGTTGGGGACAAAGCCCCATGGCTACAGAACTCACACTTCACACCTGGGCCTGAACCTGTTGCCCACGCTGCCTCAGTGGACGGAGAGTGGGCGGCTTGTCGCAGTTTGGGGTTAGGAGGTAATGGCAGGCTCCCCTCCTCCGTGGGAATCAGGTGGTTACTTACTCATATTGCCCGTTCCTTTGGGCTAGCGTCAGGAAGCAGGGCTCCCGGAGAGCACCCTTCATCTCCATACCCTCAACAGTATGTGGGCGACAGTCAAGGGTCTCCTCCAGAAGCGCGGCCGGGGAGGGGTGGCGCGGTGCGGGGTGGAGGGAGGCTCCCGCCCCTCTGCCCGCCCTCCTGGGTGCCCAAGGCATCGCCTCCCGCGCCGGCCCCCCTCCTCGGCTCGGCTCTGCCTCTGAGTCCGACCGACCACCCACCCCTCTGCCGCGTTCCGCAGTCCCTCCGACCCCCGCCCCTCCCGCCCTGCGCGGCCTCCCCTCCCCCTTCCCTCTGGTGGATACGGCAAGGGGCTGGGCTCCGACCGGGAGCGGCGGCTCCATCCCGGCGGCCTCCGGGCTCAGTGGGGCTGCGGACTGCGGGCGGATCCCACCGCCCTTGGTTGCGCGCTGTTTGAGGAACAACTCCGCGCAGAGCACCGGGCACCGGGCACCGGGCGCCGGGCGCCGGGAGTCGGGAGCCGGGAGCCGGGAGCCGGGAGCCGAGCCGAGAACCGAGAGCCTGACCCGAGAGAGAGCGGCGCCTTGCGCCCCCGTCAGTTTTCCAGGCCGCCGCAGATTTCGCCCCCTGCGGCCAACCTGCGGAACTGCAGCGAGAGACCGACGGACGCGGGCGTCTCTACCAGGTCCAAGGAGGAGTGCGTTTTAAATGCTGCCTGTGACACCAGAGTTATTCTGTGGATTTTGAAGATTGCCACAGAAACAAAACACAGCCATACCTGTGGGAAAACTCAAATGTGTTGGGCCAATAGGACCCACATCATCCAGTAAAAAAAATCCTTATTACAGTTAGAACGCGCCGTGTTGGTTAATTCTACCTCTCAGATGTTCTCCCCTTCCTCTTCTTCCTTCCACCACCGAAATCGTCGGACAAATCCTCAAAGCTCAGACCTTTGCTCTTCCTTTGCACCCCCTCCAGGTCATCTCTAAGCAGACAACGACCAAATACACTTCCCTTAGCTCAGACCCCTTGCCTAATACACCCCATCGTTAACACAATACTGGATGACAAAACTAACTCATTTCACACTGCCACTCAGGCTTGAAACTTCGAAGCCATATGCTTTCTTCCTCTCTCCTAATTTCTCTGTACCTAATCCGTCAACAAAGGTTATTAATATTTTCTTTGGAGTTACTTTCAGATTCCTTGTTTTCTCCCCATCTGTACCACCATTCACTTTGTTAGCTCTTATGATATCTCCTTTGATCATTTTACTCTGTTGATAATCATAACAACATTCTTCTCAGAGTAATGTTTCAATTGTATTTTTTACTTGTTCAAGAATCTACACTGGACTAAATAGCAAGACTGATCTTAAATCTATAGTAATTAAAACAGTATGGAGTGGAGCTGGTCAGACCCATAGAACAGAATACAGAGCCCCAAACAGACCCACACATATATGGAAAGTTGATATGCAACATATGTGGCATTTCAAATCAATGGGAGAAGAATGGATTATTCACTAAATGATGCTGGGACTCCTGATCATCACTATAGAAAATAATAAAACTAGATCCCTACCTCATACCATAGAGGAAAATTTCAATCCCATGTTGATTCAAGATCCAAATGTGAAAAAGCAAAATTTTACAGCTTTCCAAAGAAAATAGGAGAATATCTTTATGAGCTGGGAATAGGGAATGAGAATGGCTCTTTAAGATACCAGATAGTGCAAACAATAAAGGAATCAATAGATACATTTAACTACATTAAATTTCAAAATGCATGTGCTTCAAGACAACATAAACATGTTAAAAGACAAGCCACATAACTGGGAGAAGATATTTTTGATGCATATAACTGACAAAGGATAACCTATGAAGTTCTACACTTCTACTTGTCATCATCTTACCTATTTCTCTCCCACCACACTCTGCAACTCACTCTGCTTAGTCACACTGCTCCTTGTTATTCCTAGAACTTTCTAGGCACACTATTGCTTCAGGGCCTTTGTACTTGCTGTTTACTCTGCCTGGCCTCTCACCTCCTTTGGGTCTTTGTTCAAATGACACATTCTCAGTGAGGCCTTCCTAGACATCTTCATTTAACATTGCAATTCAACAATCTCCTTATCCATTTCTACTGAAACATGCAGCTTCATTCATCTTCCACATTCATTTTTCCCCCCATAGGATTCATCACTATCCATTATCCTATATTTTACTTATTGATCTTGTTTATTGTTTACCTTCCTCCACTAGAATATAAGTTCCATGAGGGCAGAGATTTTGTCTGTTTTGTTCATAACTGCATTCCCAGCACCTACAACCATTCTTGGAACAAAGTATACACTAGAAAAATATTGATTAAAGTAATGAATGAATTAGTGTTCAGAATGTATAAGAACTGCTATAAATCAGTGAGAAAAAGAAAGAAACCTGGTAGAAAAATTGACAAAATATATGAATAAGCAATTCATAGTCAAAGAAACCCAAATGGCCAATAAAGACAAGAAAGGAAGTTTCACTTCATTACTATTCAGAGAAATTTGAAAATTGAAGCAATGAGATAGCATTTCACAACCATTGGTTTGGCAAAATTTGAAAATTCACATCACACCAGGGCGCCAGGATGGCTCAGTTGGTTGAGCATCCGGCTCTTGATTTCAGCTCATGTCATGATCCCAGGGTCATGGAGACTGCTTAGAATTCTCTCTCTCTCCCTCTGCCCCTCTCCCCTGTTCATTCTCTCTCTCTCTCTCTCTCTCTCTCTCTCTCTCTCTCTCTCTCTCTCTTCCTTTGCCCCTCTGCCCCACTTGCACTCACAAGTGCTCTCTCTCCCTTTCTAAAATAAAACAAATAAGAGGTTGGGAAAAAATGGAAATATATTGAGGTGAGGTCACTAAAAACTGTGGTCTCTCACAGGGGAGACAATGACTTTCTCCCCCCCCCCAAAAAAAAATAGTAAGTGGATGTTGTAATAGTAATACCAAAAATAATCCTCATGGCTAATGTTGAATGCTCATGTGACAATCTCCACATGGATTTACATACATACTTTCATTTAATCCTCACTAAATCCCTGTAAAGTGGTAATATTATTGTTTCCATTTAAAAAAATTTTTTTTTCAACGTTTATTTATTTTTGGGACAGAGAGAGACAGAGCATGAATGGGGGAGTGGCAGAGAGAGAGGGAGACACAGAATCGGAAACAGGCTCCAGGCTCTGAGCCATCAGCCCAGAGCCCGACGCGGGGCTCGAACTCACAGACCGTGAGATCGTGACCTGGCTGAAGTCGGACGCTTAACCGACTGTGCCACCCAAGCGCCCCTATTGTTTCCATTTTAAAGGTGAGAAAAATGAGACTCAGAGAAGTTTAGCAGCTTTCCCATTAACTAGTAAATGTCAGAATCAAGATTCAAAGTTAATGTTAGTCTGACTCTGAAGTTGGAACTTTTTTTTTAAAGTAGGCCTCATGCCCAGTGCAGAGCCCAATAGGGGGCTTGAACTCACGACCTCAAGATCAAGACCTGAGCTGAGACCAAGAGTCACCTGCTCAACTGACTGAGCCATGCAGGCACCCTAGAGTTGGAACTTTTTAACCAAACACATTATGCTGTTCGTTTAATATTAACAGTATTAACAGTAAGTGTTTATTTAGAACCCTCTATGTGCCAGGCATTATGGTAACTTCCCTACCTGTATTATCGCATTTAATTTGATGAAACTGAAGTTGAGAGAGAGGGTTTGAGAACTTGAATAAGGTGGAGAAGGAGGGAACAGCCACAGTTGGAGAGTGACAGTGAATCCAGAAAAATTAATAGTGTTTAGGGTCAACAGAGAAAGCCCAATTGGAGGAAGATGACATGAATTTCTATGGTGGTCCAAATCAGCACGGGTCTGTAACTTTCTGTAGCAATGCTTGGCAGATTTTGAAAAGTGGGAGTAGTAAAAATATACCAAGAAGGTGCATTAAGCTTGGGAATTAGTATAGCAGGCAAAGCAGTAGGTCATGGGGTGAGGGAGTTTAAAGTGGTAGTTGGGATGCATTGAAATAGCTTATTCTGGAGTCAAAGTTAAGTAAAGGTATATATCCCCTCAGCCTAAGACCAGCAGAGAGAATGAAGGCAAGCTTGACGAACGCAATCATTCCCCTAGGTCTGATCCTGTAGCAAATTATTGTATTTTTTTAGGATCACTTCAGGGACTATGCTTACTTAGATGCTTCTGTATATGTTAAGTAATTTTTGTAAGTTGGCTAAAATCATTATTTTAGCCACAACCACCTTCTGACTTAGCTACAGTTGTTAATGACATCATTGTTTAGTCACCCAAGTTTGAAACTTCAGATTTATTGGTGAACCGTGTTTCCCCTTCATCTATCATATCCAATAACTCAAGTTTTGTCAGTTCTATAGCAAATTCCTTAGTGTATATCTCTGATCATTCTTACCTATCATCATCAGATGGCATTGTGCCTAACTAAATAAAGGTCTTACAGCCTATACTTGTATTTAGATGCAAGAGACATCCAATGCAAAGAGTTAAATGGCTGTGGAACAAAATTTAAATAAGTGAAACTCTAGTGGGGCACCTGGGTGGCTCAGTTGGTTAAGCATGCAACTTCGGCTCAGGTCATGATCTCACAGCTCATGGGTTCGAGCCCTGTGTCAGGCTCCATGCTGACAGCTCAGAGCCTGGAGCCTGCTTCAGATTCTGTGTCTCCCTCTCTCTCTGCCCCTCCACTGCTCACACTCTCTCTGTCTCTCAAAAATAAGCATTAAAAAAATTAAATGAAACTCTACCTTCAAGAAAACATGAGTCTCACCACCTTCACCACCACCACAAATATACACAGACAACACACATGCACACCATATATGTACAACATACACACACACACACAATTAAATTGGTGCTCAGTGCCTATCTTTTATACATTAGACTACTGTAACTAAGAGCTTAGAACTTACAGGCTTTTTAGAGACAAAATTTAAAAAGTGAGATCTTAAGAAAAGAATATAAAATACTAAAAAAAAATGAGAAAACTTATAAATAATTATTTAATTAAATGGCTACAAAATATAACATATCAAGTTCATTATTACATTTTCTTTTTTATTTTTTTAAAGTTTACTTATGTATCTTGAGAGAGAGAAAGAGAGGTAAGCACGCAAGCATGAGTGTGAGTGGGGGAGGGGTGGAGAGAGGGAGAAAGAGAATCTGAAGCAGGGCTTCAGGGACTCTATCTCTGGACCCATGAGATCCTGACCTGAGCCAAAATTGAGAGTCAGACATTTAACTAACTGAGCCACCCAGGCACCCCAATTTTCTATTTATTAAAAAATCTACTGTCTTTAAAAACAATTTCTGGGTTGGATCTTCTCACTTCTCAAGAATTTCCAATATGCATAATAATTATGGAGAAATCACAGCCATTATAAATTAAATTAGTTATGCACAGACAAATAATTCCAAAGCAGAATTACAAAAGCCCTTTCAAAAATTTATAACAAAAATATAAATATTTAATGCAAGATGTGGATGCATTTTAATATGTTTAATATGATGCTGGCTGAAGCCTTCACAAGTGAGAGAGCTTAGGGCCTGCAAAGGCAGAAACAGGCCTGCCTAACATAGATGAGGCTGGGGAGGATTTCACATAGGTGAGTCAGCAGCCAGAGGCTGAAAGGCAGGCTGAACAGAGGTATAAATGATTCACTGATTTTTAAATCACTGCTAGTTGAAAAGCTTCACTTTTCATATACACAAATCCAACATAGATCTGGCTTTCCATACAAAGTGGCATAAAGAAGAGCTCATTTTTATTTACAGATTTCCATTTGTACTTTGCATTTCTTTTAGAATTTGGTACTTGCTGCTTTATTCCCACCCTAGCTAATTTCTTCATTTCCTTCTGCCTCCACCCCTATTTCTTTCTGCTAGGTCAGGCTCTCCTTTCAGTTTCAAGAATCCCATAGCCAGTTCTGGCATTGACCAGGCCTACTTTCCTTCTGGAGATGCTGAACAGAAAGAATATAGAGTTAGCCTGGCATTTAAGGCCCCAAGGATTCTGTGCTGAACATATCTTCCCAGTTACTTCCCAAGACCACTCTTTATAAACCTTATGCTCTACCCAGAGTTTCTCTTAAGAACTGAACATGTGCAGTGGTTAGTGGCAATCAGACTGGTGTGCTCATGATTCAGGTACTCCATTGATAATTCAGCTGAATACTGCTAACTTGTCATCTCGGTCTTAACCTTTATAGAGTGTTAATTTTTTTTAATGGTCACAAGCTGGTTAATATATACCCACAAAGAATTAGAGAGATGTTGATGTTGAAACACAGACTGTAAAAATGATAAAAATTCTACAAATTCTCGAGGTGATAATCATCGGACCCATAAGTTGCATTTATCTGATCAAAATTCTTACATGGCATGTAAAGATTTCTCTAGTACATACTTCAAAAACCTGAAAAGAGAAAATAGGGTTATGACTAAATTCAACTTTTTTTTTGTCTATTTGTGATATTTAATCCACTGTGGGGGCGCCTGCTGGCTCAATTGGTAGAGCATGCAACTCTTAGTCTCAGGGTCATGAGTTCAAGCCCCATGTTGGGCATGGAGCCCACTATGAAAAAAATCTACACTGTGATAGATCTAGTGGGATGATCTATGAGCATTACTTAAGCTCCCTTCTATCCTCAACCCTGTGACCCTTCTCGAGGCAGGCAGTGACACATAAGACTGGTCTCACCTCCAACACAGGTATCATGAAAGAAGGACAGAACATTCTCTTGGTTTTTAGGTTATTGTTTTATGCCTCAGTCCAGGGTGTAAGACAGATTTAGGAAGAATACTTGCTGGGGAAGATATGTTATGTTACTCACCCCATTACTCTACCCTAGTGGATAAAAGCCTCAGAACTAAGAAGGGGAAGGCAAGTAGGAAAAGGGAACTTAGAAGATGGGATCTTGTGGTCATGATGAGAGGAAGCAGCATTTGGTAGCAGTAGGGACTGTGTCATTAGAGGCCTGATGGGGAGTTAGCTGCCTTAATGAATGGCAGTAGGGATGGATAAGAGGGTGACTGTATATCCCAGGGAAGGATGGTCCAGAATATATCAAGAGCCCTAGAAGTAGACACCTCCTCCCACCACTGCTATTTCAGTCTTGCATAAACTCTAGAGTTCCAAATCAACGTTAGAGTAAATAAGGGAAGAGGTAACTCCTAAATCTGATTGAGTTTAACATGAAATGATACACACACACACACACACACACACACACACACACACAGCAATGAATTGACTCAGTTTACGGGGACAAGGCTAGATTGTTTTCTGCTCCCAGGAAGAATGGTGCCTCTAGAAAGAAATTAAGTCTAAATATAGGCAGTGTAAGCTCAAGAACCTTTTCTCTCTTGCTATGGCTTTGTACCTAGCACCTAGCACCTAGCACCTAGCACGGTAGCTATTTGATAGGTATCTGTGGAACATATAATTATCCCTTGAAGAAAATAATGCATGATTTAGAATTTTCCTAATGGTGTTAAGCATCAAAACAAGTTGTGAAATGCTGCTTTAATCAATTTGACTATTTAATTTCTTGATCACATGGTACGATTTCCATCTCATTAATGTTGTCTTTTCCCCAACCTCCTCTGCAACTATACCTGCGGGAATATTCTCTGTTCTTCAATGCTCACCTCAAATGGTCCTTCCTCTTGAAGCTCTTCTCCTGTCACCCCTCAGCTGGAAAAGAATGCTCCCTCTTCTGAACAACAGTTCTTGGAACTTTTCAAGGTCTATCTTGTATCATATTGTTACAGAACGAAGAAGCACATGATGAGCTCTGATGTTTCTTATCTTTACTCTCCCACCACCTCCTCAGCATTTTATTGTTATGCTTTTTCAAGTAAATCATTTATAAAACACTTATTTATATTTTTCCATAGTATGCCTATTTTTTCCTTCTTTTGATGAACATAAAATATATATGTACAGCTTAACAAATGATTATAAAGTGAATGCCCATGTAACCTCTAGCCAGGTCAAGAAATCAAACATCATTGGGGTGCCTCTTGATCTCGGGGCCGACGGTTCAAGTTCCAGGTTGAGTGTAGAAATTACTTAAAAATAAAGTCTTTAATAGAAAAAGAAAATAAAGCAAACATTGTTAGCATTTTGGAAGACACCCCTCAACCTGATACCTCTCTTTCTGACCACCTCTTCTTCTTCCACCCAGAATTAAACCAGGGCTGGTACTGGCTCTGGGCTGATGGCTCAGAGCCTGGAGCCTGTTTCCGATTCTGTGTCTCCCTTTCTCTCTGCCCCTCCCCCGTTCATGCTCTGTCTCTCTCTGTCCCAAAAATAAATAAACGTTGAAGAAAAAAAAAAAACAGGGCTGGTACTGAGCCAGGATAATCTGATGAGGCATAAAAGCTTCTGTCTGTTTGGATTAGTCAAGGTTTGTATCTTACCAGTTGTTTAAATTTTTGAGGATCATCCCTGTACATAGCCACTGTCTTGACTTCTATGATAATCATTTAGTTGCTTTTCTTTACAGTTTTACCCCTTACAGATGCAGCCATAAATATCTTTGCCTGTTTTTGAAATTTATATAAATGACATAACAGTATGCACTATTTCATGTCTTGCTCATTTCACTCAATATTATGTCATGCATGTATCTGTATGTAGCTGTCATTTTCACTGATGTATAGTATTCCATTGTATGAATACAATTCATTCACTCTCCTGTTGATGGACATTTAAACGGTTGCAAGAATTTGGCTATTATAAATAAAACCTGCTATGAACATTCTTGTGTATGGCTTTTGGTGCACATATGAATGATTATTTTCTAGGGTATATTATCCTGGTAGAATTACCAGGTCAAAGGTGTTGCATGTTGGGCTCTCCAGAAGTAAGGGCTGAGATGGAGTATGGAGTACAAGATGTTTATTAGGGACTAACATTTGTGAAAGAAAGGTGAAGGAAGTAGGATTAAGCAGAGAAAAAAGATGAACTGTGATACAAGTCTGACAAAGCTTGAGCTGATTTGGTATAGAGCTTTGGAACAAGTAGCGCTCATTCATGTGTTCTGCATTGCTCCTGCCTTGCTCGTTCACCTTAGGAAGAGTGTGACCTTGGGCAAAGCAACTCTCTGAAGATAATGTAGACCCTCAAGGAGCTGGCAGCTGGAGGCTATCTGTTGGTGCATTACCCATACCTGTGCAGAATGCCCTTCCTTGAAGGGGAACCTGGGTGGCATTATATCTCTTTCTCTACCACAACCCGCAATAGGGTATATAAGTGTTCAGCTCTGGTTAATAATGCCAAGCTGGTTTCCAAAGTGGTTGTACAATTTACACTCTCACCTGCACTATATGAGAGTTCCTATTGCTTCTCATCCTGATCAATTCTTGGTACTGTTAATCTTTAAAACATTTTAGCCTTTCTAGTGGATGTGTAGCAGGATCTCATAGTGGCTTTAAAATTTGTTATTTATTTATTATTTTTTTTTCAGAGAGAGAGAGAGCAAGGGAGGGGCAGAGAGAGAGAGGGAAGGAGAGAATCCCAAGCAGGTTCTGCGCTGTCAGTGCAGAGCCCAACACAGGGCTCGAACCCATGAACCATGCAATCGTGACCTGAGGTGAAACCAAGAGTCAGGCGCTTAACCAACTGAGCCCTTGTCGTGGCTTTAATTTGCATTTCTCTGATGACTATTGAGGTTAAACACCTTCTGATACATTTACTCCTTTGATATGTCTCATTTTTTCACTTGTATTTGTTTTGCCTTCATTAGATAATGAACCTTTTTCAGGCAGGGATCAGAAAACAGCCTGAGCCAATATTTGTATGCCCCCTCAACCTAATACTGGTTTTTATATTTTTTAATTGTTCAAAAAATCAAAAGAGGAATAATATCTCATATGAAATTCAAATTTCAGTGTCCATAAATAAATAAAATTTTATTGGATCCCAGCTACACTCATGGGTTTACCTATTGCCTATGGCTGCTTTCATGCTACCACAATAGCGTCATGTGATAAAGACCTTAAGGGCCACAAAGTCTGAAATATTTATTATCTGGCCTTTTACAGAAAAAGTTTGTTATCTCTGTTCTTGGTCATTGGTTCTAAGGTGTGGTCCCTGGGCTAGAAGCATCATTATCACCTGGGAACTTGTTATAAAGGGAAATTCCTAGTCACACTGCAAACCTATTGATTCAGAAGCTTTGGGAATGGGGCAAGCCATCTGTGTTTTAACACATCAGCATCACCTGGAGGGCTTGTTAAAGTCTGAGACCTCTGGTCTAGGTGCAGGACAAGGACCTCATCCATTCTCTTTGTGAGCCATCATAGTCCTTCCTATTTAGTTCTACCCATAGTGGATAAGCTGTAAAAGAGCCTTCAAACGTGTCCTATAGATGCATTTTTATGCATATGAGATCTTGCCAAATAGATACCTAGGAGGAAAAGTGGGAGAAACCTCAGGGGCAAACATAAAATCTGAAGGGTATATGCGGAGGGTGGAAGACACAATGGAGCTGGGGAGCCAGTTTCTGGGCCCGCTTCCTTCCACCTCATTTCATGGAGGCTTTTAACAAAGATGAATCAGATATGGTCCCTGTCCTCAAGGAGGTCACGGTCTATGTAGGAAAGTGTCCTGACCCTCTTTTCCCTCATTTACTACTTTTCTTCAGAACTTACCTTTGAGAAAGTGTAATTGCTGACCATAATAAATGATAATGGAGAGAGAAAATTAACTTGGCAAACAACAGTTTTGCTTTATTTCCACTTTAGTTCACGACTTACTTCCAGACTGACTTTTCTTGTGTCCTGGCTTTTTCCTTGGCTCAGTCTGAAGCTCAATGCATCACCTTCATGTTAACTACCATCCAATGAATGCACATTATGTACCAAGACAATGCGAAATGTTTTACATATACTTGTGCATTAAATTCTCTGTAAAGCAACTCTGAGTTAGGTTTTTTAAAAGTTGTTATTTTAATTGCAGTTGGTTTTGAGTTAGATATTATATCCATTTTGCAGACGCAAACCTGAGGCGTAGGGAGGTTAAATAATTTGGTAGATGGGGCGCCTGGGTGGCTCAGTTGGTTAAGCGTCCGACTTCAGCTCAGGTCATGATCTCACAGTCCGTGAGTTCGAGCCCCGCGTCGGGCTCTGGGCTGATGATGGCTTGGAGCCTGGAGCCTGCTTCCGATTCTGTGTCTCCCTCTCTCTCTGACCCTCCCCCGTTCATGCTCTGTCTCTGTCTCAAAAATAAATAAACGTTAAAAAAAAAATAATTTGGTAGCATTTGAACTCCAAGTCTTTCTGACTCTAGAGCCCAGGTTGGTAATAATTGTGCTATTCTCCTTCCGGTAATATTCACCATGTGTTTTTAGAAAACCCAGTTCAGACTACTTAGTATGTGTTACAGGTTTTAGGGCATGCTTTGCTGTATACAATTTCAGGGTGGGAAGTGTTTAAAAAACTGACAATATCTTTTTTTTAGAACTAGGATTTGGGTGATAATTTTTAAAAGTTGAAAAATCCTTTTACATACAACTTAAAATGATAATGTCAAAAATAGTTCTTTAACCAGGTAATATTATTGCAAACGGCCCAGTAATTTATATTTCTTCTCTTACTTTACACATTAAATAACTGTGTTGTTTCTTTAGTATGAAAGTGTTCTTTTCCTTTTTTTGAATCATTCTGTCTACTAGCTCCTACTCCATCTGTTACGGATTATTTCAACCTGTCTAGTTTTGAGCAATATTTTGCAATTAATCGTTTAAAATGTTATTTATTCATTATATAAGTATAAGCACCTTCACCAAGGAAAATTAGAAGTAATAGAGAAACAAAATAAGAAAAAAGTCACTCATAATCCCACCACCTTCTTGCAACTACTTTAACATTTGGGGTAGAACCCTCAAGACCTTTTCCTTTGTGGAAATCTATTTATGTAAATTAGTTACCTACTTAATTAATTCTTTCTTTCCTTCTTTCTTTTAAAAAATGGGATCATTCTACTTCGTTGCTCGCCTTTTTTCACTCAACAATATATTAGGGGCCTCTGTGATCATGACTGTAAAGGAACCGGGAGCAAGAAGGCCACAGACTATCTCTTAAAAAATTGGCCTAGAAGTGAGATATCTATTCTACTCTTATCCTATTAGGTAGAATTTGTCATATTGACTCGCCCTGTTGAAAATGACCTAGGAGGGGCGCCTGGGTGGCTCAGTCAGTTGGGCATCTGACTTCAGCTCAGGTCATGATCTCACTGTAAGTTCAAGCCCTGCATCCAGCTCTGTGCTAACAGCTCAGAGCCTGAAGCCTGCTTTGGATTCTGTGTCTCCCTCTCTCTCTGCTCCTCCCCCACTTACGCTCTTTCTCCCCTTCTCTCTTCCAAAAATAAAAAAATAAAATAACAAAAAAACGACCTAGGAAATGAGGGGGGACACATGATTCTATAACGTGGAGTTATAAAAAGTCTGAGAAAGACTACCAATCTAATATGGAGTGATCTCTACTATATGTGGAGAATATCATATAGCCAGTTAGCTTTTTGGTGTAAAAATGGGAAAGAAAACTGAAAAAGAATACAAGTGGTTACTTGATGGGAACAGAAAAAAAGATAAGGCAGTGTTGTAGTAGAGATTCTAGGAACACATATTTTAACATAATTTTGACTGTTGAGACTCAAATATTTTATATACACATGATAAAATGAACAAAATGAAAAACTTGAAAAATGGAAAAAACAACCTATTAGGGTTATATTTCCATATCAACCAGATACATACTTCCATAACCATTCATAATGATTGCATAGTATTCCCTTTATGAATGTTTTGTACAACATTTTGCCAAACACTTCCTCTTGCACATTTAAGTTGTTTCAGTTAGCTTTTCCCCCGCTCTGCACTGTGTCCTGAGTCCCATTACTGTTCTGAGAATTTACGTTGGGTACATGCTGTTCAAGAATCCCAAATTATTCTCTAATCTCCACCTTACAGCAACTTTTATGTACAGCCTAAGAAATTATCTGGCCGTGCATACTACCAGAGCCTTAAGAGTGATAATGTCTCCTCAGAAATCCAGAGGGAACACTTTGGAGATAGATGGCAAAAGTATTTTTCAGTAATTTTCTCAATATGATTTCAACTGTCAAAGAGGAAGCCCTATGAAGAACAGAGAACTTCATAAAGGTAAAGTGGAAAGATGAAGTTTGGAGCCAGATGGCCTGGGATTTGAATCTGGCTTTTGTCACTCACTAGCTGTGAAACCTTAGATGAGTTATTACCCTAAGTCTCCATTTTCTGATCTGTAAAATAGGGGTAATAACATTTATTTCATAGCATTACCAGGAGGATTAGCAACATCATATGTCAGGAACCTAGTACAATAGTGAGTGCTCAAGAAATGGTTGATGTATACTAGCCACTATGATGACCTTTTCCTTAATATACAGAGTGCTGAGGAAATAACCATATTTTCAAAAATGACATATCATAAATGTCTTCAAGGAGAATGGTGAGAAAGCTTACTGCTAAGAACAGAGAGGTTACTATAGTTGGTAAGCGAGATACTGTGACCGGAATCCTTTGTACCAACTTCTAAAGAACGTTGATTAGTGGGATCACAGTGTAGTTTTAAGTCACACTGTGGTTTCAATGATAAATATCAGATACAGGATAAGAGAATGAACACCAAGTCTTTGACCGTGACTTCATGAACTTTATCAAAGTATTTAATACCACTACTGGACATGCATTCTGGCAGATACTGTTTGGCTATACAAAAATGACTATTGGATAATTTCTATGATACTTGCTATCTGCCAAGATGGGTGTATTGTCTAGTAGACTAGGATTGGTTTTGAGGCTCCCAAATATGACCCCAAGATCCTCTACAAAAGTTTGGTTTGTTCTCCTACCTCACTGGAGTACAGCAATTAAAGACCATTTCAAATGAAAAGACAAAATAGAAGGTAGTAGTAGCAACAGATAGAGCAAGGTGTTGGGTAGGCTCAGAAATGAGATGACTTTTGTTGAGCAAAGTCTACAGATCATGAATTTTAGGCAGATTTGCAAATAAGGATAGCACATGCTCTGTAAATAGCAGCTGTTGCCACAAGCCAAAGGGCAATATTTACATGAATCCTGAAGCAAGGTCTATGGACCAAGCGTTGACCTTTCCAGCCAAACTCATTACTTGGTAGCACTTTCAGCCATGTCATCCTGAAAAGGAAGGATCACATTATACACATATGGAAAATTACCAACACACAAATATGTTCTGGCCCCCAAATGAATTTCTAACTTATTTTTTTTGGAACTTGAAACACATGTTTCAAAAGAAAAGGTATTACAAACGGATGTGAGTTTCCCAGATTTCCTCTAAGAGTGCATTTAGCCCAAGGTGTAACTGAAATACTATACATTGGAAATGAGAAATACAGTGGAATAAAGTATCTTTGTAAGCAGGAACACACCAATACATAATAAATATTTACTAACCCTTTTTTCTTTGAATCCCCAGGCAAGGAAAGGGGAATTATATCCTTCCATAGCTTCAGTTTCATGAAAAAGAAATCTTTCATCACACTTTCTAGAAGGATCCTTTTCAAGTCAAGTGGATACGTACATCCTTGTCTTTTAGTGCTTCCTGGACTTCCCTATGAAACAAGTCTTAATGACTGAGGAGACTGAAAAGGTGGTGGTGAAGGGGTAGGATATCTAACTGGAAGTCTCAAGCTTTTATGTGGAGAGAGTTCAAACTCTGCAGTTCATTCCTTAATACATCTGCATATTTTACAGAAAAAATAGTGTTTCAAATGATCAGTTAAGTGGTTTAATTCCATCCCACTTTTTGATTAAGGTTGATGTTCCAGAAATACAAACCATTGTTATATATGCTACACACACACACACACACACACACACACACACACACACACACCCATTGGATACTACACATGTGTACTTCAGGATGAGAAACAAGGGCAAATGATAAAAATAATGAAAGTAAAATCAGAGCAAAGCTATCACTACCAGTCTCAGTGACACACTCCTTCAATCACCACTGTCTTGCTCTTTGCCTCTAAAAACCTGTGTGCTTCTGTGCAAAACCAGTCCCTGGACAGTATCTCACACCTCTTTACACTAAGGTTTAAATGACCAATAGTAGGTAAAATGTCACAAGGATTTTGCATATGAAGCAGTCACAACTTTAAAACAGAGAGGAATTTAGGCTATTATTCCCAGGAAAAAGGGATATATTTGGGGGGCAATTGTGTGCTTTCCTGCTATTCATAGAAATCACATTTGATTTTAATTGGTAATTTAGGAAGGTGTGTTGAGGGAAATTAATCATGATTTGTTTACACTTTGAAAAGTATTTGCTTCATTTTGGAAATTGTAGATTTTGTGATTGTTGTTTGGTATACTATTTTCCACCTGTTTTGCTATCTTTCGTCTGTAATGATCAAAATCTAGAAAGATGTAAACCTTCCCATGATTGATCAAAATAAATGGTGAGGAGAAATAGAAACAATAATATTTAATAATCGACATTTGCCTACTGTCCCACCCTTTACAAAATGCTTTTATATCCATGATTATGCCTATTATTGGTGTTTAATTACTACTTAATGGGGATACAAAAAGAACACATACCAAAAAACTCACGGTAATTTAATCTAATTACTAATATTGGGTTTCTACCATGATTTGCCCCAGGTTCTCTGAGGCCCTTGACCTTGTCCCCCACGCAACGAGTTTTAAAATTCAGCGGTGATGGCAACAGAAGGGCTCCTGCACTTTGGCCATCTGAGAAGTATCAGAGTTGCATATAGAGCAAATATACATAAAACCCAAGTGTCACGCTTTGCCTTGTAAGAGAATGTTTGCAGCTATAATCAAGAGATTCAAGGAATGCTTCTCCTTCTGCAGAATTTCCAAAGGTGGGAATAGCACCACCAATACCCCTTTTGGAACCTGGGAAAGGGCAGTCCCCAGAGGGGTTCTCTGCTTTGCAAATAGTGAGACCTTTTACAGTGCAGTTACAAGCAGAGTAAAAGTTCTTTGTGCAAGAAGGGGAGAGCGCCCCGAGGTACAAAGAGCAGATTTAAGGGAAAGAGGATTCCTTCTGCACACATATGCGTGGGGAGCTCAGGCTGACTGTTGGGGGCGTGTGGGAAGGGAGATTTTTAGGGAGCCGCGGGCTTGTGGGTTCCCGCCTCCACCGCAGTCCGCGCCCCACACTCAGGCAACAGTTGGTCGTGCGGGGCCGGCCCGGGCTCTTGGTGGGGAGGGGGAGTCTCGCGATCGTTGAGGGGGGGGGTGGAGGAAGGGGGAGGGTGACGGGGGGGGAGGCCATGACGTAGGGTGGGTGGACGGAAGTGGGGCAGGGTTGAGGGTTATTTAAAGAAGGGGGGGCCGAGCGAAGGGGTTGGAAGCGGAGTGATTCCCCACCCCTGCTCCATCTAGCTCTTTCCAGTGCAGCCACTGCCGCCGCCCAGGAGCTCTCGTCCCCTTCCTCGTTCCCGCTCCAACGCAATGGAGCCGGACACCGCTGCAGTGGCAGCCACCGTGGCAGCTGCTGATGCGACCGCCACAATCGTGGTCATAGAGGACGAGCAGCCGGGGCCATCCACCTCTAAGGAGGAGGGAGCGGCCGCCGCGGCCACAGAAGCCACCGTGGCCACGGAGAAGGGCGAGAAGAAGGAGGTAAATAGGAAGGGGGTGTGTGTGTAGTCAACAAATCCTGAGCCGGGCCCCTCCGAGGGGCCCAAGCCCTGACCTTTCAGCGCCGACAGGTACCGGCGGAGCTCAGCGTGGATGGGGGCCGCGGGCGCGCTGGGAGTGGGGGGCGGCGGAACAGTCTAGCATTCGCTCCCCTCCCCCTTTCCTCCATGCCGCCTGGAGGGCGGGGGCGGGGCTGGGCGCGGGCGCGGCGCGGGGCGGAGGGTGCCCGTTATCCCGGGGCTTGGACGCCCCTCGACAGCCCCCGGCCCCATCCATATTCCCGGAACTGGGGTAACAGGGTGGGGGATGGGGTTGTGCAGGAAAAAGCCTCCGCCTCTCCCTCTCCTCTCGCTCGCTCCCTCTCCCCCCCTTCCCGTCGGCCTCTGCCTGGGAAATCTGGGCCCTTCAATCCCACACCCGCGCGAAAGGGGTTCTGCTGGGGCTTACAATTTTTTAATTTGAATTTCAAGGTGCTGGTGGTTGGGAGGCGGAGGACGATAGGAGAGACTTTTATTTTTTTTGAATGGCCATGTCGGCCTTTTAGGTGGCAGCAAAAAAATCATCCCTTGTTCGTTTGGTCCCCGCCTGCTGAAGCGGGGGTGTCACCCCGAGAAAATGAGCTCTCCGCGTGCTACCCGCTCCCCCGCAATCCAGACCCCAAACTGAGGAACCGTGGACGCTGGCTTACGAAAATTTCCAACGTGTGCACCCTCACCCTCTCCTGCCCCGCCCCCGACGGTATAGTGTTTCACTCCAGGGCCACCCAAATGGTCCCCCAATCCGGCCCCAAGCTTTCCAGGCTTCCGCCTCCCTCTCCTAGTGGGCGCTGCTGGTTCCTGGACACATGCAGGGTTTTTCTTTTTCTTTTTTTCTTTTTCTTTTTCTTTTTCTTTTGTTTTTCTTTAACCCAGCGTCGCTAGGATGAGCTCCTGCTAACATACATAAAGGGACCACTCAGACACCTATTAAAGCCAAATCCTGAAAATATGTATTATCTCCATAAGGCATATTTCATATGGACCAAGACATGCAAATGAAACTATGAAACACGTTCAGAATAAAAAATAAGATGGGGTATAAGGATTGTTGATGTATAATTAAATTGTAGAATGGATCGTTTATGGGTAGATTTTTTTTTTCCGTTTACGAGTAGACATCTCGCAATTAAAACAACGGTAGGTAATTAAAATTATGCTTTAGAGATCTCAAGTGGCTTTGTCTGAATTATTATATGGTACGATGCGACCAAATGAAAAGCTTTTGAAGGCAATTAACACCTTTTGCCGTGAATTAGTAATTTTAAATCCAGCATTTGTTTAAAGTGATATATTTTACTGTTACAAGGTTGACTAAACAGAAAGACAATTGTAGTGGTAAGTGAAAACCGTACAAAACATACACATTTTAACATCTATGTGGTACTTGAATCAGTAACATGGTATTGTAAAGATGGTTCAGATACGAAGTATCAATATAAAATCAAATGCTGGGGAATTCACCAATGAGTCTAGGTGCCTTTTATTCCCTAGACTGTGCAAATGTAAGGGATAAACTCTTTTGTATGGCAGCAAAGATTGTTGAATTTCCAGATTGTGTAAATTTTTTGAGTTGTGAAAAAATTGGGAATCAATAAAAAAAACCTATGTAACAAACACTGAATTGATACATATATTAATGAATTCTATAGCCTCATCAGAAGTTGTCCTAATACTATCTCATTTGTCTGCTCAGCATCGGGAAGTGAAGTGTTGCATGGCAGGAACTTTCTGAATACCTTAAGTTGATTATTTTAGTCACCACATCTTTCATTTTTAATTTTTTTCTGAAAAATCTAAAGAGTACCAAATATCTACTTAAGTTCTTTCATGTGTATCATTTCATTCCTTTAAATAAAGTAATTTGGCACTCCCCCCACTCCATCTAAATAGATTGCTCACTACCTTGACTGCCTAAGTGATGGACTGAAAATGTAGATTAAACTTTCCTTCATGTTCATCAGTTACTGTACTCTGAAAGTGTACAGTATTTGAGATGTAGGAGGCTGTTCCCCCTCAATTAAATAACCACTTCCCGGGCATTTCCACTATTGTGTTGATTTTGTAAAAAAATTTTAACTAGGCTCCATGCCCAACACAGGGCTTGAATTTACAACCCTGAGATTAAGAGTCGCATGCTCTACGGACTGAGTTAGCCAGTGCCCCCAGTATTGTGTTGATTTCCTAAATGACTTTTCACTCGCCTCCTTCAATTGTCAGGTGTTAGCTATCATTTTTTAAAAACTTCATCTACTTTCATCAGAAAGAACATATGATAAAATGACATAGATGTAACAAAACCATACAATCATTTAAAACAACTGTAAAAATACAAAATATAAAAATACAAGTGATGCAGCAGGGAGAGGGAAATAATTATGCCTGAATAGTAAGGAAAAGGGATGTTACTGCAGTGGAACTCCTCTTTTAGTCCTGGGCTTCTGCCATCCCTTCTTGCTGTTGACATTGTGCTTTCTTTCTTCTAAGTGATCTTTCCTGTGTCATTTGCTGTTGCTTTTATTCTCTGTAGTATGGCAAGTCAGATGATGAAACTTGCTAGAATTGTATATCAAGTAAAAGAAAATAGGCTCTGAGTAAGCGCATTTTTGTGATGCATAAAGTAGATGAGATTTGGTTGATTGACTTGTGACATTTAGCTACAGAAACGTATTTTTGTTTACTTTCTGGTTCTTGAGCTTAACTTGGTTTAAGTGACAGTGGATAACCTAACACTGGAAGTTGGAGTTGGTATTTCTGGTAATGAAAACATCAAGAAAAAGGTCATGGTCTCTAAGGGCATCTTGATGACCTTGTCCACATTCTCATGGCATCTAAACTACCAGATGATGAAATCCATAGGAAATTCATTAAAATATCCTTTTATGTTTTCTTGTACAAGAAGTGTATTTTTGAAAACATGCAAAGGAGAAGGTTTAGAAGGTAGGTATTTTAAAATTTGTTGTGGAAGATAGTGCCAATTAAGTAATTACCCACAGCTTTTAATAGCACTGCTTAAGATTAGGAATTTTAATTAGCATATAATTAAATTTTATGGTATTCTACCACAAGGTAGGCAAGAGTATTGAGTAAAGTTTTTTTTTCTAATTAAAGCCTTAATTTTTCTATAAGCGAAGTCTTTGTCCCACACTATTAGATATATACTTGTGTATATGATGTGAAGTAATTTTCACTGTTTTGAAACTTGAAAACTAGACTTCATGCAGCTTTTCAAGGAATGATAAAGGTGTGAATTTTGTTACCCAGTATTCCATTACTTGTTGCTTTGAAAATAAAATCAGATTTATAGTACATGGGACAGTTTGAAAGAGTGGGATTGAGGGGATTTTAGCAGTTTTCTATTCTTGTCCATCCAGGATTACATTCAAAACATCTCACATGGACGATATATATGTATGTGATGCTTAAATCAAGATGGCTATTATTTGGGTTAAGAATAACTGAACAATATCTGATCAGTGCTTCAAAGTAGAACACTGACCAGGGTCAAATTCCATAATCCTAGTTTGAATTGTCTTAAACTAGGAATTTCAGTAAATGTTAGAAGGCATATTCATTAACCATTGGAGCTATGTTTTTTTTATGTTTAACATCACATTCTGTTTTTGATTTATGATCTAAGTTTTCAGGAACTGATTGACAAAAGCCATGATAAAATGGACGTAATTTCTGTAGTTTTCACAAACTGATTTGTGACTTGGGCAAAATCTGTGTTAAAACTGAAATACTCTCAGCTCTGATACTAAACGGTAGATTTGTGTTTTTATTATTTTTCTATTTATTATAGGGAAGGAGGTATATTCTATATACCTAATTATATTTGCAAGTACAAGCTTATCTTTACAAAGGATAGTGTGCATGAAATAACCCCCAGATAATTTCAATATTTTGAAGAAGCTGATTTATGTTAGTTTTCACTAAATCACAACTTTTTAAATATCAAATGTTAACAGTTGATAGCCTTGAGAAACTGCTACAAAATATTTATGTAACAGGGTTTAAAATAGTTTTCTTTCCAGTTGGGAAAAATTAACATAAATCAAAAGTTTAAAACTGTATTGTGTTATTATTTAAATAGAAATTAACATGTATTACATTAAAAAGTTTAAATGTTCTTATTAGAATATGAAAACAATGAAAAAGTGTCTTTTCAGGAACAGAAACCATAGTCTCCTTCTGAAATTTTGGCTCGTTTCTATTACATAAAGATGTGTTTCTGAGAATTAATATTTACTTTCCTTGAATTCCTTGGTTTGTGGATGATAATATTACCATATTCTAGATTTTAAATCTATTCAGTGGTTCTGTACTTTCTTATGCTTGAAATTAAAAAATAGATGAAATGGCTCAATGTTTCACCTTTTGGTGTTTATTTTAATTAATGTTCTTTCTCTAGCTTTTATAATACAGATTTTTTATTGGACCCCAGGTGCACAGAACTGGATTAATCATAAGCCCTGCTTCATGACATGCTCTCATCATTGGTCTATGTGTGGCCCATGTTGATTTATTTATTTAGTATTTAATTACTTTTTACTTTCTTCAAATGACAGTGTCGACCATTTTTAAGATCTTGCTTTGCAATTTGATGGCTTATTTTTTCTTGAAATTCTAGAAAAATGTTTCTTCATTTCAACTCAAACTTGCTGCTAAAGCTTCTAAATCTGAAAAGGAAATGGACCCAGAATATGAAGAGAAAATGGTAAATATATTCCTGGGTTGATCATGAATAATGTAGTTGATTTTTTTGTCATTGAACTGTAGTTGGCACCCAATATTAACATTAGTTTCACTGTACTTGATTTTTATTGAGGAGATGTGAAAGATTAAAATGATACATGTTCATATATAATGAATACAGGATCATAGATTTTAGAATTGGAAAGTAATTTAATAATAAATCCATCATAATTTTGTTGAATAAATGAATCTCGTTTTCAGATGAGAAAATAAGGAGCAGAAAAACTATATGAAATAGTTGGGAACAGAAACCACATGTTTTCACTGTTGTTCAGCACTCTTTATCTCATATTAAGATGCTTTATGCTAGAAATATTGTATCCACTAAGTGACAATATCAGTGGGAATATCAGTATGGCTGAAAGAAATCAGGTCACAGAGCTGGACTGATATTTTTTTTCTCCCTCTGTTCTTGCTTTGATATTTGAATGAATGTTACATATTATGAGACATGTAATACAGTAACACTTTCTCTGGAGGAGAGGACATTTTCCCAGTACGTGAAACTGTTACGTATTTAAACAGTATAATCTTAATTATGCCACCTACTGCTTTGCTGTGTATTTCAAATTATTTAGTTTTTATTTACTAAAATCCATATCTTAGCTTTCATTTTAACTAATCTTTTATGCCCTGGGATCTTTCAAAACCAGTGAACTTGGTTAATTCAAAAGAGAAATTTAACAAGTAGTTGGAACTGAATTTTTTTGTTGAGGGGTAGCTTTTGCAGTAATATTATAAAAATAAGTAGAAATGAAGTATTTTTTTGGTTGTTCATAGTGATTTTGCCATACTCCATGCCTTAATGTTTAAGGTCACATCTAACATAGACAGTTAATGTTTTAACAACTCTAAAAACAACATTCCAGTGAGGATAACATAAAATGGAAAAGTTTTGGCCTCCTTCCAGCTTCTGGTCTGAATGTTTGTCTAATTCTTGTGTTTATGTTAATGAACTCTTGTAAGTTTCTGGTATTATTAATTATGCATCCTTCATTAGCAATCAAATATTCCTTACCCTGTGGTCAGAAAGTGACTGGGAAATAAAAAATCATTTTCATTTTTTCTTCATCTAGAATAATGTGTACATTTTTTGATCTTCTAAGATTTTTTAGTGAAGTTTTATTTCATTAATATGGTACAAGTTACATGACCTTTTACAATTTATTGAGAAATTATAGCACATATCAATTAAATTTTTTTAATGTTTATTTTTGAGACACACACACACACACACACACACATACATACATACATACATACACACGCAGAGTGTGAGCAGGGAGGGGCAGAGAGAGAGGGAGACCCAGAATCCGAAGCAGGCTCCAGGCTCTGAGCTTTCAGCACAGAGCCCGATGCGGGGCTCAAACTCACAGACAGGGAGATCATGACCTGAGCCGAAGTCGGACACTTAACCAACTAAGCCACCCAGGTGCCCCACATATAAATTTTTAATAGTTAATATATGTTAACTATTTTACTTATATGTGTATGTGTATTTTTCCCCCAAATCTTATAAATTCTTAAGAGATCAGTTTATGGTATATGTATATCAAAGCCAATAATTTATATTTCTGCATTTAGGATATATTACATATTATGATGCTTTATTTTGTTAACTAGGAAAAGAAAATTATTATGGTTTGGAAAGAGGATTTGCTTTCTGACCCTGACTCTTTAAGCAGGGTACTTCTTTTTTTTTTAATGTTTGCTTACTTTTGAGAGAGAGAGACAGCATGTGTGTGCACGCTTGTGCGTTGGGGAGGGGCAGAGAGAGATAGAGACACAGAATCCGAAGCAGGCTCCAGGCTCTGAGCTATCAGCACAGAGCCCAATGCGGGGCTTGAACTCACAGAGCCATGAGATCATGACCTGAGAAGTTGGATGCACAACCACTTAACAGACCGATCCACTCAGGTGCCCCAGCAGGATACTTCTTATTGGGGCATTTACTTCTGTTAGATCACTTGGCTTCTATTCAGAGTATCTGAAAATGCCATTTTTCAAATTTAGGTGCTTATTAGCTGTGGGAACTTGAGCAAGTTAGTTACCCTCTCAGTACTTTAGTTTTATCATCTGTAAAATGGACATAATATTAGTGTCTACCTCATAGGTTTATTAAGAGAATTAAATGAGTTAGTATGTTTAAAGTGCTTAGAACATAGTACAAAGTAAGGGCAATGTAAGTGTTTGTTAAATAACTTCGAGCAAATAAAAAAGAAAATCATTACTTTTTCTTTTGTGCATTAGAAAGCAGACCGAGCAAAGAGATTTGAATTTTTATTAAAGCAAACAGAACTTTTTGCACATTTCATTCAACCGTCAGCACAGAAATCTCCAACATCTCCTCTGAACATGAAATTGGGACGTCCTCGAATAAAGAAAGATGACAAGCAGAGCTTAATTTCTGCTGGAGAGTATGTTGGCATCTCTCTCTACTTTCTTCCCTCTTTCCGTCTCTTCCTCCTGTCCCCCCTTCTCCCTCCTTATACTCTCATTCCCTCGTCACTTATTCAGTATAATTCTATGTTCAAAAAATAAGGTTATTGTCAGTGTAAATAAGTTTTGGAGGCAACATGTTTTTCTCACTAGAAATCAGTAAAAATGTAGGCCAGTTCTACCAACTTCTAAGCAAGACCTTAAGTAACTCATTTTCTTTTCATGAAGATACTAGCGATGTATACTGACTTCATTGACACCTTAACATTTGTGTTGAACATAAAGGTATTTCTTTTCATTTCAGCTACCGCCACAGGCGCACGGAACAAGAAGAAGATGAAGAGCTACTCTCAGAGAGTCGGAAAACATCTAATGTGTGTGTTAGATTTGAGGTGTCACCTTCATGTAAGTACCTCATCATGTTTGTGTTTTTTTTTCCCAATTTGATTTTAGAAAAAATTTACTTGATTATATTAATAAAAGTATGAGGCATCTTGATTTCTTTTTTAGATGTGAAAGGAGGACCATTGAGGGATTATCAGATTCGAGGGCTGAACTGGTTGATCTCTTTGTATGAAAATGGAGTCAATGGTATCTTGGCAGATGAAATGGTAAGGAGATGATAGCTAAAAACAGGATCTCAGTTATCAATTTTTTTTTTTTTTGTAAATTTGAAGTGCCTGAGCTATATTGCACCCCTGAGGTCTGGAGGCTAATTGCTTTATTTAGTTATAATGTAAAAGGCATTTGTAAAGTCTAGGATTGTTTACACTTTCACAGGCTACATAATTCTTAGTGTGATTTCCTCAAATGGTTTTAAAAAACCTCCTTGTACTTTTGTTTTTATTTATACTTTGGCTTCCAGGAAGCTCAGAGCCAAAATGAATGCCAAAATGGAGCACCTGTGTAATGTAATGGTTGGCCCATTGTGTCTTTTGTGTCTTTTCCTATTCAATACCTTCTAATCTTTCCCTGGCCCTTCTTTATATCTATTTTACCATTAATTTACGTTCCATGTTTTCACTGTAGGCCACCTGAAACATGTTTTCTTTGTAGGCTACCTGAAATCCTTTTGGTAATGAGGTGGGGTATATAAACCAAACACTAAATGAGTGAATGAATAGACCAGACAATAAATGATGAAAGCATGAATGAATAAATGTAAATGCCTCAATGTGTGAGCAGTGAGAAAGTGAATAGATGGAAAAAAAAAGTAAAGAGCAATGTTGAGTTCTGACCTAGCAGAATACCAGGTAGGGCCTGGGAAGTAAGCTAAGGAGTGATGGACATATAAATAAAATGACCAAAGAGAAAAAGTAAGTCCATTGAAGATGCTAATTCAGCAGATTGGGGGAGTATATGAAGACTTAGATTGGTATTTTAAGACAATATAAATTAAATGTGATTTAAGAGAGGACTGGGGGGAGTTCTAGATCTATATGACCCAGTGATATTCCTATTTATGAAACTCTGGAGCCATTATTGCAATCACTCTTCTCCAGAAGAGCCATATGACTGTTTATGCTCTATAACATGTAGTGTAGTAATGATCCCATAGATGCTAAGCAACTGTTAGGTGTGTGGCAGGAAGTCCTTTAAAATCAAGGGTCTGTAGCTCCTTATATTTAGTATTCTGGGTTGGAGACTACAATTAGCTCAGGAGGGGAGGAGCTTGGTTAATTGGATAGCAGAAAGACCAGGATTATTTGCCCCAAGCTCTTCTTGACTGCAGCCTTTAAACATGAAGGATCTGAAGATCCTTCATATTGAATTTATGCTGACACCAGGTACTTTTTATTAAGGGAAAGATACTTTAAGGAGTATAGAAAATTTGGGAAAAAAACAAGAAAAAAATTGAAAGTAAATTATAATTATGCTACCCAGAAATAACCACAGTTGACATTTTGGCATCTTTTGTTTTACCATTTTAATTCTGGATGTATTTATTTTATATAGTTGAGATCATATTGTACATATAATTTGGTATTCTGATTTCTTCACATTCATACATATTTTCTGTATAATTCAAATATTTGTAAAAATAATTGTTAATTACTGTATAATAATCCTGGAGAGTTACCATAATTCTGTTAATATCCTCCCTTATTGCTGGTCATTTGGACTGATGTATATAGTATATATTGGTTGATACACGTGTATATGGTACATAATAATGCTGTTGTGAGAACCCTTGTAATTTACTTTTTCTGTACCTTTCAAATTATTTCCATAGGATTCCTAAAAATGGAATTGCTTGATTAAGGAATTTTAAGTATTTTAAGGTTTTGATGCATCTCATTAAGTGAAATATTAGGATAAACCCTATAAAAATAGTTTTGAGCCTAGGTTTATAAAAGAAAATATATACCTTGCATAGAGATAAAGCCAGAAACTGTTTTAAAAGGCCACACAGCATAGGACATCATTCCCTTCCTCATGGGTTAGGTGGTGGGTTCATGGTGTTCAGTATGTTTTTTATTTTTACTTATTTATTTTTAAATGTTTACTTATTTATTTTGAGAGAGCGAGAGAGAGTGCATACACATGGGAGAGGCAGAGAGAGAAAGGGAGAGAGAGAATCCTAAGCAGGCTCCATGCTCTGCACAGAGCTGGATGCCGGTCTTGATCCCCTTAACATGAGATCACTACCTAAGCTGATATCAAGAGCTGGATGCTCAGCTAACTGAACCACCCAGGCCCCCCTGTTCAGTATGTTGTTTTTTAAAAAGTCTACTGGACTAGGTGATCTCTAAGGCCTTTTCTGGCTGCAGAGTTCTTTCATGTTTTGTTCTTTTATGGTTCCATAGGTCTTCAAAGGTGTGAGATGCAAGTACAGAGCTACAAGCCCCTTGAGATGCATAGTCTGAATATTTCATGCCTGGGCTGTAATAATGTTGGGGACAATGGGAAAGACTGGTATCGAAGCAGGCTGGTATTTGAGTGTGAAACACATATACACAAAATTCCCTAATTTTGCCACTAGGAAAAATTATGAAGTATGCTACTTGCTCCTTTAAGAGGAGCAACAAAGCAACTTTCTGCCTGCAAGTTCCTGGTTTCTTTTTGTGCACACAGTAAGTACGAATTGGTATGGTTATTCACTTAAAAAAAACAAAGGTCTTTAAAATTTTTCCCCACGTGAGATAGTTGGCAAATGTCTTTGTTATTACTAACAAAATGTTTCATTAAATAAACATTTATGGATTTTTTTTCTTTGTAACGATAATGCAGGGTCTTGGTAAGACTTTACAAACGATTGCTTTGCTTGGTTACCTGAAACATTACCGAAACATTCCAGGACCTCACATGGTTTTAGTTCCAAAGTCTACTCTATACAACTGGATGAATGAATTTAAACGATGGGTCCCATCTCTCCGTGTTATTTGTTTCGTCGGAGACAAGGATGCAAGAGTAAGTGAGAAACTGATTTAAAGAGGCAATCAAGAATAACATCATTTCTGGGGTTAAGTTTTATACAAATACCATAAAAGACATTTAAGTTGACTACTACTAGTAAATAACACATTGTGCTTACTCTATGTTAGGCTCTGTTGTAAATGCCTTTAATATATTAATTAATCCAACACTCCTGTGAAGTAGATGTGTTACCTATTAATAACACGCAATCACTTTTATTATGCTTATCTGCATTTACTTTTTTTTCTAAATTTTTTTTTTAAGTTTATTTTTATTTTTGAGACAGAGAGAGACAGAGCATGAACGGGGGAGGGTCAGAGAGAGAGGGAGACACAGAATCGGAAGCAGGCTCCAGGCTCTGAGCCATCAGCCCAGAGCCCGACGCGGGGCTCGAACTCACGGACCGCGAGATCGTGACCTGAGCCGAAGTCGGACGCTCAACCGACTGAGCCACCCAGGCGCCCCTGCATTTACTTTTAACTGGCACATTAACGTCAGCTTTTTTGAGTTGCATTTTAAATCACTTTTTATTAAAAGAAATCATCATTGACAGTATATCTTATCAGTGACTCATCAGTTGTATTATTTTGACACCAAAAATATATACGTTTGTATGACTTAATTTTTTATGTTTAAATTTTTAATTTTTTAACTTTGATTTGGTATACATGCACACACTTGTGCATAGATGCACACATGAATGGGCCTTTTCTATTCATACAGAGAGCCTGTGTTTTGTATTTCTGCAAAGGCACAGCTTTCAGTTTTGCTCTGAATACAAAAATACATACCTGCATACATTCTTAGGTTTTGGAAATGCTGGGCTCTTGCTTAAATTAGCCATTTGTCAATTTAGTAGGCTACAATGATTTTAGGACTGTAGAATTAATCTAAAAGAAATAAATTATGCAAAAATATAAAAATGAATAATCAGCTTAGAAAGCATATTATTAAACTTTGCCTTTATTTCGCTTCCAGAGGACATAGTGTAGAGAAAAGATTTATTCTATTTTTCATATTTAGATAGGTTATCAAAAGATATCCTCAAAAGAATGGTAGCATAATGAATTATGTAATTTTATTCTTACCATTTTGCTTGCAGAAAAATTACTTAAATTTATTTAAATTCAGCTTATAAATAATTTAAGTATTGAAATACTGAGGTCATAAATTTAGAATTACAAGCTTGATTCTTCCTTATGCTTAATATTTCCCAGTGGCAAATTAGTCACTTAGAACCCTTTTCTGATCACTGCTGTTACTTAATGTAATATCATTCCTTAAAAAACTTTGTATTTCTGAAGTATTGATTTTTGTTTGAAAGTATTTCTCTAAGATCATAAAGAAAAAGAAATATGTGCACTTGTGTTTTCATATGTCTCAATAAAACTGTGTCAGTGGTTTTCCCCTATATTATATGGAATCCAAGGATTTCATGAAATATTTCAGGGAGTTTTTTTTTTTTTCTCTCTGGGAGTTTTAAAGGAAGAATGCTTGTATTTAATTTGTGACTGCCCTATCTCTACCCCATGAGTGGCTGAGATTTTACTAGTGGCTTCAAAAATTTTTTAATCTTGAAAACCAGTCTTCAAAGTCAGTGCTTTTCATATTGCCAGTCATTAATATTGCAAATTCGTGTTGGTGTGGACAACAATAAAAAAAATGAGAATAGAATAGAAAATAGAGTGTTTCGCACATGGTAGGGATATGTATTGCTCATTTTTTAAGGATTGCAACCTGGGTGCCTGGGTAGCTCACTCGGTTACTCATCTGATTCTTGATTTTGGCTCAGGTCATGCATGATCTCCCAGTTTGTGAGTTCGAGCCCTGCATCAGGCTCTGCACTGACGCCGAGGGGCCTACTTGGGATTCTCTCTCTCCCCCCTCTCTATCCCTACCCCACTTGCTCTCTCTCTCAAAATAAATAAATAAACTTAAAAACATTTTTAAAAAAGGATTGCAACCTAAAATATTATTTTATTGTGGGCCATGGGCAAAGAGTTTGTGGAATGGTAATTATTAATTACATAAATAATGTACTATATTCAGCACTTACAGATTGGTGTTAGAGTGTATAGAGAAAATCCAGATAATTATTAAAAAATTTTTTTTAACATCTATTTTTGAGTCAGAGAGAGACAGAGCACAAGTTGGGGAAGGGCAGAGAGAGAGGGAGACACAGAATCCGGAGCAGGCTCCAGGCTCTGAGCTGTCAGCACAGAGCCTGATGCAGGGCTTGAACCCACGAACCGTGAGATCATGACCTGAGTCGAAGTCAGATGCTCAACTGACTGAGCCACCTAGGCACCACCCAGATAATTATTTATAGACAAATTTGAATCTTGGTACCACATGGGATAGATACAATGTGTTTTTATAATTTCCTGGCCTTCTGTAAACATTTTATGAGGTCAGTGTTTTACTAATAAAAAATTTGATGTAGGTTACCACAGGTATTTGATTGAGTTGGGAAATTCTTAGTAATACTCCTGACCCAGTTTGACGCTAATGTAGTCCTGCAGTATATAGAGGTGTGAATCCCAAAAATGGTTTTTTAGTTGTTTTCTATTTTTTAAGTAGGCTTCACGCCCAATG
Source organism: Herpailurus yagouaroundi (assembly GCF_014898765.1). NCBI lineage: Eukaryota > Metazoa > Chordata > Mammalia > Carnivora > Felidae > Herpailurus > Herpailurus yagouaroundi. The sequence continues at coordinate 4,605,203 of NW_024420481.1, forward strand.
TGGGGCTTGAACTCATGAGCCTGAGATCAAGAGTTGCATATTCTACCAGCAGAGCCAGCCAGGCACCCCACCAAACATGGTTTTTCCTTCCTTTTCCACTCCAGAGACATCAAAGATCTTGGACCTGGAAACAGGAGATCTGGTTTTAGTTCTGGCTTTGCTATTGACCGTGTGTGACATTGAGTGACAATTGAAGGGCCTTCATTTTGTCACCTATAAAAGAGCTTTTGGATTATGTGATGTTCAGTGTTCTGTTACACAAATTTCAAGGCAGAGCTAATATAAATTAAAAATATATGCGTGTTCCGTGAAACTGTAGGAGTTTCAAAGTTGAGTGTTTCAAAAAAATCAAACAAAGATAAGGTGTTTGCAAGACCAAATGGAGTCTGGCATCCTGGTTCTCTTTATTTTGCCTCCAATTCTGTAATGTCTTAATTAACTTTTTAAATATGACCACTTCCCAGAGTGCAACTGGGATCTCTACAAAGGCCTTTTTTCTGTCCTCTACTTCAGTCCAGACAATCCTTTTAGATATCAGGGCACTCGGTAAATATTTGTTGAATGAGTCCACAGTGTGTTTGGTGCATAACTGTGAGTTTATGAAATAATGAGTTTGCAGTGAACAGTTAATTTTGTTTATGCACTGTAATTTCATATTTACAGTACTAATCAGAACCTTCTCAATATAGATTTGGCTGCTCCCTGTTAACTTCTATGGTTTTATTTTGACCCATACATAACATCTGAAATTCAGTTCATACAAGTTAAAAATGCTCTCAGTCAACTTGCCTACTATGTTGGCCACTGCCTATGAAGATTTAGAAGATTTAAAAATAGTTTTAAATAGTCTCACTGTCTTAAATAGCCCTCTGTACTAGATAGAGCAAGTCCTCTTTATAAGATCATATTTGTAGTCTTACAACAATATCAGGGAATTCACAAAAGCATTAATGGGCTTTCATGACCCCTTAACAAAATATATGACTCATTCCTGTTAGAAATGGAAGGAACATAAAAGAGATCAAAAGGTGGAAATCATTCATGTATATTGAGTTCTTTTCATTTGTTGAAACTGTGTTGGTAATAGTTGGTAGTGCTTTGACCTTAGTAAGAACATGCTTTTCAGAAAGCAGTTTACTTTGCTCCTGTCTTTTTGGACCATTTGTTGTATGAAGAGAGCCTAATATCTGTCATCTGGTGATAAGAACTTTTCCAGTTCATTGAATATGTTGTACTCGGTTAAGGGAAGCCTTTGCTTCTCTTTTGTTGATATTAGTATGCCACCCAGATAATGTGTCTTTGGGATTTGGTTTTCCTGTCTTTAAAATGGATGACACCAAATGGTTTTCCTATCTTTAAGATGGATGAGACCAAATGATTCTGAGGGCTCTTAGAATTATTAGTATTTTCTTGATGCTTTAATTCTGTGATCATCATGTCAGTGTATTTTAATATAAAGAACTTTATTTTGCATTAGGCTGCTTTTATTCGTGATGAAATGATGCCAGGAGAATGGGATGTTTGTGTTACTTCTTATGAGATGGTAATTAAAGAAAAATCTGTATTTAAAAAGTTTCATTGGCGATACCTAGTCATTGATGAGGCTCACAGAATAAAGAATGAAAAATCTAAGGTAAGCCAGTTTTCAATATCATTGTTAAACTTTTCTTTTAACTAACCATGTCCGTTTATTACTTCTGTGTATTCAAAAGAAAAAAATGTGATGGAAGATTCTGATTTTATTCACAGAATATGAATGAAAATCCATTTTAAAAATGATTTGAAGTTTAAATTATTGAATATGAGACAAATGAAAATTGAACAGTTTTTAATGTAAAGAAAATAAGGTGTTCATTTTCTATACCTGTTGCAGTCTAACTCTGTTATGCTACAGTATTTTAATATTTTGGTAATATTTGTGTACCAGAGGCATTTGCATTGATTTTTATTGAGGAGCCTTCTACCTTATGTGTATTCATAAGGATTAGAAAAAATAATTTCCTGGAATTACCTGATTTGTGTGAGTTACAGCATGGTGTAAATTTTGAAAAATACCACTATTTCTTGCTATTCAACTCCATCAACAATAGGAAAAGCATCGATTATTATGATTACTGGGCTACTTTGGGAGAAACAGGGACAGAACTGGAGCAAAACCACCAGGCAGATCATACTAACTTCAAATTGAGACTAATACCTTATAAAAGGATGCATGTTAGAGAATAATTGTTTAAGAGCATTATAAAAATATGCATTTGTATTGATAAGATTACTGTTCTTTTATGCTTTGTGCTTTAATTTTTATAGTCTTATATTTAGAAAGTTAAGATATCAGGGAAAATGGGCTCAACTCTGGTGCTTAGAAATTGTCACCAGGCCTTTGAGGCACCTGGGTGGCTCAGTTGGTTGAGCATCTGACTCTTGATCTCAGCTCAGATCTTGATCTCAGAGTTTTGAGTTCAAGCCCTGCATTGGGTTCTGCACTGGGTGCGAAGCCTACTTAAAAAAAAAATTGTCACCAGGCCAAGTTAGAACTTGGCTAGGTATGTGGATGAACATGATTGGCAGGGAGAAAGATGTTATTGTGTTAAGTGACTAGCCTGGATTCCATGGAGTTCTGACTGTTTCTGTGGACCCAAAATAGACCAAATAAGTTTTTTAAAGTGAGGGAGGGGTGTCAGGTAGGACTATGATTTGCGTTCTTATAAGTGTAAAAATGCCTAGAATATTTTGTTCAGTTGTGACTCACTGTGGCAGTGTCACCTGAACTAGGATATTTTTCTATAGAAAGATAATTTTCAAGATTTATTAAAAAAATGCATTGGTTGGATAAAGAACTCCGGATGTTGAGCATTCTTACAAATGAAATAATGTTAACAGAACTATTGTTTTTTTCTAGCTTTCAGAGATTGTTCGTGAGTTCAAGTCAACTAACCGCTTGCTCCTAACTGGAACACCTTTGCAGAATAACCTGCATGAACTCTGGGCATTACTCAACTTTTTATTGCCTGATGTCTTTAATTCTGCAGATGTAAGTTTAAGTCCTATATTTTAAGTACAGTCTTCTTATGTTCACAGATCTCTTTTCCAATCATAGAATATAGATAAAATTTATAGTTCTTTTTTCACTTGTAACTGTTTATCTGTGTGTTTTGGTGTTCTCAGAAAAAAAGCTCTTAAGCACAAATTTTTCAAATGGGGATATTTAGAGAAATGATTTTCTTTTCTTTGAGATTATTCTGCCTTTTAAACTTTGCCTATATCTCCTTGTTACCACAACTTAAGATATGAGATAGGCTGAGTTCATAACAGCAAGCTCAAAATTTTCTTTGAAAGGGCTTTCTACATACTAGGTTGGCAGGTGGAGTCTTTAAAATGATCTTTGATTATTGTAGTCGTTAATATTTGTGAGTACTGAAGAGCTCATAATGTGTGATTCGAAAAACAAGATATTTTGTAAATGTATGATTTACATTGTTTTTATCATTAACACAAGGTTATGCTAGTGCAGCAAACCGAATTGAACGATTTAAGGACTTTTGGAGCTTTCCTCATTACTGCTATTAATTGATAATAAAAAGTACCAAGTTCAGCTATCCATTGGTTTGTATACCTTATCTTGCTTTTGTTCATTTTTATTGTTTGTGTAAAAGTTTCATTATCATTATGTGCCTTCAATTTTATATTCTCACTCCTACTCTAACTCTTTAACTGGATATAATACTACTATGGTGTGGGGAAGCCTCATAAAAGTCTTATAAGGAAACCCTGCTGGCGGAGTTCCTGTATCATGAAATTCAAATTTTCTTAACTCCTCCAGTATTTTAGCTATTTTCATAAGTAAATAATATTGACCATCATGGTTAATATATTTTTGAAAGTGCTTTTAAAATGAATTACTGCTGTATCACTGTATAAGAATTTATAGAATATTGAGTTTATTAAAACAAACAAACAAACACCTGTGTGCTTACTGCAGAATTTCCACCCCTCCACAGGACTTTGATTCTTGGTTTGACACTAAAAACTGTCTTGGTGATCAAAAACTTGTGGAAAGACTTCACGCAGTAAGTAATAGACAAGAAAATTTAGTAATTGAATGTATATAGCCCAGCTAGAAAACAAACGGACGTAGAATCTGTTTGAACTTTTGGGTTTACCTCTTGGCTCAGTCTCACTGCTTCTCCCAACCTTTCTGACAGCCTCTTTGGGAAATGAACTCCACTATATTCTCAGCCTGTCTCAAGATGGCATCAGTATTTTTCTAGTTCCCCAATGCCACTTCTTGTTAAAATTAAAAAAAAAAAATTTAACATTTATTCATTTTTGAAAGAGCATGAGTGTGGGAGGGGCATGAGAGAGAGGGAGACAGAATTCGAAGCAGGTTCCAGGCTCTGGGCTGTCAGCCCAGAGCCCGACGCGGGGCTCGAACTCACAGATCGTGAGATCATGACCTGAGCCGAAGTTGGATGCTTAACCGACTGAGCCACTCAGGCGCCCCCTGCTTTTTTTTTAATTAAAAAAAATTTTAATGTTTGTTCATTTTTTGAGAGCGACACAGAGCACAAGTGGGGGAGGGGCAGAGAGTAAGGGAAATAATACAAAGCAGGCTCCAGGCTCTGAGCTGTCAGCACAGAGCCCAGCACGGGGCTCAAACTCACAAGCTGTGAGATCATGACCTAAGCTAAAGTCAGATGCCTAACAGACTGGGCCACCCAGATGCCCCCCCACCCATGCCACTTCTAAGCCACTGCTTTTCCACCATCATGTATAAAACTCTTCCTTTAAAGCTTAAGTTATGTTGCAGGTCCAACCTCTACCCATTCTCTTCTCTGTCATCTATTCATCCAGGTGACTCCCTCACATTTGTTAAAAACCAGTTTTCTGGGGCACCTGGGTAGCTCACTCGGTTAAGCGTCTGAGTCTTGATTTCAGCTCAGGTCATGATCTCACGATTCGTGCGTTTGAGCCCTCATCAGGCTCTGCACTGGCAGAGCTCTCTCCCTCTCTCTCTGCCCCTCCTTTGCTCACTCTCATTGTCTCTCTAAAATAAATAAATAAACTTAAGAAAAGACAACACTTTTCCATTCTTTGATAACAACTTCTTATGTCCTTTTAACTCCTTCATTCCTGTTACTCCTGTACTTTGTTACCATACAGAGACCTCTAGTCCTTGGACCCCTGTTTTTCTCCCCATCCATTACCTCTTTTCTGTTGTTACTTTTTTCTTAAAAGTTTTTTAAAATGTTTATTTTGAAGTGAGAGGAGGTGCAGAGAGAGGGGGACAGAGGATCTGAAATGGGCTCTGAGCTGACAGCAAAGAGCCCAGTATGGGGCCTGAACCCACGAACTGCGAGATCATGACCTGAGCCAAAGTCAGACGCTTAACTGACTGAACCACCCAGGCACCCCAAAACCTTTATTTAAAAAAAGAAAAAAGTGAGGCACCTGGGTGGCTCAGTTAAGTGTTCGACTTCGGTTTAGGTCATGATCTCGTGGTTCGTGGATTCGAGCTCTGCATCGGGCTCTGTGCTGATGCTGTGGTGTCTGCTTGAGATTCTGTGTCTCCTACTCTCTGACCCTCCCCTGCTTGTGCTGTCTGTCTCTCAAAAGTAAGTAAATTAATTAAAAAAATAAAAAAATTTAAAAAAGATTTTATTTTTAAGTAATCTCTGTACCCAGCATGGGGCTCGAACTCACAACCTCAAGATCAAGAGTTGCATGCTCCACTGACTGAGCCAACCAGGCGCCCCTATGGTTACTTTTTTCTGTATCAGTGAACTGAGCCCATTTTCAATCTCTTGAATCACCCTTTTGCCAATACTCCCAAACTCTTTTTCTCTCTTGTCCATCTGTCATTTCTGCCCTGGAAACCCTAAACTAGAATACTATAACTGTCTCTGTCTTCTGGGTTTGAATTCTGCTTCTACCATTTACTAGAAGAGTGACTTGCTCTATACTGGGGGCTTCTCAACACTGATAAAGAAGGTTATACAACTGTATACGTTGGAACAACTCCAGATTTCATGTTCTGTAACATAAGCTGGGATTTGATGATGTCAGCAATCCTTCAACATGGCTGCCTATAACATTCTTTCCAATTTCCTATAACAACTATTTCAGACCTTCCCCAATCTCTCCAAGACTTCTATCATGGATACTCCCTGCCCTTTTCCTTTCTCAGCAGAGAAAATAGAAGTTATTAGGTAGGAACTCCTTCAAGGATATCCATCTTCCAAGGATATCTGCCTCTGTGTTTACCTTCTTCCTGAGTGGAAGAGGTGTTTTCTCTGGTCAGTGGCTAAGTCTTTCAGCATGAACCTTGGATCTCATTCATCTCTTCCTGTTTCCTTATGGACCTTTCCCCATTATTTATCATTCTTATTGACTGAATTTTCTGGCTCTCACTTTATATTGGCTCTTTTTTCTAACATGTAAACATGCTGAAGTATTTTAAAATCCAAACTCATACCCATACCCACCCACCCTCACAAATATACAAAATAGTACTCTCAACATTGTGTGTCTCTAGCTGAGATTCTGGTTTCTTCCCTTGATATCTCAGCTTCTTGAAAAATTAGTTTATATTCTCCATGTCTACTACCTGATCTCCTGTTTACTCTTGAAACCGCTGACCACTGGCTTCTATCCATTCCACACAACTGAAACTTACCTTGCAAGGTCTTCAGTCATTTTCCAGTTGCTGAATTCAGGGTATACCTTTTGCTCAGTATTTTGTCTTTTCTGTACTGCTTAGCACTGCTAACCACTCCTGCATGAAACCATTTCCTACTTGGTTTCTGGGATACAGAGTGGATTTTCTCTTACCTTTTTGGCCATTCCTATCAGGCTCCTTTATGGGCTTTTCTTTCTCAGTCTGTCCCTGAAAGTTTCATGTTTTGTAGGGCTTTGTCTTTGACTTTCTTTTTCATATGTGCTCTTTCTGGGCATCCACTCCTGTGGTTTTAGTAACTACCTATCTATTTATAACTACCAAGTTTCTCTCTCCATATTTCTTGCTGAGTTCCTACATATCCCACTGCCTTCTGAGTCTTTCTGACTAAATGTCTCACAGACAGTTTAAACTCTTAAGAACCTCTCTTAGACAAATGTAAGTGGCCCAAACCAGTAACCAGAAGTTGTCTTTTACTCTCCTTTTCTTTACCTCCCATAGATCTCTAATAATAATATCTGCTGTTTACTAACATCTACAGTTATTAAGGTCTACACAAGTACTACCACAAATTTTCTCAGCAGCTTTGGAAATAGGTATCATTATCCTAATTTTAAAATGCTTGTCATATACATATATCATAATTTTTTGATGAATGGATGAATAAATAGTCTCAGAAAAGTTAAGGAACTTGTCTAGGCTCACAACAGCTAATCAGGGACTGAGCTGATGGTAGAATCAGCTTGATGTCGGTTTGAATTCGGCTTCTACCACTTACTGACAAAATGACTTTGGTTAAGTTAATAAAAATTGAAATAATCACATTCCCATTAAGGATGTATTGTAAGGATTTATTACTCAGTCTTGTAAAGTTTATGGTGCAGTTTCTGGCACATTGCAGGTACTCTATAGACGGTAGTGCTATTATGTTCTTGTGATAGAATCTGTCTTGCAGGTATACACTGATTATTTCACCTTTTTTTCTCTATTTATCTGTATCTTACATTGAACCATTTTCTCTTCATGTATATATTTAGCTATTTTGAAGAGGCCTACATCTTTATCTTACTTTTAGTGACACTCTGATCCATACTCTGACTTCAGATTTCCTCTAAGATTTAAAAATCTTGCTGTTTCAGTTAGCATAATACCTTCTAGGTCCATTCATGTTGTCACAAATGTCAAGATTTCATCCTTTTTTTTATGGCTGAGTAACATTCCATCATGTGTGTATGTACACACACATATATGCACATATATACAATATCTTTATCTGTTCATCTATCGATGGACATCTGGGTGTTGCTTCTGTATCTTGGTTGTTGTAAATAATGTTGCAATAACTATAGGAGTGCATATATATTTTAAAATTAGTGTTTTCATTTTCTGTGGGTAAATACCCAGTAGTGGAATTATTGGATCATATGGTATTTCTATTTTTATTTTTTTGAGGAACCTCCATACTGTTTTCCACAGTGGCTACACCAATTTATATTCCCACCAATAGTGTATGAAGTTCCTTTTTCTCCACATTCTTGCCAGCACTTGATATTTCTTGTATTTTTGATATGAGCCATTCTGACAGGTGTAAAGTGATATCTCATTGCAGTTTTGGTTTGCATTTCCCTGATGATTAGTGATGTTGAGCATCTTTCATGTGTCTGTTAGCCATCTGTATGTCTTTTTCGGAAAAATGTATATTCCTTACCATCAAAATTATTCCTATACCAAATGAAAAAACAAATCTTGTATGACAACAGCTTTAAAAAAAAAAAAAGATTCTTTTGGGGCACCTGAGTGGCTTAGTCAATTAAGCATCTGACTTATTTTTAATTAAAAAGTTTTTTTTAGAAAATTTATTCACTTTTGAGAGACGGAAAGAGACAGAGTGTGAGCAGGGGAGGGGCAGATAGAGAGGGAGACACAGAATCTGAGGCAGGCTCCACGCTCTGAGCTGTCAGTGCAGAGCCCAACGAAGGGCTTGAACCGATGGACCATAAGATCATGACCTGAGCCAAAGTTGGACACTTAATCGACTGAGCCACCCAGGCGCCCCAGTTAAACATCTGACTCTGGACCTCAGCTCAGGTCATAATCTCTTGGTATGTGAGACTGAGCCCCATGTCAGACTCTGCGCTAACAGCACAGAGCCTGCTTGGGATTCTCTCTCTCTCTCTCTCTCTCTCTCTCTCTCTCTGCCCCTCCCCCACACTCACAGTTTCTGTCTCTCTCAAAATAAATAAATAAACTTTAAAAAGAGATTCTTTTATGACTATTCAGTAGTCAGTAATCTTGTTGTCTTTTTAATGTATTTTGTGCCATCAAATTAAGAATATCTAATTTAGGTTCCCTATTCCAATTTTATTTTTTTTACATTTTTTAAATGTTTATTTATTTTTGTGAGGGGGGAGGGGCAGGGAGAGGGGGAGGGGCAGAGAGAGAGGGAGACACAGAATCTGAAGCAGGCTCTAGGCTCTGAGCTGTCAGCACAGAGCCTAACACTGGGCTTGAACCCAAGAACTGTGAGATCATGACCTGAGCTGAAGTCTGGCGCTCAACCAACTGAGCCACCTAGGCGACCCCCCCCCCCCATTCTGATTTTCTAATGGGCCATTACTTGATTCTTTTTTACTGAGAATATTGGCATCTGGCATTGGTGGATGCCAGATTTTTTTCAGATTATGCATTGGGAAGTAAATTTCACACTAGGGTGTTGTCAATGAAAGATGTAGTTTATAATATTAGATATTTTATAAACTTTTATGAAAACTGTCACTTTTTAGGTTTTGAAACCATTTTTGTTACGTCGTATAAAAACTGATGTAGAGAAGAGCCTACCTCCTAAAAAGGAAATAAAGATTTACTTGGGACTGAGTAAGATGCAGCGAGAATGGTGAGCTATTTTGTTTCCATTAGCATTTATTTATGTATAAGGATTTATTAAAATTTAACTTTTTAGTGGTTCAGTTATGCTTTTAGATCAAAACTTACATTTTATGTTTAAATAGCAAGTTAATTATTTCAAATATTTTAATAGAAAATTAGTGAATATTTTATTTAGCTTTTGGGAAAGCATGTCGGCCTTGAGTCTATACACCTGTATTTGAATACAGTGCTTCGTCTCTTAGTAGCTATTTAGCTTGGGCAAATTCTATAACCTCAGTTTCTCTTCTGTAAAACAGGTATGATACTTAGCTTATGAGTTGATGTCCGGGTTAAAGAGGCTGATGTCACTTGCACGTTTGTTTGTTATTTTTGCTTTTTGCATCAGTGAAAATAGTAATAACCATAATAAGTAGTAATAAGATGGATGAGAATAGCGATTGTGGGTATTACAAAAATAGAAGCTGAATCGGTTTGATAAGTACAAGCAAAGCAGGAAATTGACGAGAAGTCACAAGGAATCACAAATTAGATATGCTTATGTCATAATGCTGCTTAAAGAAGCAAAATGTTGCTTATATAAATAAAATCAGGTCACTTATAATATATAATGACTTCTCTACTACTGAGACCAGTATAGGGTAGTGGTGAAGAGTATATTTCTCTAGATTCAGACAAAAGACCAAACTCTGGCTTTGTCCCTTTTTGTGGTCCTGAGTAGGCTGTTTCACTTCTCATAGCTGCCTGAATTTCCATTCATAAAATGGGGGTGATTCTAGTACCTACCTCAGAGTTGTTGTGAAGATTTAACAAGATAATTTATAGAAAGCCCTTCCCATGATACCTGGCACTTTCACTCAGTGCAAGTTGGCTGTTACTATAATTAAATATTAATTGCTGTTCAGGTGGATAAATAGGTCTGTTTTCATCTGGGTAAAGGTCAACAAAAGATAATGAAAAACATTTATAGATCAGAAAAAAATGCCTTATGAATATAGGTATAAGAAATTGTGATAGTTTTAAGCTCAAACAAGTAAAAGGTAGATGCCATCTTTCAGCAAATATTGTAGTTATTGAATAGTTAATTATCAGATACAGTTATCTGAATACTTATCAGCTAATGGCAATTTGTAGCAATGGATAAAGCAGGAGGAAACAGGTTTATGGGCAATATACACGTTAAAATGTTCAAAAGTTTCTTGATTTTAGCGATCAGATTTAGTCTCAAAGTCAGACCTGTTGTTTATATTTAAATAGGACTCAATGCTGATCACCAAAGGGATATTGCTTGATGCCATTAAACCTTTCTAATAATCAATGATTAATTATAGTTTAAAATTTTAGGTATACAAAAATCCTGATGAAAGATATTGATGTGTTAAACTCTGCTGGCAAGATGGACAAGATGCGACTCTTAAACATTCTGATGCAGCTTCGAAAGTGTTGTAATCATCCTTACCTGTTCGATGGTGCTGAACCTGGCCCACCTTATACCACTGATGAGCACATTGTCAGCAATAGTGGTAAAATGGTAGTTCTTGATAAACTCTTGGCCAAACTGAAAGAACAGGGTGAGTTACAAATCTATACATTCACTTGAAATAACTGTATTAGTGACTTGTGTATAAATAATATTTTGCATATTTACTCATCATCCATTCATTCAGCAAACATTGTTGAGTACTTATTATTTGCTAGGAACTGTCCTATGGGCTGGGTGTACAAAGATGTGTAAGACAACAGTGTTTGCCTTGGAGAAACTCATAGTGTAGTGAAGAGGAATAGTTGCAATTTGTAAGTTGAGATGCTGGGAGTAAGTAATAAGTAAGTAATAAGTAAGTTGAGATACTGGGAGTTGGGGAAATCTTCATAAAGACAACATTTGAAGTTAAGCACTGGAGAATGTGTAGGAGTAACTCATGGGGAAAAGGAAGGGAAACATTATCTAGGGCAATGAAACAGCAGTGTGAAAATAGGGAATGCAGAGCTTATGGTATTTGGGTACAGTGGTAGTTGATGAATCTGGAAAGTTGGATGGGCCAGATTATAGAAGGCCTTTTAAGCATGCTTTAAGGACTTTGGACCACTTGGAAGGTGAGGAGGGGGTTTGTCCTAGAAGATTTTGCTGTGTCAGCTGGCATGATCAGACTTCTATGTTTGAAGGAGAACCTTGGAAGCAGTATCCGGGTTCCACTGAGGATGACAGATGAGAAACAGGAGACTAGTTGGGAGACTACTGCAGTAGTCTAGTGAAAGGTAGTGTGGACCATCACTCATCCTTGGGACAGAATAAAGGAAGACTTTAAATAATCTCAATATGTGTGGAGGGTTTTGAAGTCCTTAAAAATGCATAACTCAGCAATGCATAATTCTGTATAGCATTCCTTGAAGGTTGTGTGTGTGTGCATGTGTGTGTTTTGTGGAGTGTTCAGGCACTATGCATTTTTATTACATGTGATGTTTACTTTTATTTTTGTAAGTTTCAAATTAGTTTTACACAAATTGAATAACTTGCTCTTTGGGGGGAAATGTTTTAGGTTCAAGGGTTCTCATTTTTAGCCAGATGACTCGCTTGCTGGACATTCTGGAGGATTATTGTATGTGGCGTGGTTATGAGTACTGTCGACTGGATGGACAAACCCCACATGAAGAAAGAGAGGTGAGGAAAAAAAAAACTTCAAATTCAGAGTTCAGTTAATCCATATTTTTCATCATTCAGTAGTTTTGAACTTTGACTTTTTTTTTTTAAGCTAGGTGCATTGAATTTCTCACTAACACCTCTCCCTCTCTCTGTCTGAGATCTTCAGTTTGGCTCCCATTACACTGACTCTTCACAAATCATTCTTTTCAAGATCGTCAAAGACATCCTTACTTATCTAAAGGACACTGTACCATTATACCCTTACCTCCTCTAACCACTGCTATCTCTAACCTTTTGATTACTGTTTCTCATCCTACTTTTTAACTTCTGATTCTGTATCTTACTTTTCTTGATTTCCTTCCTACAGTAGACCCTCGCCATTTTGGAGTTTAACAGTTGAGATTTTTCTAGTTTATTAGCAACCCTAAAGACTCATGAAACAGTAATTTGTAAAGGGAATAATCTCAGTGTTAGAGAGATTTTGTAAAACTGAAATTGGATAAGCATAGGTATAGGTGCTTATCATGCATTTGGATCTTGGAATACTAAAAGGTTGGTGTACAGGAATGAGTCACTTAGCTAGTGAGGAAGGCTAACTAGCACCCAGTATCTTTCTCAGCCTGTAAGAATTCCCAAAAGGAATTATTAACAGATCTTTAGATTATCCCTCCTGAATGTCATGGGTCTAATGTAAAGCACTTTCTTGGGGGGAGGAGGGCTTTGCTAATTTATCTTCTTTTTTCTGTGGTCCTTTAAGGCTATGTCTTTGACTTCTCTTTTAAGTCTATTCTGCTGCTCTGGGCAAAGATTGTGATTTCATGGTATAGTGGAAAATGCATTGAACTTGGTTTCAGAAGACCTAAATTTTAACACCAACTCCACCACTTTGTAGTATATGCAAGCTATTTAATTCTCTGAGCCTCAGTATTTTTAACTGTATTATTAGGGTAATGTTAATACCTAGGCTTCTTTTTTTCTGATAATGTTGTGAGGATCATTGGATATAATAGATGTGAGTATAGTTTTTAAACTGTGTCATGCAGGATACACTGTCAGGAAATTGCACACAGGCCTTTTACCTCAACTTTAGGGCCCCATCTCAGGCTACAAAGACTCTTAGTTCATGTCTCTTTCCTTCCATAGCTTCAGTGAACACTGTCCCTTGTGTGCTTACTTATTGAAGCTTGGTTCATAGCATAGGATAGGGCCTATAGCAGACACACAGGCTCTTTTAATATTCAGGGTTAACCTGATACCCATTGATAACATTTGCAAATAATGGGTGTCTCAAAGTTTACACTGATCCCTGATCTATAATAGTTTACTTTAGTAGTTTACTAACTATAGTAGTTAGACTTTAGATACAGCAAAGCAGAGCTGTTTTTTTTTTTTTGGAAATGCCCCCCTTTCCCATTATACTGCTGTCCACATAATCATTTCATCTATTTCCCTAGTAAGGAGGAAATTACCATATTTGATTCATTACTTTCATTATTTGCCAGCTGTTAACAGTTCTTTTTCAGTAGTTCTCAGATTTGCCCTTCAGTGATACAGGTAAATTCAGCTAGCTAAGACCCTGGTCATTCTCTGACTCATTTCCTATAACCTTTACTTAATTGGCCTCCTCACTGTTATAGGGAAAGGATATAACATTTGTCAAGCAACTACTTGAAGCTAGGCAATGTATAGTTCCAACTGAATTCTTCTAGCATTCCAGTAAAGTATAATTTTCTGGTATAATTTTCTCCACTTGAAACTGTCTCAGAGAGGTTAAATGCTTGCTTAGAAACACATGTGTAATGAATGATAATGATTCACACCAGGTTTTTGCTATTTCCTCTACACCAAATTGCCTCTCACTACACCATGCTGCTTTCTACACTGCCCCCTCTACATGCTATATGGACTGCGGCAGTGAGTGTCACCTCTGCTGCAACTTTTGACCATGCCATTCCATTCATTAAAAATATAACTTCCTGTATTTTCTGATTATGAAAGTAATATATGATTGCTGAAGGAAATTTGCAAAATAAAAGTATTTCTGGCCAATCTCTTGTATATATAACATATATAAGTAATTGCTGTTAAATTATATATACTATATATGAAGTTTGGTAACATTTTACTTAGCATTATGTTGTACTTTCCTATATCAGTAATAAAATTTATTGTAAATAATTTAATTATAATATATATCCAGTGGACGTACTATAAATGATCTATTCCCCAATTGTTGATCATTTAGGTTGTTTCCAATTTTTCACTATTATAAATAATGCTAAAGTGAAAGTCCTTATACATAAATCTTTGTGCACATTTCTGATTATTTCCTTAGGATAAATTCCTAGAAGTGGAATTACTGGGTCAAAGGGTATGAACATTTTTAAGACTCTTGATGCATATTGCCAAATTGCTTTCCAGAAAGGTTGTACCAATTTACACTCCCTGCAGCAATGCAGCAATGTATGAGAGTGCCCGTCTCACCGCCCCCTCGTCAACATTGAGTATTATCATTTTTTTAATCTTCAAAAAATGGTATTATGTTTTAATTTGCATTTATTTGTTTACTAGTGAGATTGAACATTATTTTTGTATTTATTAGCCATTTGTATTTGTTCTTCTGTGAGTTGTCTGTTTTTTCTTTTTGCTCATTTTTCTATTGGGGTCTTAGTGTTTTCTTCTAATTAATTTGTATGAGATCTTTATATAGTTTAGATGTTAGCATCCCATTAATTGTTAAGACTCTTTACTAAATATCCCTGGATTACCTTCCTGAATTTCCTCATTACTTCCCTGTTTACCCCTTTTCATGATATGGAAATAAATCTACTTAGCCTCCCCTTTATCCATTGTTCTCATTTGCATCCTGAACCTTTTTCTCTCTTGGCTGATCTTCTAAACTATACCTTCCTTATTAATCCTATATAAAGTAATGGGAATGAAGTTGAGATAGCTGCCATTTTACTTCCTAGATATGTTTCAGCTCTCAATTAAAACATATTCACTATTATTACTTTAAATAAAATATTTATTACTTTGTGCAGTTGTTCTGAGTTTGTCTCTATTGATGTAAGCTTCTAAACATTAGGAACTTTATGTAATATACTTTCTACAGTAATCACAAAGTACAATATATAGGCATTTGCTTTAATATTTTTGAGATGGAAGAATATTATAAAGTGGGGTTTTGTATATGCATGTTAAAAATGTTTCTTTCTTAAGGACTGTGGTAATAAAATGTTATTTTTTCTCTCTTTTTCTTTCATCTCCTATGTCAATTTAAAAAAGGAAGCAATAGAGGCCTTTAATGTTCCTAATAGTAGCAAATTCATCTTTATGCTGAGTACCAGAGCTGGGGGTCTCGGAATTAACTTGGCAAGTGCTGATGTGGTTATACTATATGATTCAGACTGGAATCCACAGGTTGATCTACAAGCTATGGTTAGTAATTTTCAATGACGCCAGACATTTATCTTAGCTCAGAATATTATTGTTAATGTATACAGCACAGACATAAATAATGATAAAAGGGTAACTATTTTTTGGGAGGTTTTCAAGGTGTTGAAATAGATTATCCTGGGAAACAAAAGATGCTGTGCCAGTTGCAAAACAAAAAAGGAAACAAAAACAAACACACATATACCCCAGACCCAATGATAGTATTTGTGTGTTTATTTTGACTTTTATCATGAAACAGTAATATTTTTTCCCACTCCTGAATATTGAAGGGGACATAATACGTACGTCTTAATGAAAAGGATTAAAAAGTCAATCTGTCAGTATTAATTCTGCTTAATATGTAAATATATTAAAATCCTTAGCACTGAAATTGGGAGAGATATGATTTTACCTTTTGTAATAAAACATATGAGGTGAGGAGGTTAAAAGGTAACAAAAGAATATATTCCAGGAAAATGTTTGCTACCTAAGGATAGCATTAGAAACGATCCTACCCTTTTGGGGCACCTGGGTGGCTCATTTGGTTAAGCATCTGGCTCTGTGATGAGCTTGGAACCTGGTTAAGATTCTCTGCCCCTGTCTCCCTCTGCCTCTCTCCTGCTTGCATGTGTGCACACACACACTGTTTCTCTCTTTCTCAAACAAAACTAAACTATCCTACTCTTTAAAAAATTTTTCAAGGAGCTATTTCTCTTCCTTTTCATCATGGTGTCATTTACTAAATTAGAGCTACATCTGTCAGTGTGACTCACATTTTAAGATAAAGAAATTTAATTTCAGAAGTACAAAGATGCAAAACAGCTATGCACTCAAAATCCCAATAAATTATGGGATAATTTATTCTCTTTGGAAGCAATTAAAGTCATGTCAATGAGGCATAGCTTAGAAGTTCTTCCTTTTTTATTAATTTTTTTTAACGTTTATTTATTTTTGAGACAGAGAGAGATAGAGCATGAACAGGGTGGGTCAGAGAGAGAGGGAGACACAGAATCCGAAACAGGCTCCAGGCTCTGAGCTGTCAGCACAGAGCCCGATGCGGGGCTCGAACTCACTAGCCGCGAGATCATGACCTGAGCTGAAGTCGGACGCTTAGCCGACTGAGCCACCCAGGCGCCCCAAGTTCTTCCTTTTTTAAAAATGTATTTATATATTTGTATTTATATTTTTTGAGGCCAAAACTCAGGAGTGCACCCACCACCTTCTTTTTTTTTATAATAGAGAATTGAAACATATTGACCATCAGGACATTTTTATTTTTATATTTTTAATGTTTACTTTTGAGAGAGAGAGAGAAAGAGAGAGAGAGAGAGAGAGAGAGAGAGAGCGAGCACGAGTGGGGGAGGGGCAGAGTGAGAGGGAGACACAGAATCTGAAGCAGACTTCAGGCTCTGGGTTGTCAGCACAGAGCCTGATGTGGGGCTTGAACTCATGAGCCCTGAGATCATGACCTGAGCTGAAGTCAGATGCTTAACAGACTGAGCCACCCAGGCACCCCTAGCAGCTTCTGTGTTTTAAAGACACTTCCCTAGCTATTTTTATATAATCAGTACTTGCCATCTGTCACCTTTACCAACTATAAATCATAGGACTAATTCTAGACCATTATATAGTAAGGATTTTGATATACCATTAATTTTTATGACCCTTTACATCCCTGAATTGCCTCCATAAACAGAAGGAACTGCGTGATGATGAGATAAAGCTAACTTTGCCACCACAGCAACCCTTGATAATTACTTTGCTCCTCACAAAATTTCTTGCTAGTGGGGAAGATGTTTGTATTTAGTGGCGTAAATTTATTTAATAAACTCCCTCTAGTCCTCATCTTACAGGGGCTTTGGCTGTTGTCTTTCTGGAAGTTTTCCATTAATGGTATAGTATAATATTTGCAGATTTTTTTGGTCACAGTGATCTGTAGATATTCTTAATATTCATCATCTTCCTTTTTTAAAGCTTATTTACTTTTGAGAGAGAGAGTGAGCACAGAAAGGGCAGAGAGAGAGGGAGAGAGAGAGAGAGAGAGAATCCCAAGCAGGCTCCGTGCTGTCAGTGTGGAGCCCAGTGTGGGGCTTGATCCCATGAACTGTGAGATCATGACTTGAGCTGAAATCAAGAGTCAGACACTCAACCGACTGAGTCACCACCACCTCTCATCATCCTTCTTTAAAAAGTGACAGGTCTAGAGAGCTCAGAAACTAATTTTATATCCAGCATTTTATAGCATATGATGGCTATACTATATATTTTATCCAGAATACCCAATATCTTACATTAGGATTCTTTCTACTAGGATCGAGCACATCGTATTGGTCAGAAGAAGCCAGTACGTGTGTTCCGTCTCATCACTGACAACACTGTTGAAGAAAGGATTGTAGAAAGAGCAGAGATAAAACTGAGACTTGACTCAATTGTTATACAACAAGGTATTTAAACATATAAACTCAATTAGGTGTTTTTTTGCAAAAACACATGCAATTTTCTTTAAAGGAGATTACTTTTAAAGTTGACAAAAATTTGCAAATTTAGAGGAAAAAAGTCAGTTTTTTTTAATAAGTGCTAATTTAAATCTTTCTAATTTAAAGCCTTGTATTCAGTAATGTATGGAGTAGATAGTTGAACATCACTGCCTTCTAGGTGAATGCCAATGGCATGTCTTCTGAAGATTCTGATATTAAGCAGCAGTTAAAATGTCTAGGTTAAAACATTTTAAGCAGGTATTAGAGAGTGCCTGTTGGTGGAAAGAAATTTTGATCTGAAAAATGAAGTTTGAACATGAAAAAATATTTCTGTTCTTCTGAGTTTTAGAGTCACATCTGTCAGTGTGACTCACATTTTAAGATAAAGAAATTTAATTTCAGAAGTACAAAGATGCAAAATAGCTTTGCACTCAAAATCCCAATAAATTATGGGATAATTTACTATTTTTGGAAGCAATTAAAATGTCAGTGAGGCATAGCTTAGAAGTTCTTCCTTTTTTAAAAATTAGAATTTTACAGAAAAACTTCTATTGAAATAGAAGGTATGGTAGAAGAAAAATTGGTAGGGCTGTTCATTAATATAACTTTAAAGTTCACTAATTGTTCTTTCTCATAAAGCTTGACTTATGGTTAAATGTGGTAGTGTCTGGTTAGAACTATGAGGCTGTGCTTTCTCTGGAATATAATTGAAAATACACAACTTTTATTATTAGGAAGACTCATTGACCAACAGTCTAATAAGCTGGCAAAAGAGGAAATGTTGCAAATGATACGTCATGGAGCCACCCATGTTTTTGCTTCTAAAGAAAGTGAGCTGACAGATGAAGATATTACAACTCTCCTAGAAAGAGGGGAAAAGAAGGTTTGTTAAAATGGCATTTGTTTTCATGATGAATTGCTTTAACATCAACATACTTTGGCATGCTTCTTGTATTTTCATCATTTCAAATGCATGTTTAAAATAATTCCTGTTTTAAGGATTTGTAGATTGATATCCAGAGGTGGTTTAGGGTTTTTTAGTTTTGTTTTTGGCAATAAACACTAAGAAGTAGAGTTTAAAAAAAAAATTTTTTTTTCAACGTTTACTTATTTTTGGGACAGAGAGAGACAGAGCATGAACGGGGGAGGGGCAGAGAGAGAGGGAGACACAGAATCGGAAACAGGCTCCAGGCTCTCAGCCATCAGCCTAGAGCCTGACGCGGGGCTCGAACTCACGGACCGCGAGATCGTGACCTGGCTGAAGTCGGACGCTTAACCGACTGCGCCACCCAGGCGCCCCTAAGAAGTAGAGTTTAAAATTGAGTGACCTTATACCTTATTTTTATTGAAAATGATGTTGATATTTACTTAAAAGCCAAATAAATTTCATTTTTAATCACATCTATCAGGACCACATTTTTACAACTCCCATTTTTTTGCACTGTATTAGAAATTATCTACTGATAAATTGCATTGAATGAAAATCTCTTGTGAACATTTCATGAAATATTAAAGGATCATTTGTTAAAGTCTAATAAGCTGTTTCAGACTATTATAGTTTTGTGTTGAATTTATCTCTTTTATTTTAAAAATTATGGATAATTTCAAATATAAGTAAGAGTAGACTGAAATCAAAGTGTGACTACATCTTCAGTGATAAAAGATTTTAAAGAAAGCCTAATAGAGAATACTTGAATAACCATTTAAATATTTAAATACTTGAAGTTAAATTTATATTCACTTAATGTTAGCATTGTATTCTTACCTTGTAAATTAACCGATTGGATATTTCATGTCAAAACCTGACTTCTAAAAAGAGAGTCCACAGATTTTTATAAGCAGTTCAGTGATAATTTTCTAATTTCAATGTATTGAATTTTAGACCGCAGAGATGAATGAACGCTTGCAGAAAATGGGAGAATCTTCTCTGAGAAATTTTAGAATGGACACTGAACAAAGTTTGTACAAGTTTGAAGGAGAAGATTATAGAGAAAAACAGAAGGTAACCTTTTACCTTAACCATTAGACTCTCAAATTAGCATTTCTCCCCATAACCATTATTAAAAAACACTGGCAGGGGAGCCTTGCTGGCTCAGTCAGAAGCATATGCGACTCTTGGTCTTGGGGTTGTGAGTTCAAGCCTCATGTTGGGTGTAGAGATTACTTAAAAAAATAAATAAAATTAAAATGATAATAAAATAAAATAACCACTGGCACTTAACTCTTACAGTGCTGTGCTATGGAGTAAAATTTGCTGTAAATCAGAAGATCTCATGCAAGTGTTATCTTTTAATATATTCTGCTAGGTTATTAGTACCATAATCTTCATCATTGTATTTGCTGCTGTTGCTACTGCTACTCTTGTTTTTGAGAAGCAGTGTAGGATTGTGGTTGAGTTCCTGGATTCTGAAGCTGAAATCCCAACTGTGTCACTAATTGACTTTGGGTACTCATTTTTCTCCCCTGTCAAATTGAGGGTACAGTAATGCACTGTATGGACAACAAGAGTCCTTTGAGGAAGTGGGAGTTTTACTTATTTTGTTTAAAATTATGGCTATAACTAAATTAAAAAATTTTTTTTAACGTTTATTTATTATTGAGAGACCGAGAGAGACAGAGCATGTGCATGGGAGGGGCAGAGAGAGGAGGAGACACGGAATCTGAGGCAGGCTGCAGGCTCTGAGCTGTTAGCACAGAGCCTGATGTGGGGCTCAAACTCACAAATCGGGAGACCATGACCTGAGCTGAAGTCAGATACTCAACAGACTGAGCCACCCAGGCACTCCATAACTAAAATTTTTAAAATTTTTTTAACTTAAAAATTTTTTAAAATATTTATTTATTTTTGAGAGAAAGAGTGTGAGCAGGGGAGGGGCAGAGAGAGGGAGACACAGAATCCAAAGCAGGCTCCAAGTTCTGGCTATCAGCACAGAGCCTGATGTGGGGCTCGAACCTAGGAACTGTGAGAGAGACCATGACCTGAACTGAAGTTAAATGTTTGACTGAGTGAGCCACCCAGGTGCCCCTAAATTTTTTTAAATTTTAAATGACTTAGACTTCATTACAAAAAATAATATGGAGTTCACATGTATCCTTCACTCAGCTTCCCCTAATGTTAACAATTTACATGATCATAGTACAATTATCAAGTCCAGGAAATAAACACATTTTCTCCCTAATGTTCTTTCTCTGTTCTAGGAAATACAATCCAGGGTCTCAACATTGCAATTTTTAAAAATGGAGCTTTATTTAAAAAAATTTATTTTAATGTTTATTTATTTTTGAGAAAGGGAGACAGACAGAGACAGAGCATAAGCAGGGGAGGGGCAGTGAGAGAGAGGGAGACACAGAATCCAAAGGAGGCTCCAAGAGCCGAATGTGGGGCTTGAACTCATGAACCATGAGATCATGACCTGAGCCGAAGTTGGACGCTTACCTGACTGAGCCACCCAGCCACCCCTGAAGCCTTAAAGAGCAGTTTAGATTCACAGCAAAATCAAGCAGAAAATGCAAAGAGTTCCCATATTCTCCCTGCCCCAAACAAACATAGCCTACTGCACTACCAGTTTCCCATATCAGAGTGGTATATTTGTTAAAATTGAACTGACACTGATACATCATTATCATTCAAAGTCCATCTTTTATGTTAGAGTTCACTATTGGTGTTATACATTCTGTGGGTATGGATAAATGTATGATGACATGTATCCACCATTAGAGTATCATGCAGAATAGTTTCACTGCCCTAAAAGTCCTTGGTACACTACCTATTCATTTCTCTGTCTCTACAGCCTCTGGCAACCACTGATCTTTGTACTGTCATCATAATTTTGCATTTTCCAGAATATTATATAGTTGGAATCCTAGAGTATGTAGCCTTTTCAGATTGGCTTCTTTGATTTAGTAGTATGCATTTAAGGTGGCTTCTGTTTTTTTCATGGCTTGATAGCTCTTTTCTTTTTAATGCTGAGTAATACTCCATTGTCTGGATGTGTTACAATTTATTTATTCATTCACCTACTGAAGGACACCCTGGTTGCTTCCAAGTTTTCGCAGTTATGAATAAAGCTCTCATAAAAACCCATGTGCAGGTTTTTGGATGGACAGAGAGTTTAACTCCTTTGGGTAGTTACCAAGGAGCATGGTTGCTAGAGTACATGGTAAGTTTATGTTTAGTATTGTAAGAAGCTGCCAACTCTTCTTGCATTCCTATGAGCAGTGAATGAGAGTTCCTGTTGCTCCACATTCTCACTAGCATTTGGTGTTGTCAATGTTCTGGATTTTGGCCATTCTAACAGGTGTGTAGTAGTATCTCATTGTTCTCATTTGTATTTCACTGACAGAAGATGTTCAGCCTATTTGCTTTTGCTTATTTCCATCTGTATGTCTTCTTTGGCAAGGCATCTTTTCAGATCCTTTGCCCATTTTTATTTTTATTTATTTATTTTTAAATTTTTAATGTTTATTTATTTTTGAGAGAGAGAGAGAGAATGTATGAGCAGGGGAGGAGCAGAGAGAGAGGAGACACAGACTCAGAAGCAGGCTCCAGGCTCTGAGCTGTCAGCACAGAGCCAGATGTGGGGTTCGAACTCACAGAAGGTGAAATCATGACCCAAGCTGAAGTCAGACGCCCAACCGACTGAGCTACCCAGATGCCCCCTTTGCCCATTTTTAAAATCAGGTTGTTTGTGGGGCACCTCACTGTCTCTGTCAGTAGAGCATGTGACTCTGGTTCTTGGAGTCTGTGAGTTCAAGCCCCATCTTCGGTGTGGAGCCTACTTAAAAAAAAAAACACCTAAAATCAGGTTGTTTTCTTATTGTTGAATTTTAGGAGTTTTTTGTATATTTTGGATAATAGTCATTTATAAGCTATGTTTTGCAAATATTTTCTGTCATTCTGAGCCTGTCTTCTCATTCTGTTGACCCAGATTGCATTTTTTTGCTGATATTTTTAGGCTCTTTTAATCTGTGTTCTCAGTATTTCTTTGTCTTTCCCAGTTTTTACCATTTTGAAGAGTATTGGTCAGTTATTTTGTAGTTTGTCTCTCATTTTGGATTTGTCTGACATTATCTCATGATTGGATTATGTATTTTTTGGCAAGAATGCCATGGAAGAGATGTTATGTCCTCAGTACATCTTACCAGGGAATATAAGATGTTGCTGTGTTGTATTGTAGGGACTGTTAACCTTGATCACTTAGTTGAGGTGGTGTCTTCTGGGTTTCTTCACTGTAGAGTTACCATTTTCCCTTTGTACTTGATAAATATCTTGGGGAATATACTCCTCAAACATACCCATTGATTTAAGCATGTATTGGAGTTTGCCTGCAATAGTTATTATTGTGGTGTTTGCCTAATAGTAATTTTGTTTTCCTTTCATTCCTCCTACACTTATTAGTGGAGAGTTTTCTGTAAGGAAGACCTGTCCCTTCCCATTTATTTATATATTCAATTATTTATATCAGCATGGACTCATGGATATTTATTTCACTTTCTGAGTTATAATATAATTTTATCATTTTGTTTGCTGAAATTGTTCCATAAGGCTGTTATATTTTTAACTCACAGAAATGAATTTTGTTAAAATAAGAAAGCTTATTTTGGATATTGATTTTACTGAAGAATGAGAGGTGAGCCATTTTAGTTTGCATTGCAACTAGTATGCTGATAATGCTCTGTTGCTATCATTAGTTCTGGTAGTTTTTAGTGTCTTCACTTACATCTATTTGGTGGTTCTATCTGTAATCTTAGTTTAGACTGTTTACGTTTTATTCTGATGAGATGAACGTGATGGCTTGCATGCATAAGGTAGAAATTGTTTTCCAGATCTCATTGTGTGGTATGAATTTTGTAAACTTTACAGTTATTTCCATGGGCTTATTGGTAATAAGAGTGTTTTATAAAGTGGAAAAATATTAAACAGCGAAAAGTCTAAATATCAGTGGATCTTCATATCTACATTCTTAGAGTAAAATTAGACTTAGTAAAATATTTGTCTTTCTAATATATCAGGTTTTCCTGTGCTTCCATTTCTAGCAAAGTAATGTACACATATAGAGAAATTTTAGTAATAATTATGATGACTTGTGTTTTTATAATTGAATGGCCAAATAAGATTTTTAAAAATATTCTGACTTGAGATGACCTTTTATTTCTGGCTTTTCATATTTTCTAGATAGGTTCAAAAAATAGGTTAATATTATCCTTTGAAGAGAATTGAAAACATAGAAGAATGTGGTTTGTACATAAATCATGGGAATTATATAATGACGTAGATGTTCATATATGATTTGTTGAACCAGTTGCATTACTTTACAGCCATGTCTGTCCGGTAAATTGAATCATAATGACTGACATTGATCCTGAAGAAATCAACTTGAATTAGTTTGTATTAATTTACTTATCTAAAACTAATTCAGCACCATTTGGTGTTTTTCAAAGTTTGGGAATTGACCCTTAATGCTTATTCCAAGTTTGAATACCTAGACTTGCATGTAAGTTTGGGTTAAATGGCCAGTACATTACTTTTGATTAAGTTAATTTAAATTATTATTGATTTATTTTTATCCCAATTGAGACAAATAACATATTGGTTATTAATAAAACATCTTTTCTGTTACTATCCTCTAACTTTAATTCAGTTGAGGGGAAAAAAACAAAACTCATTTCACTGAGTATTTTTATTTTATGTAAACTTACATTATACTATCTGTATTTCATAAGCTTTTAGAGTTAAAAGATAACTTAAAGGTCATTTAGTCCGACCTTTTTTGTAATTAAGAAATCCCACCTAGAGCATGTAGGACAGTTATCCAGCCTCTATTTGCATGTGGTCATGTTGGGAATCATACTCCTTGGGAGAGTTCATTTCACTGTTTTATGTTTTTTGCTTCTCATAACACTTCTTATTTGACTTACAAGCTCCTTGATGGAAGACATTATTTTATTCATCTTTGTATCCATGACACTGACTTGTAAATAATAAAATAGGTATTTACGACATATTTGTTAAATTATATCAAGTAGCAGTTTACTTTCCCCATTGGTTTTAACCTTATGGCTCAAAAGAGAACTGTGTTCTCTTCTATTTGATAGACTTTTACATATGTGAATGCCACCATTATGTCTGTCTTTAGTCTTCCCTTCTCTGGACACTGAGAGTTTGTAGATCTCTGACCATCTTAGTCATCTTGGTTTTTCATCCATTCTTAAAATAGGATACCAAGGTTGGAACTCAACCCTCAGATAGAATCAAATAGAGTGGTATTAATTATAGATTAATGGCCTCTTTTGTGTACAGGCACTAGGATAGACACTCTGAAACCAAAAAAAAAAAAAAAATATCTGAACTGGAAAACCATCTCTTGAGACTCCAGAATTTTGGATTGTCAGTTTTGCCTATTGGCTTTTAAATTGTATTTTCTAGTTAATATTGGGGTAAAGTCTTTTAATGTGACCTAATCATTGTTCACCCAACTTTGGATATTTAATAATAATTTACACTTACCTCCTGGCAGTTTATTTAATACCTTCACTTACATGGTCACATTTAATCCTAAAGTTAGGTATTACTATTCCCACTTCATAGAGGGAGAAATTAATCTTCCCCAAGTTCTACAACTGGTAAAGTGGCAGAACCTGGTTTCAAATTCAGGTCTTTCTGATTCCACTGATTTTTCCCACAGCTGTCTTACTAAGACCTTACTTCATTTTACATCTTTTTAAAAAATTTGTTTATTTACATTAGAGAGAGAGACAGAGTGTGCGAGTGGGGAAGGGGCAGAGAGAGAGAGAGAGATGGAGACAGAATCTGAAGCAGGCTCCAGGCTCTGAGCTGTCAGCACTGAGCCCAATGTGGGGCTCGAACTCATGAGCTGGTGAGATCATGACCTGAACTGAAGTTGGATGCTCAACTGACTGAGCCACCCACGTGCCCCAAGACCTTACTTAACTCTTGATTTGAAGGGACACATGCCTGTTGTGTTGATATTCATCATACTCCATTCAGCTATTTCTAATTCATACACTTGACACAGTCACCAGAATCAATGTTAGTCTTCCATCTGTATTAGATACTGTGTATTCATTTTAACATAAAATACTAATCTGATTGTGCAAATTCTTCCCAGTTACTAAGGAAGAAGTAGGTTTTTTTTAAAATAAGAATTAAACTTATTTACAAAAAAAAAAGGAAAAAGATAAGCATCCTTGAACCTGAACTTGGCCTGTATGGTACAAGGTTTTGGAACTTGGGATACATAATTGTGACATCTAAAGCAAGTTTGATTCTTCCTAATAGCTTTAGTTTTCTCATGCTTGTGCAACTTTGCTGTATTTGATTTTTTATAAACATTTTGGAATAATTAAATTCCTTGTTCTTACTGTGTATAGCTTGGGATGGTGGAATGGATCGAACCTCCTAAACGAGAACGCAAGGCAAACTACGCAGTGGATGCCTACTTTAGAGAGGCTTTACGTGTCAGTGAGCCAAAGATTCCAAAGGTAAAAAAGAATGAGCTCTGTTGTTTTGCTCTACAGCAGAATTCTCCTGTAACATGGTCTGTGATTTAGATTGGTTTATATTAGTGTGAAATTATAGTCTTTAAAATATAACAACAATGTAGAAAAGTAGCTGGTATGCCCAGCCTTATATAAAAGGACTTATTATATTTATTTTTCTATATATTAAAGAAATAGTTAAAGATAAGTATGTTCACTTCATGTACTGAAAACAAATATGTGTATAATGCATTTCCCCCCATAGGCTCCCCGACCTCCAAAGCAGCCAAATGTTCAGGATTTTCAGTTTTTCCCACCACGTTTGTTTGAGCTCCTGGAAAAGGAAATTCTTTATTACAGGAAGACAATAGGCTATAAGGTAATTTTTCAAGTATTTATTATTTTTAAAAGTTTTCAGATTAGTATAATTTTTTTGAGGAGAGAGTGTATGCATGCAGGTGGGGGAAGGGTAGAGGAAGAGGGAGAGAGGAAATCTTAAGCAGGCTCCAGCAAGCGTGAAGCCTGATGTGGGGCTTGATCCCACAAACTGTGATATCATGACCTGTGCTAAAATTAAGACTCAGATGCTTAACTAAGCCACCCAGGAAGCCCTATAATATAATCTTCTAAACTAATATAATCTGTTAAAGTTGACTGGAAAGAATTCCATTTTAATGTGAGAGAACATCAGAATAATTCAAATTAGTGGTGTTTTTAAAACCAAAGAGGAGGTTTAACTAGAAGTAAAGCATCAAACTATCAAGTCACCAATAGGATGAATTTGAAATGGGATTAATGGAGAATTATCCAATATTTCAAAAATAGTGATAATAACATTATTTTAATAATGCTAGTGTTTGGTCAGAGACTATGTAGAAAGAACAATCGAACAATTAACTTTAATTAGAAGTGAATATATGATAGATGACAGGAGGTTTTTTTTTTTTAAATCATTTTCCTTAATAAGATCAAGAAATAATACTTTTGTATTTATTGTTCTTGGGTTGATGAAAGCACTGTTGGTGTTTATTTGATTGTTGCCACGTAGGTGTTAAAGCTAATAATAGACATTATAATGAATTTTAACATTTTAAAATGATCTTTTAGATGAGTGCCTGTGTGGCTCAGTTGGTTAAGTGTCTATTTTGGTTCAGGTCTTGATCTCAAGGTCATGAGATGGAGCTCCACTTCTGGCTCTGTGCTGACAGCGTGGAGCCTGCTTGGGATTCTTTCTCTCCCACTCTCTTTGCTCCTCTCCCCACTCACACACTCTCTCTCTCAAAATAATGAATAAACATTTAAATAAACTTTAAAAAATGATAGTTTGGAAATCAAAACTCTTAATTTTTAAGTAGATAGGAACCCATTTTTAGTGAGTGAAATGTTTGTCACCCTAAAGCTTTCACACTGAGAGATTAAGCATACCTGGTTATTTCTATATGCTGAAACTCACTTTCTGGTGAATGGAAAGGGATGACCAAGGTATAAAATTCAGTAGTATAAACAAAATTATAAAAAATATTAACACTAGGGACTGGGTGGCTCAGTCGGTTAAGTGTCCAACTCTGGATTTTGGCTAAGATCAGGATTTCATGGTTCGTGAGTTCCAGCCCCATGTTGGTCTCTGTGCTGTTGGTGTAGAGCCTGCTTGGGATTCTCTCTGTCCCTTCCTTTCTCTTTCTCTTTCTCAAAAATAAATAAATAAACTTAAAAAATATTAACACTATTGTAGTTTTATGAGCTTTTCTGTTTCATGCATTGGAAGCTATGCTTTAATTTATTTTGTGAACCTTTATCACAAGTGGAACTATACCCAATTATTTTGATTAGTAGTTGTGTCTAGAACAGCTTCATGTATATAAGATGCTTAGTTCATTTATATTTTGAAAGTAGAGTGAATTTCTAGAGTATTTCTACTGTTTGTCCAGAGTGAGAGCAGTACCATTTGAAATGGAGCAAAAAAGGTTTGCTTGCTATTTATGTACTAAATTTCAATATATATAAACAGGAACAAGAAACTTAAGGTGAATATAAGTAGTTAATTATAATCTGCTTAGGAAATGTGATTAAATTTGAATGTATTGAATCAACATGACTGGATAAAATCTGTCTTAGGAAGTTGTGAAAGAGTAAAAGTACCATGGTTGAACATTCAGACCAGGAGTAAAATCAGTTTCAAAGAAAGTGAAAATGGCAATATGCCAGAAGAAACTGTAAAATTAATGGAGAATTATCCAATATTTCAAAAATAGTGATAATAACGTTATTTTAATAATGATTCAAAATAAAAATGAAAATAGTATATTAATAAAGTGATTAGTAATATTTCATGAGGTGAACAAATTACAAATATATATTATCCCACTAAAGTTATAAAAATGTTAATCGTTATATTGTTACTTTTATGGACTGTTATCAGTGAGACTTGAAAATTAATTGAAATGTTAGACCCAGTTATTAATCAAATATCTGTATAGAGCCTTTTATAATTTATGAAATCCTTTATCACACACTTCATCTGATTTCTAACAGTCCTGTGACATTGGTGTTATCTCCTCCATATAAGACATGAGGAGACCGAAGTTCAGAGAGGTTAAAAGACTTGTTCAAGTTCACATAGCTAACAGAGTTGCCAAGGGTGCTGGTCTCAAACCTGAGTTCTCACTGTTCAAATGCTATGCTCTTTCCCCCAGGCATTCTGGGCTATTTCTGCATGTGACATAACCGTGCTTCTCTTTGCAGTCCTAAATAAGGACTGTGTTTATAGTGGTGTGACATGTTGTTTGGGAGGTAAGCCAAGTGGTAGTCAAATAGCAGCAATGAAAAAAATCATCTCTGTGGATATAACTATTGGTGCTCCTTTGGAGATACTGAAATTCTTTTCCCTGTCATAGTACAGTGCCCACCACATTCTCGCCACAACTCTGGTTTTAATGTAAGCAGTGCCTTTCATTACGGGCAGTTTGTGGTTAGGGGTGAGGTCTTACAATCATATTTGGGTAGTAGCCAACTGGAAGGAGATGGAGGAGAGAGAAACCCTAGTAGAGAGAGGAATGAAGGGACAGCTGCAGAGGGTGACAAGAAGCAGGCAGGTGGAAGGAGGGAGGACAGGGATGAATGAGGAAAGGGAAGATGGCATGGAATCCACGCTATGGCACCTTGCTGTTTTCTCTTCCTCACCTCCCAGAGAGAAGTAACAGGAGAAGGGAGTATGAGTGAAAGGAGGGCTGTTTTTCATTTAATTCATATTTACTGAGGACTCCTCTGTGCCAGGTCCTATGACGTGCACTGATGATAAAGTAGTGAATAAGACAGACAAGGTCCCTCAGTGCATGGAACTTGTGTTTCATTGGAGGAGATGGATATTAAGTTGATACAACAGAGTAATGGCATTAGTTGTTTTCTATGCTTACAGAGGGTGCTGCAAGGGAACATGATATGGGTATCAAATGTGGATTGGGAGATCAGGGAGTTGGTCCCTAAGGCAGTGTCATTAAGTTGAGATCAGAGAGATGCACAGGAATTAGCCAAAGTATGAAGTGTGGGAGAGAAGAGCTCATCGGAGAAACCATAGGTACAAAGGTGTTACAGTAGGAAGGAGGATTGCCCCTTCAGAAACTGAAGGCAGACCAGGGTTGGTAAGGAGTGATGAGGGAGAGGGGTGAGATGAAGTTGTGGAGTGGGTCATTAACTGAACATTAATTGTAGGTCCCATTAAGTTGAACTTTAGCTTTAGAGCAAAGGAAAACCATTGAGACGTTCTTAAGGTGGAGGGGTGAGTGGGTCGTGAAATACTAATAGCAGTTACCTATTTGGTCCTTACTTGTGTTGCTTTCTGTTCTAAGTTATTTAAAAAGATTAGCTCGGGATGCCTGGGTGGATCAGTCGATTAAGCGTCCGACTTCAGCTCAGGTCGCAATGTCATGGTTCGTGGGTTCGGCCCCGCGGCGGGCTCTGTGCTGACAGCTCAGAGCCTGGAGCCTGCTTCGGATTCTGTGTCTCCCGCTATCTCTGCCCCTCCCCCGCTCGTGCTATGTTTCTCTCTCTCTCTCAAAAATGAATAAACGTTAAAAAAAATTTAAAAATAAAAAGATTGGCTCATTATCCTCCTAACAGCCCTGAGACTGTATTTTTGTTTTACAGATGGGGAAACTGAGGCACATAGAGGTTGAGTAATTTGCCCTAGGTTAAACAACTTTTAAGATGTGGAGTATGATCAGATTTACATTTTTTAAAAGATCACCCTGGCTACATACAGAGAATGATGACTTTACGCAGGGACACCAGCCAGGCGGCTGTTGAAGGATGAAAAGATGAGAGAAGATGATGGCAGCTTGGAGCATGGTGGCGATGGTGGAAGGAGAATTTATCTCCTACCACTCTACTAGCTGTGTGTTCTCTTCAGCCTCATCGTGGATTGTGTTTGTGTCATCTTAAGACTTGCCTTGATCCTCCATATGCATATTTATTTAGTTGAGGATTTATAACACAAATAAGAGTACATTCTGGATGTTGGCTGTTTCTGAACCTTGTCTCTTCCATTCTTTACCAGGGGATGCAGATCTGAGCTAAGGTGTGTGCTTCAATTGGGTGGGTGTCATGTTGGAGTTGAGACTATAGGCAGAGGAGCATGGCATGCTAGTCCTCTGCAAAAGTTTTTTTTTCCCAGGACCATGTGATATTAATAACTGTTATACATATCTTCTCAGAGGTATCTAACATTTTTTCCCCTATAGCTATAGAAAACTCACTAGAGCTACAAAGTGAATGGAGCAATGGTTTATTCTCAGTTGAACACAACTGCTACAGTGAAACTACCTGGTATTCTCGAAGTATAGTTAGGTTCTTAAAAAGGACTCTTGCCCCCTTTCTGCTTAAAGGATTGTTGGGGAGAGAGGTGTTGTCTTATAGCTGGGGGTATTGTGGTGCATGGTACTGTTTTGTCCATTTTGAGCCCCCATAGTCTTATTCTGTAGTGATTTTGGGTGGGTCTAGTTGGGGGCTCTGTACTTTTGAAGCACTTAGTAAAGAACATTTTTTCTCCAGAGCCTGCCTATTTGCATTTTTAATTTTATTTTGTTTTTCCCCCTGATACTCAGCACAACAAGGTCACAACAATATTGCTCATGATAACATCTGGAATTAAAGCATTTTATTTTATTTGAACCTGAGAAGTTTTGTTTGTTTTGTTTTGCCCTAACCACTTGTTGGATAGCAGTGCATCATGTGCCAATTCTCCCTGCTGTCTTAGCTTTGACCTTATTGCAAGTTAGACACATTCAGAAGCTTTACTGCCCTTGCAACTTAAATGAGTTACTCAGTGTGTTTAATCACTTGTTCCCTGAAATCTTTCTGTTGGAAGAGGATGACTTCATTGAAATTTCGATTGCAGAATTAAAAAAAAAAAACAGGATCTGTAAGTCCCATTGAGTCTAAGATCTGGTGTGAAAGACCTGTGCCATATTTGAAGCTGGAGGAAGCTGTAGAACATTCTAACATTTATCTTCAATAAAATATTCTTTAGGGACAGATACAGACACTTGACAAAGTTCTATAATCTCTGTGAGTTTTTGGTAATGTGCCATCGTGAGCCAGCTGTTTGCAGTGGCAGGACAGTACCATGTGCTGATTTCAGGTCACTACATGACTTTGTGTGCCGCTGCATTTAATTCATTGTTCCATATTTCTATGAAAGGCTTCCTAAAACTCATTCTGACCATGACCAAATTTTTTTTTTCACTTTTCAATGGAACACCGCTCTTAGTTGCACATTCCTTAATGTCTGACTAGAAATCCAAGTAATAATGGAGATGTTTCCTCTCGAAAGATAACTTTTAGTTTATTGTGGCTGTATTAAGTGTTACTGGGGGGAGGGGCATCAGTAAGACATACAGTATGAATATTTCAGGTAGTGTGTAGGTATCTCTATGATTTATTTACTTAGTTCTTATATGGCACTTTGAAATCACTCCAGGAAGTTTAATGCTGATAAGAACATATTTATAAAATATGTACAAAACTCACGGAGATTATAGAACTTTCTCCATTTGTCAAATGTCTGTATCTGTCCCTAACGAATTTTTTATTGAAGATAAATGTTAGAATGTTCTACAGCTTTCTCCAGCTTCAAATATGACAAATGAAAAAATAATACCTTTTAAAAATGAATATTATAGGAAGAGATATGGGAATGTAGGCATTTTGAGTAATTTCTAATACTAGAAATTTTAGCGGTTAGGTATTTTAATTAAAATAGTAAACATAACACAGATGAAGTCCTTCTAAAGTTTTGCTGCACTGAAAATATTAGCAGTAGATGTGGAAAAAGTAGTCTGCCAAGGAGCCTAAAATCTAATGGTGTAATATAGTATTATGATTTTGCTTTTGTTAAAGTTCAAGGGGGAAATTTTTAGTATTGGGTATATCTGCATAGGAATGAGCAGTTTATTTTGTGCAGGTATGTTTCCAGGTGTATTTCCATTTTCTGGCATAAAATTAGATGTTTATAAAATATGTACTTTGTTAAAATGGTTTCTTGGACATGGAAATTTTGAAGCTATTTCATAGAGAAATATCTTAAGATTAAATAAGTTTTTCTCAGTTAAAATTAAAACTTAAAGTCACAGTAATTTCATATATCACCAAGGGTCTATTAAACTTTTTTTAAAAAAATGTTTTTAATGTTTATTCATTTTTGAGAGAGAGAGTGCAAGCAGGGGAGGAGCAGAGAAAGAGGGAGACACAGAATCTGAAGCAGGCTCCACACTCTGAGCTGTCAGCACAGAGCCCAATGCGGGCTTTTGAACTCATGAACCGTGAGATCATGACCTGAGCCAAAGTTGGATGTTTGACCAACTGAGCCACCAGGCACCCCAGGTCTATTAAACTTTTTAAAGCTCTGTCTGTAATTTTTTCCAAACATTTTGTTATGTAAAAATTTTAACCATATAAAAATATTGAAATGATTGTATAGTGAACATCTACATACACACCACATATATTCTTCAATTTATATCTTACTATATTGGCTTTATCACCTATTTGTCCGTTTCTCCAGCCTTCTAGCAAATGGATATCCAGCTTATTTTTTATGCATTTCAGAGTTGCAGACCTAAGTATATTTCACTCAGAAACACTTCAACGTGCATATTATTAGCCAGTGTTCAATATTTATTTGATACTTTTTTCAAGGTAAAATTAGCATACAATGAAATGTATAAATCTTAAGTGTTTCATTCATTGTATTTTGACAAATGTATATTTGCAGAACTAAACCCCTATGGAGATATAGCATATTACCGTCACCCCAGAAAGTGCCTCTTCCCAGTCAATCTCTATACTCACTCCCCAGAGACAACCACCTTTCTGATAGTATTTTCCTCCATAGATTAGTTATTTACTCTAGAATTTCACATTAATGTAATCATGTGTTATGTGTAAGGTGTTTTTCTCTTAACATAATGTTTTTGAGATTCATTCATGTCCCATTCTTGGTGGCTCATTCCTTTTTACTGCTAAGTACTATCCCATTGTAAGGATATACCAGTTTGCTTATCTGTTCTCATGTTGATGGACATCTGGGCTGTTTTCTGGCTTTTGGCTGTTGGGGGTAAAGCTGTGAACATTTTTGCAAAAGTATTTTTTTTAAGTTTATTTATTTATTTTGAGAGAGTGCAGAATGGGTAGAGAGAGAGGGAGAGAGAGAGAATCCCAAGCCTGATGTGGCTCAAAACCACGAACCATGAGATCATGACTTGAGCCAAAATCAAGAGTCAGACACTCAACTGACTGAGCCACTCAGGCACCCCTTTGTAAAAGCCTTTGTATAGATAGATATGTTAGGAATGGAATTGGTGGTGCGCCTGTAATTTAAAAATTGAATTTAGCTATTGAAAAATTATTTTATATATATATTTTTTGATAAAAGTTATTTTAGTCATGCTTGTCACTGGCCTGCATTTCATTTTTAATTTATACGTTTTCCATTTACATTTGTAACCATCTTAGGCCAGGTGATCATACCTCATTTCTAGATTATGGCCGTTTAGCTGGTTTTCTTGCCGTTTCCACACTTCAGTGCATCCAGCACAAAGCTTCCAAGTGAAAACACGTTTTGACACTTTAGTCTCCTATTGAAAAATCTCCAGTGGCTTGCTGTTGTGTACTGTGTAGTTTAAAAGGCTTGTAAATCTCTCTCCACCTGGCCTTGTTTCTTACCCCTTTTCAACATAAACCCTGTATGATCCTTCCTGGCATTGCTTTTACTGGTTTTGCTCATAGTGTTCCAGCCTCAAATATTGTTTGCCTCTTCTTCAGCTCCCCAAATCCTTAGAGTTCAAAATTCCACAACTGGGTTGTGAGGCTTCCTGTAGGCAAGGACCATGTCCACTGATTTTATATTCCAGTGAATACCTGTCATGGTGCTACAGACATAATAGACATTTAGTCTGTACTTACTAATTTGATTGTCTGGTACTGATGATTGCAAATGAACCTGTTTTTTCAGTAATTCTTTTAAAATTAGTAGGGTTTACATTTAAAAAACTACTGGATACAATAATTTAAAAATTATTATGAAAATACTAAAAATTATTGTTGAGTGTCTGACTTTGTCTCAAGTCATGATCTCATGGTTTGTGAATTTGAGCCCTGCATCAGGTTCACTGTTGTCAATGCAGAACCTGCTTCTGATCCTCTGTCTCCCCGCCCCCCCCCCCCCACTCTCTGCCCCTCCCTGGCTCACGCTTACTGGCTCACTCACTCACTCTCAAAAAATAAATTAAAAAATATTTATTTTCAAGTTACACTATGGTTTCAAACTCTATGCAATATGTACAACAATTAGAAAAATGTACTCTGATGTGTATCATAATTACATTGTAGTAAAACCATAGGGAATGAGTTGTTTATGATAGGTGTGCATATCAAACAGTGGAAGGCTTAGTGTCAACCTGTTTTTTTTTAATTAAAAAATTTTTTTTGTATTTATTTTTAAGAGAGAGAGCATGAGTGGGGGAGGGACAGAGAGAGAAGGACAGAGAATCTGAAATGGGCTGTGTGCTGACAGCAGAGAGCCCGATGTAGGGCTCGAACTCCAGGACCTTAAGATCATGACCCGAGCCAGAGTTGGACGTTTAACTGACTGAGCCACCCAGGTGCCCCAACCCTTTTCTTTTCATGTTTAATGGAATACTATAAAATGCAGTACACATGTTAGGTACTTGCCCTCTTATGTTACTTACGTTACTGCAGATGCACATAGAAATGGTGTGAGGCTTTGGGCTGAGTGACTTAGTTTGTCAATCCATACAGTGAATGCTGCTGAAACTGCTGAGCTGTACTGGTTGTGTTCACTGTGACACACTGGACATAGGGGCTGCGGTTTTGAGATACAGGTGCCTGGCTGATTGCTTGCTTCCTTGGAGAGCTGAGCTTCTGTCCCCACTCTTTTGGACTTGAACTCTCTTCTTAGTTGTCAGTTTATCTGTAACTCTGTATCCTAAACACTAGAATTTCTGTTGGTCACTGCTACTTTATCTTTTTCTCTTGACTGCTGATTGCATCACAGCTGTTCGCATACTCGACCACCCTTTCCCTCTTACATATATTCTCTATATATGTAGAGTGTAGAGTTTGGGTTCTTCATTATCCTGTCACTTCTTCCAGTCTTGGCATTTTATGTGAAGTTGCTCTCCCTTTCCATGCCCTGGCAGGCAGTAAAACCATTCCTTTCTTTTTGCATTTTGAAGTGATCAGAGCATTGAGTGCATTGCACTTCTCTACCCTGGTCTATATTGCCAGGTGTGTATGAGTTCTTTTTGTACTGCCAAACTTTTTGTTTCTTCTGGGCTTGAAATTTTATTGTATAATGTTAGTGTTGGCATAATGGTATTATTGTTACCACCATATATTACAATATTACAAGGATGTATTTTGTTCCACAGTTATAAATAAATCTAGAATATAATGTGGCATTTAGCTGTGGGCTTAACTCTAAAATACCACATGGCACATTTAAAAATGGTTTTTATTTTGGTAATAGCATTGTAGGAAGAACGTGGAAAGGTTCCCGTATCATTCTG
This sequence comes from Herpailurus yagouaroundi, assembly GCF_014898765.1. NCBI lineage: Eukaryota > Metazoa > Chordata > Mammalia > Carnivora > Felidae > Herpailurus > Herpailurus yagouaroundi. Next base: position 4,641,896 of record NW_024420481.1, read on the forward strand.
GTATGGCTTTATATTGTTTACTGTTGAAATAACTCTAAGATTGATACGTATATATATATATATATATACCCTTAATTAATTTTTCTCAACAGTTTAATTAAAATTCATCTCTTGATTTATAGGTCCCAAGGAATCCTGATATCCCCAATCCAGCTGTGGCTCAAAGAGAGGAGCAAAAAAAGATTGATGGAGCTGAACCTCTTACACCAGAAGAGACTGAAGAAAAAGAAAAACTTCTCACACAAGTAAAATATTTTCAGTGGCTGAAGTGCTTCTTCATTAACCAGTAGAAAAAGAAAAAAAACAGATCACATTTACCTTTTATTGTATGGGCTGATTAGACACATCAGCAACACTCAGGGCTATTTTGTAAACATACATTTAGATCAGATATTCCTCTTTTTTTTTTTATCCCATTTGTAGAATACATGATTTGGAAATGCTAGAGAATACATAAATGCAAAATATAAGTGTCAGTTGTTACTAAGAAGACATATTTTAGCAATTATACTAAACTCAGTTAATACACATACGAAGCTTGGTAGACAGTAATTACGAGCATATTCTTCAAAGTTTAAATTTATTTCATTTTTGTGAACTGTCCTCTGAAATTGTACTCTACTAATATTTTATTAGAATAATTTCGTAATTCTCAAAATGCTTTTTATCCTTTCTTGGAAAGGACTTTCATATAACAATGAGAGATTTCTGAACCTGTAATGTGATTATTGTATAATTAAAAGCTAATAGTTATTAAATAGGGAACATTTTCATTTCAACAAAATATTAATGCTTTCTGGTCATTGTTGGTTTAATGAGTTTTATGAGTATAGAAGTAATACACAAATAATCTGTAGAAGATAAAAAAAAGTTACAGTGTAAAAGACCCGTGCAAGATAATAAACAAATGTACCGGATGGTACCACCTTAGTATATAGAAAGTTGCTAGCAAGATTTATTTATTCAACAAGTTCTTTTGAAAAATATGGAAAGCACAGTGCTAGGAAAGTTGGCCACATTAATTATTGAAAGATAGTTTTGTATTTTTATCTTATTATATAGATCTTTGTTATGATGTGTAACTTTACTGAATGAATTTTTGCAAAGTATAATCATAAGTTTTGCAGCCAAATGCCTGGAAGTCATAAAGTTTAGTTTGACAATGTAATTGCTTTGGCTGAATATTAGGACTTACCACAGAATAAAATAAAACATTTAAATATTCATGTTGTACTTTCACAATTTATTTCCTGAACACAAAAGTAAAGTTCTGGTCTTAGAATACTACTTGGCTTGTAGTATATGGTGAATGTACAGTATATTGTGAATACACATTATCAACTGAGAAATTGCTTTAGTTTGTAACTAGAAGTAAAGTCAATTTTTTTTTGTTCCTCCTAGTAGTTGAATTCATCTTTAAACATCTTTCTCTGGTGCCTTAAATAATTAATCTTAATACAAAAATCATGGCAAAGAAACAAAATGTGGGGTCACCTGAAATCTTCATCAACTAAAAGCTAGGGATAGAGTTTTGAACTGCCAGGGATATCATATTTTTATGGGTTGGGAAGTAAGAAGTAGAAAACAAATTCTTGGTTTTGTGATTTCACAGACATGCTAATAATACCAGAGATTTAAAACAGTGATTAAACTGTTCAATCTTTTAATAAGGAAATTGGGTGGGACCAGTCATATTCTGATTATACAGATTCTATTTTATGAATACAATTTTGAATAGAAATTATTTATTCACAGTACAGTTGACCCTTGAACAATGTGGGAGTTAGGGATGCTGACCCCCCATGAAGCTGAAAAATTTCCTGTAATTTTGACTCCCCCAAAGCTTATCTACTAATAGCCTACTGTTTACTGGAAGCCTTACTGCTAACATAAATAGCAGATTAACACATACTTTTCATGTTACATGTATTACATACTGTATTGTTACAATAAAGTAAGCTAGAGAAGAGAAAATGTTATTAAGTATATCATAAGGAAGAGAAGATACACTTATAGTGCTGCACTGTATTCATCAAAAAAACAAAAAAACAAAAAAACAAACCCAAGGGTCACCTGTAATTTGGAATGCTATAAAGAGTATGAAATATTTTCTGCATTCTTATTTTTCCCTCTAAGTTTTTTGGATTTAATGCAACCACATTCCTTTCTTAATTTACATGGGAACAGATCTGAAAAAAAACTGTTGAAGCACTGAAATATAAAGGACTTCGTTTTTATATTAGCATTTTTATATCAGTGCATTTGTATTTTAATGTAGGCATCTATAAAATACGGAATTAAAAACTACACAATATCTTGGAACTATAAATCCATTTGTAGTACTTAGAAGTATATCTCTTCATGATAGAAAATCAGTTATTTTTATAACACTCAACTTCTGATTCCAAAAATACCCTGGGATTTTATAAGGAGGAACATTTTAAGTCTTTCAAACTGTTTTTAATGTATCATTGTAAAAAACATGTAGAATAATAAATGGATAAATGGATTTGCTAATTTAACCTCTGTTGATGATGCTTAATATTTTGTTCACAGGGATTCACAAACTGGACTAAGCGAGATTTTAACCAGTTTATTAAAGCTAATGAGAAGTATGGAAGAGATGACATTGATAATATAGCTCGAGAGGTGGAGGGCAAATCACCTGAAGAGGTCATGGAGTATTCAGGTTTGTGTATAACTTTAAACATAGTGTTTAATTGTAACCTATTCATTTCTTTAGTATCAATTTAATTGTATCATTGTTCAGAGATCTTTTAAACTATTAAGCATAAACTGTAGGTAACAGTATAAAATGTAATTGTATTTCCACGATAAGATTATAAGATTTACCTAAACAGGCTGCTATTATCCTTAGCAGTTAGCTTATCGAGCCAAGTAAAGTCCTAACGAAACAAGGGTAGCTGTTGAATGAGCATTGACAAAATGAGTTTCCCACTTACCCATCTCTGGAATTTGATCCTCTTATGGGCAATTCAGATCTGAGACTTGAGGTTCAGAAGATTGAATTTGTGTCTTTCTAGAACATCTTTGAAGTAGAAGATTCTTCTCAGGGAATTTAGGTCCTCAACACCCTTAGAGTTCTAATCAGCTCCAGACAGGTCATGTGGATTCCATTAACTTGAGGCAAGCTGGAATAGATCTAAAAAGACTGCTAGAATTATTTTTAATTTTTAAATTTTTTTAATTAAAAGAAAATTTTTTAATGTTTATTCATTTTTGAGAGAGAGAGAGAGAGACAGAGAGAGAGACAGAGAGAGAGACAGAGAGAGAATGAGAGAGAATGCAAAGCAGGCTCCAGGCTCTGAGCTGTCAGCACAGAGCCCAACATGCGGCTCGAACCCACAAACTACAAGATCAAGACCTGAGTCGAAGTCAGTGCTCAACCTACTGAGCCACCCAGATACCCCCCTACAATAAATCTTTTGATTGGTTCTGGAATCCTCTCCCTTACTTAGCTGTGTCTTTGGTCTTGAAGCATATAGAGTTAATATGAATGCCCATGTCGCAGCACATGGAACCTCAGGCTTCTGAAAGAAATCTTAGTAAAAATAGGTAATTATCTCTGCAAGTTTTCTATATGTAGAACAGGAATTTTCTTACTTACAAATAGGTTGAACTTTCAAATTTAGTCTGAGTATCAGCTATTTAGAATCTAGAGCATTTTTTTCCCTTATAGAAACAATATTACAAAGTAGGTTTAGGTTTCTGTGCTAACCCCTCAAAGCCTATGTGGCTTTAACAGTTGAAATTCTGTGTTTTTGCCATGAAAAATAGCTGGGAGAGGATACTAATAAATATACCAAAAATTAATATAACCTAGGAACAGCTTTTAATTTATCTGTACTGTTAGTGCTTGAAGAAATCCAGGTTTAATAAGAGAAAAGACACTTTTTCTTTTGGAAATCAGAGAGGGTTTCTGGTGATTAACAAGGAATTTAGAGGCTGATTATATTGAGCTTTTACTTCATATAATACCAAATTTATGAACTTCCTTTTCCTTGATTCCACTATAGCATACTATTACTTGTAAGCTTTATCACATAAGTTTACAGCATTTGGGGGCTTAGAAAGGGTAAAAATAGATGAGAAATTCTAACAGCATTTTCATTCTAATGAAAAGAATATAAGAGATTTTGTGCAGAGAGATTTTCCAAAGTAGAATTTTCTTTAAAATAGCATCAGTGTTTATGAAATTGCAAGAAAAGAAGTGATTCAGAAAGATACCGTATCAGATGTTCTCTCACATTTGACACCAAGCCCGGTGGCAGGACTGGCTCAGCACGGTTAAATTGGGGCCATGTCACAGGATGGGGAGATCAGAATGGTTTCATGTAGTTGGTTGCAATAAAAGAAGTGTATATAATTGGCTGTTCGTATATTCTACATAGCAGGCATTTGTATGCTGAATGAATAAGAGAGAATGAATAAATGAACAAAGGTGCTTATAAAAACCAGAGAGTGACAGTTTCTTTTGTGATGCTGAGATGGGTGGTTAACGTCCAGCGCAAAGAAGAAAATGGCCCACTAATGTTCAGATTGTGTGCTATAGGTTGAATGTTTCCCCCCCAAATTTAGATGTTGAGATCCTAACCCTCAGTGTGATGGTATTAGCAGGTAGGGTTGGGAGGTGATTAGGTCATAAGGGTGGAGTACTCACGAATGGGATTAGTGCCCTTATAAAAGAGACCCCAGAGAGCTCCCTTGCCCTTTCCAGCATGTGAGGACACATTGGGAAGACCATCATCTATGAACCAGGGTTTGGGCTCTCACTGGACTTGGAATCTTCCAGCACCTTGATCTTGGGACTTCTCAGCCTCCATAACTGTGAGAAATAAATGTTTGTTATTGAAGCCCCCCCCTTCCGCAAATAAAAATCAGAGAGCACTAACATTCCTTTTGTGATAGGCTCTAAAAATGAAAAATTTGAGAATGTAGAGTATGCCATTAAAAGGCCTTTCGGGGCGCCTGGGTGGCGCAGTCGGTTAAGCGTCCGACTTCAGCCA
>NW_024420481.1:4647022-4736347 GCF_014898765.1 Herpailurus yagouaroundi
ACGTTGAAAAAAAAATTAAAAAAAAAAATAAAAGGCCTTTCACTGGGGCACCTGGGTGGCTCAGTCGGTTGAGCATCCAACTCTTGATTTTGGCTCAGGTCATGATCTCATGGTCATGGGATTTAACCCTGCATCGGGCTCTGCACTGACAGCACATGGCCTGGTTGGGATTCTCTCTCTCTCTCTCTCTCTCTCTCTCTCTCTCTCTCTCAATAACATAAACAAACAAACAAACATTAAAATACCCTCCACTGAAGTCATAAGATGTGACCTAATGCAGCCAGATCATTTACATCATATATAAAATTTGGGTGACTTTGCTTTTTTTTTGTTTTGTTTTTAAGAGAAAAGACTATTTCAGGTAAGTTTAGAAAACAGGGTACAGGTTGTTGGAAATATTGTAAGTTTAGTGAGTGGTTCCAAAAGTGAAATAAGAGTTTTGGTAAGAGTGGCGCTTAGGTGGCTCTCAAGAGTTCTACTCTTGGTTTCAGCTCAGGTCATGATCTCTGGGTTCATGAGATCGAGCCCTACATTGGGCTCTGTGCTGACAGCACGGAACCTGCTCGGGAATCTCTCTCTCCCTCTCTCTCTCACATGCACTCTCTTTTGCTCTCTCTCAAGATAAATTTAACAAAAAGTTTCAGTAATAAATTGCTGCTTCATAAGTTTGAGTTGATAATGGGTTTTGTTTTTGTTTTTTCTTGCTAGGAAGCTGTGTTCTCTAAGTTTATATGGCTACCTCTCTCCTGTTTCACTTTATGTGTTTGGTCCCTTTTATATCATGTTTGAATGAAAGCATAGCTTAAATTAGTGTCTGTAGTATCTTTAAAAATTCTAGTCATTTGAGATTGATAATTAAAAATTTTATAATATTTCATGAAAAGAAATTCATTAACCTAAAACCTTCTTGTTGAGGTGTTTTAAATTTTTTAATGTTTATTTTTGAGAGAGAGACACAGAGCGTGAGCCAGTGAGGGGCAGAGTGAGAGGGAGATAAGCCAAAGCAGGCTCCAGGCTCTGAGCTGTCAGCCTAGAGCCCGACGCAGGGCTTGAACTCATGGACTGGTTTGCAAGATCATGACCTGAGCCGAAATCGGAAGCTTTAACTGAGCTATGCAGGTGCCCCAAGGTCTTACTTTTAAATAAAAAGGGGTATTTAATAATTGAACATATACACATATACAGATGAATCTGAATCTTAAGTTTTAAACAGTGTAAGTTTACTACATCATGCCCTGTTAATTCTTTATTCTATAGTTCCTTGGATTCATTTGTTTAAGATGGTAGTACATTTATTGAAAAGTAATAATTGTGTTTTTCAGCTGTCTTTTGGGAACGTTGCAATGAATTACAGGACATTGAGAAAATTATGGCTCAGATTGAACGTGGAGAAGCAAGAATTCAACGAAGGATCAGTATCAAGAAAGCCCTGGATGCCAAAGTACTTTATTTCATAATTTAAAAATTATTATTAGATTGTTTTAATTGATACAGTGATTAGTTTTGACTTATTACACATTTAGTTAAAATCACTATTTTGTTTAAATTTATAGATTGCAAGATACAAGGCTCCATTTCATCAGTTACGTATTCAGTATGGAACCAGCAAAGGAAAGAACTATACTGAGGAAGAAGATAGATTCTTGATTTGTATGTTACACAAAATGGGCTTTGACAGAGAAAACGTGTATGAAGAATTAAGACAGTGTGTACGGAATGCTCCTCAGTTTAGATTTGACTGGTTTATCAAGTCTAGAACTGCCATGGTATGTATTCTTTTCTTATTTCCTTCAACTTTTTATCTTGAAAAATTTCAAATGTCATATATTCCTCATTTAGATTCTTTAATGGTTAACATTTTGCCACATTGGCTTTCTCCCCCTACCCACATATACATTTGTACATATATACATAGAATCTGTATGTACACATAGAGCCTATATTTTGTATTCAGAAATACAGGAACATACCTATATTCAGAAATACGTATCTGTATCTGATATTCATAAATATACATTCTATATTTCTGAGCCATTTGGAAGTAAGTTGAAAAAATCATGAGTGTCCACCTCTAAATACTTAAACATTTATCTCCTAGAAATAAGAACTTTTCCTTACATAACCATAATACCTTTATCCTACCTGAAAATGTGAACAGTGATTCAGTAATGTCATCTGGTATACAGTCCCGTGTACAGAATTTTCCAGTTTCTCTCAAAGTGTCTTTCATAGCTGTTTTCTTAAATTGATGATCTAGGCAAGGTTCACATACTGCATTTTGTTGCTGATCCTCTTTAGTCTTTTTCAATCTACAACTTTTTGTTTTTCATGACAAATGGCTTTTTAAGGTACCTGAACTTACTGTTTTATAGAATGTCCCACTTTTTTTTTTTTGTTAAAAAATTTTAATGTTTATTTTTGAGACAGAGTGTGAGGAGGGGAGGGGCAGAGAGAGAGAGAGACATACAGAATCTGAAGCAGGTTCTCCAGGCTCTGAGATGTCAGCACAGAGCCCGATGCGGTGCTCAACCCACAAACTGTGAGATCATGACCTGAGCCAAAGTCGGACGCTTAACCCACAGAGCCACCCAGGCACCCCATAGAATGTTCCACATTTATCTCGCTCATTTTTAGATTTAGGTTAAGCATTTTTGGCAAGAATGTGACGTAAGTGATGTGTACTTATTGCATCACATCAGGGGGCACGATGACATAGGTTGTCCCCCTCTTGGTGATGCTAAGTTTGATCACTTGGTTAAAATGGTGACCACCAGAGCTGTCCACTTTAAAGGTATACTTTCCTATTTGTAATTAGGCAGGTGGTGCTTCACACTGTGTGAGCAACTTAAGGATTTATTTTCAATGAGAAGGAATTGTTGCCTAAGTGAGTCTTTAAAAGAATATTATGAGACAGAGAATAATTAAGTAGAAAAGATATTTTAGCTTCATGCAATTTACTTTGTTACTTCCTAATGTAAATTGTGTGCCTGTTAAATTTTAATGCTGCTTAACAGAGTTCAAATTGATATCGAATGGTTTTTAAAATGCAACACATTTTTAATATTAGCATTGTCAGTCTTTTGTCAGCTGAGGTAATTAAGGCAAAAGTAGCTTTAGATAGCCTAAAAATTAAAAGCACCAGAAACTAACAGTTCAAATAATGGACATTTTTAAGTAGCTGCTATCTTTCATAAATGTTTTCTTGGCCAAAAGTGGAAATAAGGGTGCAAAGCAATGCTTAATGTTTTGTTTGATTCATTTATGTATGTATGTATGTTTATTTATTTATTTTTAGAAAGAGAGCGATCAGGGAAGGGGCAGAGAGAGGGTGAGACAGAATCCCAGGCAGAATCCTGCACTGACTGTACAGAGCCTGATGTGGGGCTCAAACCCACAAACAGTGAGATCATGACATGAGCTAAGAGATGCTTAACTGACTGAGCCACACAGGTGCCCCTTACTTATTTATTTTTTTGTGAAATTTTTTAAATGTTTATTCATTTTTGAAAGAGAGAGAGCACAAGAGGGATTGGGTGGAGAGAGAGGGAGACACCGAATCCGAAGCAGGCTCCACGCTCCGAGCTGCCAGCACAGAGCCTGATGTGGGGCTGGAACCCATGAACCGCGGGATCATGACCCAAGTCGAAGTCAGATACTCAACCAACTGGGCCACCCAGGTGCCCCATATTTTTTTAAAGGTTATTTATTTATTTTGAGATTGAGAGAGAGGCTGGGAAGGCCAGAGAGAGAGGGGGAGACAGAATTCCGAGCAGGCTCTACACCGCCGGCGCAGAGCCCAATGTGGGGCTCGAACCCACAAACCATGAGATCATAACTTCAGCCGAAATCAAGTCAGATGCTTAACTGACTGAGCCACCCAGGTGCCTCTGATTCATTTTTTATTTTAAGTTCAAGCTGAACTGAAAAAAAAGAAAAATCTGGGTTGCTGCACTGAAGACGCTAATTCTGGCAGATAAGATTAAGTATTTCTTAAAACTGTAACATCAATTTAGAGTGTTCTTGGACTATTAGAATATATCTATCAAGTTTATGAAATACATAATGCTGGAGAGCTAGCAAATACTTTGGATCAAGCCAGGATTCAAAAGGAACTAGAGAAATTGGAATGATGGATAGGTTGAGTCTCACACCATAACATTCAATAGGCATAAATTTAAAGTGCTCTGCTTACACAAAAGAATATGAAGAGGTTTATGTTAATAAGGTATAGTAGGAAGCATTGAATTAAAAAATAAGAATAAAAAAGATAAGAATTAATTTGTAGCATGAAAGCCAGAAGTTTGATGTAGGAAAGAGTTGTTTGACAGGGTTCTTTGGATCATTGAAATAGATTATTGAAGAATGGTATAGCGTAGCTTTTCTGTTAGCTTTGAAAGAGATTCTGCTTTGACTGTCTGAAGGCTTTGGCAGTGAGCTAGTTGGCCTTTTAAGGTGTCTTCTAACTCAGTGCATCTATGACCATGTTTAGCAGAGAACTCCTTTCAAAGGCCATGAGTTTAAAAATTTTAGCCATTTGGAGTTTTATGTGTGTAATGATCTAATGTAGAGAAGCACCAACAGCTTGTAGAAGACAAATGCCTACCTGCATTTGTCAGTGAATCATGTTTTAGATCATAAATGCCCTTTTATGTGATAGATCATTTGCTGGATTTTGAGTATTATTTCAGTAATATGTTACTGATTTAAAATGTTGAGAGTTTGATGCTGTTTTCAGTCTCTAGAATCATTAAACTAAAGCAGAGGATGAAACATTCACAAGTGCAAGAAAAACCTTATGTTATTTGAAATACATGAACATGGCTATGGAACTACATATCCTTATTTCATTTTCTAAATAAAAAAACCGGTATATTATTAACAACCACTAGATGGCTCTGAACTCCCTTGTAAAGATTCTCATTTTCCTCCATCTTCTTTCTACAAAGCGTTTACTTCTTTCTTTACTAAGAGATTTAAATCTCCTATGTATATTTTCCAAAAGACAAATATTAATTCATTAGGTGAATATGAAGTGAAACCTTTATTTTATTTGTTAATAATGAAGATACCTTTGTCATTCTGGAAGGTGGAGTTTATGATTTCTAAAGAATCTTTGAGAACATATAATAGTTTATTTTATATTTAAATATTTTAATCCAGAGTTTTTGTTTAACTTTTCTATCATATTGCTTTTTATTTCCCTCCTAGTTAATGGATAATTTTTACTTATGCTTCTGGATTTAGAGTATAAGTAATATATTTTAGAACATGCATATATTCATAAGGTGTTTTTGGAATATTTCATGACAACATCAATTATTAGGGAGTTAAAGGAATGGAGTATTAATAGATGATCCATTTGCCCTCCTTATTTTAAATAATTGCTCTCATACAGTGAATCTCATGTACAATCTAGGAAGAGAACTTTCCCCTTGGAAAGAGGCAGTTTTCATTTCTGATATTAATTTGTTTCATTGAAAAATCCTATCTTAGAAACACGGAGGATGTAGTTTGATTATGTGAGTGTGTCACTGTGTTCAAATTAAAATCTTATTAATGATTAAACTTTAAACTTAGCTTACCAAAGAAGCTATCTTTAAAAACAGAGTTTTGCTTAAAAGTGACTCTTCTTTCCCAGGGATGCCAATAAATAGTGTGAAATACTTAGGAAAAAAGTGGGAACCTTGGTAGTTATATTTTATTCAGACATCTCAAAGTACTGAATTCATGGCTCCTGACTTAACTAACAGTCTTAAAGTGCTTAAAGGCATGAACCTCCACTTCTAAATATGCTTCACTTTTAAAGCCTTCAGCTAAAGTATGAAGATTTCTTTGAGGCTTTTCTCCATTTAAAAATGCTGGCTATACAAAAGAGAAAATGAGTTTTAGTTCTATTTCTGTGTGCTAAAAAGATAGTGATTTCTTTCTTTGAGAACTTGTGTGGTCTTTAAGTAAGCAATCAGTCTCTATTGAACTACATAAACAAGTAGGAAGGATATGATCAATTTAGTTTTTTAAGCTCAGAGCATGTGAATTGCCCTACCATTTCCTTCAAAGAAAAATATCTTATAATGGGGTCTTAGTTGTAGGACATTCACAGATGATCAAAGTTAAAAGGACCTTTACCAAGTGATTATAAGAGGAGATGATAATACTCTGTGTTTATATAGTACCTTTTATGTAATGCTTGCCAATCTGTTTACTAACATGAGCTTATTAATTTTTTTGTCATTCCTTTTAGGGAATGAGTTTCAGGATATTATCTCCATTCATTTAGTGACAGACTAACATGACTGGGAGATTGGAGAGGAACCTGAGAGGTCCAAAAGATCTCCCACGTTAGTCAGTTTACTGGAAAGGACATGTGGAAAATACCCAAAGTTCAACCAGTAATTCCTTAGACCTGCTTAGGTCCTTTTAAGGACTTCAAGAAGAAAAGGCCGAATTTAACTCTCTGAGCTAAAGAACATTTCTTGATATAACTATTTATTGCATCCTTTACAGAGTTGCTTTGACTCTTAATTTGAGTCAAAAAACATTCTTACCTTTTAGCCTCTGAGGAGCTGTTTTCTTTCCTCTCACAGCCACCTCAGGAAGCTGTGTGTGCATTGCCTGTGGCCATGTACCTTGGAACTGAATCAAAGTATTAGTAATGAGTTGTTTACAATTACCGTGCCTTAGGTGGTTAAATGAATTTTTCTGATAGCATCTGAGAAAAAGAATCACACACTGTTGCATACAGTGTAATAAAAACTTCACGTTATTACTGTGTGTTTTCAAATCACAACTTTGTTATTAATGGAAGTGTTCCTTATTTAAAATTAAGACATTGACATCTCTCATTAGAATTGCAGGAGAAAAAATACTTTCTAAAAAATATTGCTATAGCTTTTTATTAGCTTGCTTCCCTTTTTATAAGTTTATCAGTGATAGTAAATGATAATTGGGTTACTAGTTCAGCACAGGATATTTTATAAATTATCTGTCCAGTTAGAGAAGGATTTTCTTTATAGATACTTTAGAAAAATGAAAGTCAAATTAAAACATTTCCCACTTAATTCAGTAGTCGCAATAACATTTTGGTTTGTTGCTTATGCAGCATAGTCTAGGAAATTTCTTACAGAGTGCTGCTTGTTTTTTTTTTAATTTTGTGTATTAGCACTTAATTGTGTGATAATAGCTAATACTGATATTTTGGAGCATTACAAAGAAATGTGAAAATATCAATTACACTGTTTGTAAAGTTGGTGAACTGTAATATATACTGATGGATGCTTCTTGACTGTAGAATTATTAAAATATTAAAAAAATATATTTATGCTCATAGGAATATAATTCCTCATGCATTTAAAAGACTGAATTGTCCCTTTTCAGCCTTAAGTTTGAAAAAGGGTCTATACAGAGGCATGTACAGGAGAGGTAGTGCTTAACTTTGCCTTGGGGTTAGGTTAGAGGAATGGCTTCACAGAAGAGGTCCTTCTTGGATCCAAGTCTAGGAAAACTAGGAAATGGCCATGGCACTACATTCTGGGTTGTAGAAACAGCATATGAAGAAATTGCAAGGAGGTTAGTATAAGTAGGGAGGTACTCAGAGAAGAAGAGATAGCTGGCAGCCAAATTGTGAAGGGCCTTGTCTGCTGTACAGAAGTCTTCTTTGTGTCTATAGGAAATGGAAAGAATCATTGAAAGATTTTAATAGGGCAGTGACAGTGATCAGATTTACATTTTAGAAATACTGTTCTGTGCAAGTGGGCAAATGTCTGCCTCAATTACCATATAGGCTGATTATCACCAAATTTCTATCTCTGTCTTTTCTCTGTTCCTCCTTTTTTCCCCTTCCCTTGGCTAATGTATCACCATCTGCCCTAGATTCCTTTTTTTTATACTGCTGCTCTCTTAACCCTAAAGTGCATTGGTTATATCTAAAGGGACCAGCATAGCACCTTGCACAAAGTCGGCATTCAGTGAATAAATGGGCATGGAACATTTGTACTTTAGTTGGCTTCTGTCTCATAGTCTCCTATAGTTGGATCAGATTTGGATAGAAAGTAAAGAAATGTAGGAATGACTCTGAGTTCTTTTCTTTTTGTCTACCTTTTTCTAATGAGAGACTTTATTTGACTGTCATACCTGAATTTTTTATTTTTTTGTAAGCTTGAAAAGCCTGGTATAAATATCATGTGCTTTATTAGCAAATACAGTGTTTGATTTAAGACTGAACTGTTCTAGCAATCTGGAATACAGTAAATGCACTAACAGGGGTCCATTTTATGTATTTATACTTCTGTGTTATCTTGTGAGGAAGCGACAAAAACATTTTATAAATAATGATGTTTAAATGGCAGCAGTTATGTAAAAGTATCATAACTTTTGATACTTGTTTGAGACATATATGATATATTTATTAGAATATTAACTCCCATTTAACTGCCAATATGCTTGGACCCTGAGATTCTAATATAGAATGCTGTTGCATTATTTTTAAGTATGATAAATGTTCAAAAGTGACAGCCTGGAAAATATACCAGAGAATGTATAGTTAAAGGTATTGATTCTAGAAGGAAAGTATGGGGAGGTAATAAAAGAGCAAAGCAGAAAAATACCAATTTTGTTTTACTAAGAATTGTAGAAGAAAATTCTGACTTTTTAGAACTACCTACAAATTTAGAGGTGCAAATGTGAAGTGCAATTTATTTTTTTTCCCTTGTTCATTCACCTGCTTTTGACTTTGAACTATAACAAGCACAGACCTTCTGTCATTCAGACTTAGGCAGGCTTAGTGTCTAGGATTTTAGTACATAGGAAGTGTAACATGGAGCCTCTTTAATCTCTTTCAGTAAGTCACTTCAAGTCTATTGATGCTTTCTGTGCCTTTTGAATTGATGCTTTGAAGCTGAGTATTGGGGCAAAGGATATTTGAACTTGGTGCCTGGTGTGATTGATATTCACCACACAGTAAAGGGCAGCACTGCTTATTGCAAATATTTCGTCATTTATTAAATAAAAGTAGAGATACATATCCTAGTATTCAAAAGTTGAATAGTACCTTTGAAAAGTATTTCAAAAGTTGAAACGTGGGTGACTTTGCATTGAATAGAATCACAAACCATTAAGAAGGTATGGAAAAACCAAGGCACCACAATTTGTTTAAAGTAAATCTAAAGACTATAGTTTAAAACGGGTTTGCAGACTACAGCCTGCCCCCCACCAACCTGTTTTTGTATTGGCCTGCAAGCCAAGAATTATTTTTAGATTTTCAAATGGTTGGAAGAAAATTAAAAAGCTATTTTGTGAAATGTGAAAATTTTACAAAATTCAGATTTTAGTATCTGTAAGTAAGGTTTTATTGGAACACAGCCATACTCATTCATTTATGTATTGTCTACAGCTGCTTTCATGTTACAGTGGTAGAGCTAAGTAGTTGTGACAGAGACTGTGTGGTCTGCAAAGCTGAAACTATTTATTGTTTGGCTCTTCACAGAGAAGATGTGCTGAGCTCTGGTTAAAAGAATGTGGGTAAATGAAGGTTAAGTGAATCAGGTTAAATGAAGGATAGGTAAAGGGAGAGGCTATTTAGCTCAAAAGAGAGGTGTTTGGGAGGTGTTTGTGATGGAGGCATGGGAACTTCCTGTAATATTTGAAGGATTGTCATCCAGAAGAGGGAACCAACTTGTTCTCTGTGAGTATAAGAGTTAGACCTAGAACCAGTTGTTGGAAATATAAGGTAGCATTGCATTATGGAACATTTTTAATTTGTCTAAAGGTGGAATAGAAAACCTTGGGAGGTAGTCTATTGGTATTCCCATCATTGGCAGAATTCAGACGGGTCAGACAACTAACTAGCAAGGACCTAGTAGAAAGGATTCAGCATCATCTTGAATGATTTTTAAAGTTTTCTAATCTTGAGAGTCTGTAATTTTATGAACTCACACAACCGAGAATCTGTATCAAGGGAAGATTTCCCAGTACAAAATACACCTTTGAGTACATCACTGCTTCTGCATAGAAATCCATTAATGAAATCTTTTTGTCAGCTAAATCAAGTAAAATTCTTCAGTTCTCCACTGGTAGTGTCTAGGTTCTTTGTACTTTGATCCAAACTTAGCCTCATCTATCTTAACATGCACAGCATCTCCCACCTTGGTTTCTACCAAACATTGTTCTAGGATATGCAAATCTGTGATATGTAGAACAAAGGTTCTGTGTTCAAATAGATTTAGGAAATGCTGATACTGAATCTCGTCCTTGACACTTCCAATCTACATTAGGGTACTAAAAGCTCTGAGAAGAGCTTGGTTTAACTTTTTAAAACTATAACATCTCCCACACATGTATGAACACAATACTTTTTTTCCTTTCGCCACCACTATTCACACTGCAGACCAGTTTTCCATTTGTCATTTTTGTATTCTTTTTTGTTTTTTGTTGTTTTTGCATTCTCTCTCTTCCTCTTATGTGCTGTTTTTCTCCCTCCAACTTCATTTCTAATCCTGCATTTGGTGAAAAAGATAGACTGCAGAGTTTGTGGAAACCTTTTGAGACCACACAAAACACTCCCTGTAACCCCAGGAAAATAGGAATATAAACAGGTGCAAGAATTTAGGAGAATATGAATGTGAAAGGAGAAATTATGTAAGATGAAGGTGCTTTAGATGTCATGAAATTTTTCATAGTCACTTAGTTATTCAAAAAGTGAATCACTGTTTTATTGGTAATCTGGCCTTTTGCCTTGTAATTTCTGGTTTCAGCTAGTGTTCTGTTTATGATACCATCTGTTTAGTTAGGCAGTGTTTAAGCATGTGAATAAAAAATGGGGTTGATATCTATAGAGGAAGTGACATTACCTATGCTAGGAAGGTAATATCCATACTCTCCCACTCCTTGGTGCTGTTCTCTAGAGAGGGTATTTTTCTGTGTCTGGAGTAGTGACAGGTTAAAAGGAATAAAGGTGAGAACTTATTGTACAGTCTATTTATAATCATTTGGAGATGTTCTCCTTCCCAGCATATGACACAGTCTCAAAAGTATTAGTTCCCCTGAATCACCCATATGAACCATTAACATGTATCTTACAGATATCTTCAGTCACTGGCTGCTATTACTTATTGAGAATAATAACAGCCAGAGGGTATAGCTTAATGATTCAAGAATCAGCTTCACATAAAGACTCTATCTAGTCTCCCTAGAAACCAACATCAAATCTCATCAGGGTCAACTTAGCCCTTTTTATAATAGATAAATTGAATAACATGCTGTTTAGTTTGTATGTGTGTTATTGAATGAAGGTATGGAGAATATTTGGTCTGCATATTAAAAACATCAGTATTGGTAAGTAAGGATGTTATTTTTCCTAAATTATTTAACCTTGTATAATTGACGATGCAGAAGAAATGTGAATGTACAGTGTTCTGTAAGGTTATTTTTAGTAAATAGTAATATACATATTTTTTTAAATAGTAATATTTTAAAAACAATAAGAGGATTTGTTTTTCTGGTTACACTGCCTTTGGCTTTCTGCCTCCTTTTGGGCTTGAATTTTTAGAGAGTAGAAAATGCTTGGATAGTCAATAATATTTCTGTATGTATCATTTCCTATGTTGTATGTCATTTTCTGGCTTTTATTTGGAAAAGTAAAAGTGTATGAAAAAGTCACTTGACATTTCTTAAAAACGTTATAGATTGCCCAAGAGTTACACATTCATTGCAGAAAATTTGGAAAATACAGACTAGTATAAACATGAAAATAAAAAAGTTAGCATTAGTCCTACTTTTAGAGATAGTTGCTGCTAACTGGTAATGCTGTAGTTAGTAATCTCTCCGCTATAATTCTGTAGATATGTATATAGTAAGATTTGTCTGTGTATTCCATTTTTAAATGATCACAAATTTCGTTCTCAGTATTTCCATGCTAAAAAAATAATAACTTCTCCAAATATTCTTTTGTAAGTTTTTGTATACATCTCTTATTTTCTTACATTAAGTTTCTAGGAATGGAATTGTTAGCTCAAAAGGTAGGAGATTTTTAAGATGCTTCATTGATACTCCCAAATTGCCTTCTAGGAAGGTGTAGTATATATTATTTTAAAAACTTTATTTTTAAGTAATCTATATACCCAGTGGAGCTCAAACCCACAACCCCGAGATCAAGAGTCATGTGCTCCACTGACTGAGCCAGCCAGGCGCCATAAACGTAGTATATGAGTATTAGTCTGCTTGGGATGCCATAACAGAATACCGCAAATGGGGTGGCTTAAACAGAAGTTTTTCACAGTTTTGGAGACTAGAAGTCCAAGATCAAAGTGTCAGCAGGGTTTGCTTCTGGTGAGGTCTTTCTGCCTGGCTTATAGATAGTGTCTTCTTGCTGTGTTCTCACATGGCCATTTGTCTGCAAGAGTGTAGAGAGAGGTATCTCTGGGTGTTTCTTCCTCTTATAAGATGACCAGCCCTGTCAGATTAGGGCCCCGCTCCTTACGATCTCATTTAACTTAATTAACTCCTTAAAGGCTTTATCTTCAAACAGTAGTCACATTGTGGGGGTGTTAGTTTCAATGTATGAATTTGGGGGGAATACAATTCAGTCCATAACAGGTATTAACATTGGCATGCCATCATCAGTGAATGAAAGTTCGCATATCCCCATCTTATTGCCAATACTGGATATGTACACCACATACACATGCATGCACGTATCATTGGTAATTTGATAAAGATGGCTTTGTTTCACTTTGCATTTCTTTGATCATTAGTTTATTTAGTTTATTTATTTATTTAATTTTAACTCCAAGTTAACATATAGTGTAATAATGGTTTTTTTTTTTTAATTTTTTTTTTCAACGTTTATTTATTTTTGGGACAGAGAGAGACAGAGCATGAACAGAGGAGGGGCAGAGAGAGAGGGAGACACAGAATCGGAAACAGGCTCCAGGCTCTGAGCCATCAGCCCAGAGCCCGACGCGGGGCTCGAACTCACGGACCGCGAGATTGTGACCTGGCTGAAGTCGGATGCTTAACCGACTGCGCCACCCAGGCGCCCCTAATGGTTTTGATCATTAGTTTCAGTGAAAATTTTGTAAATATGTGGACATTTTAATTTTTTATGAGTTTTCTATTCTTGTACTTTGACCATATTTTTGTTGGGGGTTCTTTTTCAAAATTTTTTAATGTTTATTTTTGAGAGAGAGAGAGCGAGTGAGCGAGCAGGGGAGGGGCAGAGACGGAGGGAGACACAGAATCCAAAGCAGGCTCCAGGCTCCAAGCTGTCAGCACAGAGTCTGATGCGGGGCTTGAACTCATGACCTGAACCAAAGTCAGACACTTAACTGACTGAGCCACCTGTTGGGGGTTCTTAATTGCCAGTAAACCTACATTTTCATTTGTGTGTTTAGCTATGTTGTATGTATCATACCCTGTTGCTAATACAGAAAAGGAATTGTACCTTAAAATGTTATTTATCTATGATTTACCTTTAAATACAGCTGTGTATGCAGGGTTAATATATGTGAGTATCCATATTAATGAATCATATGTTTAATGCTCACCATACATTTATAAGCACTATTTATAGTTTGGATGCATTGATTTGCTGGCAGTGAAATATAGGTAGTGGCAAGGTTAAGGCAAAATCTTTTCAGCTATTGTTTTCTCTGCATTAACAAATACAGCAGTGTTTCCTGAGATGTGCTCCTCAGGACTCTGATCCTACAAGATGTCCTGTGAGAAGAGATTTCTGTTGGTTGAATAGCTTTGAGAACTGCTTGCATCCTACACCTCCCACCTAGTGCTTGAGAGTGCTCATCAGGAACTGAGAAGCCCTGTATGTAGAAAGAAATCTGTTGTACATCTGTAGCCTGAATACTTCCAAAACTTATTTTGGCAATAGGACTTGCCCCCTTTTTTGTTTCTGTGATTTTTGTTGACTTTTTATTTTGAAACGATTCACAGGAAGTTATAAAGAAATGTACAGGAAGGTCCCATTCACCCTTCACCAAGTTTTCCCCAATGGTAACATCTTGCATAGCTATACTACAATGTCATATCAGAAAATCCGTAGTAGTATAATCCATAGAGCTTATTCGGATTTCATTGGTTATACATGCACTTGTGTGTGTGTGTGTGTGGGGGGGGTTCAATGCAGTTTCATCACTTGTAGGTGTGTATAATCAGCACCACAAGACTCCCTTATGCTAGTTTTTTTATAGTCACACACATTCTCCCCCCCTTTCCTACCTCCTGGCCACCACTGATAAGTTCTCCATTTCTAAACTTTTGTTATTTCAAGAATATACTGTAAATAGAATATGGTAAATAATTGTATGAGATTGGCTGTTTTCACTCCGTGTAATTCGCTTTTGGTTCATCCAGGTTGTTGTGTACCAATAGTTCTTTCCTTCCTATAGCTGAATAGTATTTCATTGAATGGATGGACCACAGTTGGTTTACCCATTCACCCCACTGGATGACATTTACCCCCTCCATATATTTTTGGTGGAATCCATTAATATCCTGTATGAATATTGTTCTGAAGTAAATTAACTTTAGAAATCCTGTACCACAGAAATGATACAATAAATAATTACAACTTTTTAAAGATTATGCCGGAGTTGCAGAAATTAAAAGTCTGTTACTATTTGGTTTAGGAATTCCAGAGACGCTGTAATACTCTGATTTCATTGATTGAGAAAGAAAATATGGAAATTGAGGAAAGAGAGAGAGCAGAAAAGAAGAAACGGGCAACTAAAACTCCAATGGTAAAATTTTCAGCATTTTCCTAACTTTTAGGTAGATCTCACTTTTTTTACATAATTAAAATGCCTATATTATGTTTAATGCCACGTGATACCTATTATAAAAACTGTTTTTATGAAGTGCTAATTTGTTTTTGACAGAAAAAGAATACACTACAACCGCATTCCTTATTTGTTTGTAGAACATATGGTTAGGAACTCCCTCGTAAGAGGGCTCAATATTTTAAAAAATTCCTCATGACTTTAAGCAGAAGTATAATGCAAGTAAAATCCTTTGAATGGAGAGTCAAGTTGTCATGGGGGAGTAGGAGAGGGGTGGGGTGGGATGGGATGGGGCTGAGGTTGAAACTTGGAGTTCTGATTTGATCAAATAAGTTTTCTGATCTTTGTGGAACTATGAGTACAAATGAGACTTGGAGCAGACAGCAAAGCTTTACTTGGTCTACTTGGTAACAAATAAATTGCTGAATAATAAGATGACTTGGTTTTAATCCAGTCAGGTCGCCTTGTATAGCTACAATTTGAAATATTCTTTAATAGATCATAGTATTTGAGTGTGGTTAAGTAAACTACCATATTTCATCAAGTCTAAGATGTTTCCTATTGTAAGAAACAGCATCATTTTCTGTATTGCTAAGTGAAACTGCTGCCAACTAACTCATTTGTCATCAATTGTAAGATGCATCCTGATTTCAGAGATGCTAAAGTGAAAAAGAAATGCACATCATAGAATATATGAAATATGGTGCTTTAACATCTATCATAAGGTTTTAAAAATAAATAGCATTTGCCTAGAAAACTTTAAGTATTAAGAAGTTCTTTAACATGAGAGTACATTTATGGTACCCTGTGTAAGTAGACATTTGCTGACTATTTTTGATGGGTATTTTATGTCTTTTTAAAAAAAAAAGTCTTTGAAGGTTATTTTACATTGGGTTATATATTTTGTTGGGCTATATAGAACATTAACTGTGAGTATAACATTTAAGTGAATATTCATGTTAAAATTTTTTTTTGATGCATTTACATCCTAGATTTAACATTGTTGGGCCATTTAAAAATGTGCATATTGGAGCAGAACATTAAATCTGTTTCCATTTTAGTCACAGAAAAGAAAAGCAGAGTCAGCTACTGAGAGCTCTGGAAAGAAGGATGTCAAGAAGGTGAAATCCTAAAGCCTAGAAATAAAGTTTTAAATGGGAAACTGCTATTTTCTTGTTCCCATCTTCAAATGCTAATTGCCAGTTCCAGTGTATTCATGGTACTCTAAGAAAAATCTCTTTGGTTTTGATTTCTTGCATATTTTATATATTTTACAATGCTTTCTACCTGAAATGTGTAGCTTTATATTTTATGCATTCTAGTATTTTTGTGTACTGTATTTTGTGCATTTCATGTCTTCATCAAAATCCTCTCAGTCCTTGTTCTTTTGAAGCTTGTGCTGAGGTTTTAGCTTTTCTATGTTTTATATGCCGCTGCTTTGAAAGAGAACCTAGATTCTATAGCTGTATTATTGTTGTTTCATACTTTAAATTTATATGGCTGTGGAAAAATGAATTAAAATGATTTGAGGAGAAAGACTTTTTCACTTCTTTGTTGCTTTCTTTTCTATTGAGTATGGGCTTGTATGTGTTACTGCATACTGTGATTAGCATAATAATTGTTTCTTTTGAGGTCATCTAAATATTTTTTTCCTAAAGGAATAAAGGGTGAGAACAGAAAAATATTAAAAAAAAACTAATATTTGATACTGTGCTTGCTGTCAGTATGCATTACATTTAAATTATTCTCTAAATATTCAAGTGGGAAAATATAATAAAGAAATGTCTATAAGAAATTTAATTATTTCCTGTTTTTTGTGCAGTAGAAAAATAGTTGTGTTTATTGAATTGTTTTGCTCACTCTACTATGTATTTGGTTGAAAGTTAAAGCTTTGTTTGCTGGCTTGTGCATGATCTTCTGTCCCATAGATCCAGTTCAGTGGAGTCTGGGTATAACATGTAGAGTTATTAACAACTAAGTTAAGGTTACGAAATAAGTGCTATGCATGTAGAAGAATGGGGGCTGGCATCCATAGGACTACAGTTAGGCTCAGAAAAAAAACAATCTCAAAGTATCAGAGTTTTTATACACCAAGAGTTTATTTCTTGCTCACACTACAGATTCCATGCAGGTCATAAGGATATGAGAATGGGAGGGGATCTGTTTCACACAGTCACTTAAGGTTCCAGACTGACTGAGGCTCCAGTGTTTAGTATTGTGGCAGTACAATCTGGGACATGTGGCCTTTTCAGCTGCTACTGTAGGAGAAAGAGAAGCTGAAGAGTCTCATGTAGGTTCGTCATTACATAGGCTCAGAGGTGACACATGTCACACCCACTTATATTTTATTGTCCCAAAGTAGTCACATGGTTCTGTGTATCTGAAAGAGGGCTGGCAAATGTAGGGGAACAAATGGAGTGTTTAACATTTCTGCCTCCGCCACGGGGCCTGTTGGCTCAGGAAAAACCTGTGTCTTTCACATGAAACTGTTGGTTTGTGATTAATCAGGATGGAGGTCAGGTTGTCAGGGGAACAGGGAAAATGAATTGGGATCTAGTGTGAAACACACAGCAAATAAGCAAAGTTGGGGAATGCAGGACAGTGATTTTCATTACCAAACAAGGCTTGGATCACTAAAGAGTTGTTCCCCACCCTCCCACCCCCCACCAAGATCTTTAGCATTTCCTATCAGACTCTATTTAGTGTATCACCAGCAAAACTTGGGTAGCCGTGCATGCAAGTCAGCATCTTTTACACCCTCAGTCTTCTCGTAGGCATTCTGAAACATAGGAATAGATCTAGAAGGACAAACCAGTGTCTGCTGGACTCTTCCAAGTCTTCATTCATTGTCTAGATTTCATATTTCTTCCTGCCATGCTCCTGATTGGGTTCCTTTTACTGTTTCTATTGTTAGGACTTAGAGTCTTCTACTCTGTTGGAGATTGGGGTGAAATGAAGGTGCTATTATGAGGTTAGGGTGATATTAGGTCAAGGGACCAAGAGATCCCCAAATCTGTCCCACTTAACTACCCTTTCTGTAAGATTCACAAAGGAGGCAAAGGTAAGCAAGGTAATTCTTCAATAGCTGGTGCTTTTGCTTCAGACTTCAATCCAGAGCTCTTAAGCCCAAAATAAAATCTTGGAATTTTGTACACCAGTGAGATTAAATGCTGTATTACCTGACCTAGAGAAAATGATACCCGAGAGAGTTTTTTGAAACCCCCAAGTTTTGTGCACTGAAAAACAGTGAGGGTCCTGGACTCTGATCAATCAATTCAGCATTTCTTAGGAATTAAGATGCAGGGTGCGTGCAAGTACAATTAGGATCTTTAAACTTCTTTCATGGAAATTTAACAATCTCTGCTTGTTCTTTCTCTGTTAACCCAGAGGGGTTAATAGTTAAGCTGTATGTGACTATCTGCTTTAGGGGAGAAAATCTGCAGGTAAGTTCCTGGAACCTTTTCATGGGGCCATTTTCCTGATCCATATCATGGCTCTTATGAAACTTTTTTGGACCAAAGAGAAGTGAAATTCAGCTCTCCAAAATGTTCACTGAATACCTCTGATGTCATCCTCAGAAACTTGTGAAATGGTTTTATTCAGGACTTTAACTTAAAGGCCACACTATATATTCAGTGAAAAAATCACCACCTACTATATTCATCTTATTTTATGTACAGCATTGTTGTTGCACATAGCCTACCAAGGAGGCCCATGCAGTGAACCCCACATGATAGCATAGTCCAAATAATATAATGTTGGAGATACAAAATGCCCAAGTCTCTATTTGAAACGTCTCTTATTATCAGTTTTACACAGAGAAATTAAGGTATGATAGAAAATTCAAAAGTTCTAAGAAAGAAATCCCATTTCTAACAAGGGGCTGAGACTGATGGGGTAGTAGCCCTAGGCTTGGCTGCCCTGTTGGAGAGATAAAGCAGGACAATCAGTTTACCAGCTACTTGGAGGCCAGAGGAAGCAGAAGAGCATGCTGTATTCTTGAATACAATTGTATAAATGCACAATGATCCAGCTCACCAGCAAAAATGGTCCAATCGGTTGTATGGGAATCTGACCCCACCTGATTCCTTGTTTGCAGAATGTGCAAGGAGGGAAGTGGATAGAAGAACAGGGACCCTGAGTGGTTTTCTTCACTCAAGACCTCTGTAGAAGACAAGAGGTGAATGGGTTTACCGATAATCCTTGGGCTCCAAAAGAGGCACTTGGAAAGCATCTGTCTTGATCCACTGGATACTCAGGCACTAATTTCCTTAGAATCAAAAGAAGGCAGTGAGCTCAGTAATCTCTCATTGTAATAATAGCCATTTGTATCTCATTCTTTATTGCACAGCTCCTTTTTCCCTGGCCTATGAGTGGTTATGCTATATGGAAAACCTGGATACTTGTCGCATTACACAATTCTCCCATGAAACCTGTGCCCACATTTGGTGTATTGTCTGAGACCTTGCAGTTAAGAGAAGTTATTGCAGCTATCTTAGTTGCAGGGTGTTTGGTTTGAAAAGCCTCTGCTCAACTGGTGGAGCTGTCTACTGTCACCAAAATAAAATGCTATTATTTCCCAATTACTGGCCAAGGTCCCCACTGTAGGTTATTGTTCCTCCTCTGTGGCGCAGTAGCCAATGCAGCTATTTCAGATTCCCCTGCCAGTTTCAAGTCCCATGATGGTGCTGGTGTCCACGTTGTTTTCTCTCTAGCTATTCTTAACTAACTCTTGAAATCCTCTAGTTGTCATCAAATTTCAAACTTCTATCAGAATTCTGTTCCATGTCTCCTTCATTTAGTCTGTCCAAGCTACTCTCCCCAATTGACAAGGGGTAAGATTTTCCTGTGGTTCAAATATATATAGCTAATGCCATCTTTTCTGTCCCCTATCCCTCAGCCTTATTTCTGTGTGCTCCAGCTGATTTCTAACTGCCGCTCTGTGTCTAAGGGCTTTGTCTGAGGACTTTATCAGAAGTTTTGGAAGGCTTTTCTACCCTTTGCATGATAGGCTGGAAGAACTAGAAAGTTAACACCTCTGAGTGCCTCTTAACCAAAAACTAATTGGGGTTGGTGTATAAGTACCCAAACTCTCTCACCCCTTGAGTGAGGTCTTTCTCAGGGTCCCTGTTCTTCTATCCACTTCCCTCTTTGCACATTCTGCAAACAAGGAATCAGGTTGGGTCTTTTCTATATGGTTCCCTGGAGTTTACTCAAAGAATTAAGCTCCAGTCATTCAAAGTAGTAGTTGTGTTGATGACACACTTTTTATTGACTTTGTTTCTTTCCCTGTATCACTTGTTCCTCTCTGGGTATTTTCTGGAGTCAACTTGTCGGTAATACTACTTGCCTGAGAATCATCCCAGGGTCTGCTTCTGAGGAAACCCCAATTAAGACACTCCCCTTGTATACATAGTTCTTCTTAGCCCTTAGTTATTTCATTAAAAGGTGTAGAGTGTTCAAGGAGAATATTGATTGGATAGTATATCACTGACCTGTTGTTAGGTCTACTCCTCTATGGACACTTAGCAGATGATGTGCTTGGATCAGGATATTCTGCACTGGTACAAAGTGCTAGGTTCTGATTTCTCTCCATAAACAAATGAAACTTTCTCATATAACCAGTAGCTGTGGCGTTGGGATTTCTTATTCAGCAGAGGTTAAAAGGTTACCAAGTTTTTGTAAGGCCAAAGCTAGTGCCCAGGCTATTGTCTCTATAAGTGGTGTCCGTGCTGGCTGGTGCCTCTTGCCTGTAGCAGTGGTTCACGAGATAACTGGACCAAGTGTAGGCCTTTATCACTGTGGTGTGGCATATAACTGTGCTGTGGTATCACCAGGCTTTTACATCTGTGACCTGATGATTTGTCCATTTCCTGATACATTGCTTTCCCACTAGGGAAACTTTCATCTAGGCCACTGTAATCAGATTCAAGCTATATATTTCCATTGAAGGCCGAGACATGCTTGGTTAATTTCTGATCTTTTCCCCATGAGATAGCTATTAGTATTTGTCCGTATAGGACTACCAAATTTTGTGGTCTATTTTTGAGAGTCCCCATTTATCTATGGAAGGTTGATGGTGAGTACCATGTATGTGCAGTTGTCTACCTCCCATCATGAATACAGCTTTGAACTAATATACCTCATTTGGTGGTAAAGACCAAAGCCCATTTGTTATATCTAAAACAGTAAAGATCTTTGCACCAGGTCTTATCTTTTCTAGAATATTTGGTGTGTGACCATTATCATCATCAGTTGGGATTGATAGATACCTTATTCAGTTCTCTCCCAGAATTGAGTATAAGTCTCCCAAATGCCATTTAGTTTTTGTACTGGCCATATGAGAGCATTGATGAAATATAATTTACCCATTTTCTTCTGATCGCCAAGAGTATTCCATCTATTGTTTCTCCATATGTGTTAGCTATACTGCGTACAGGTAGGTAGACAGCCTCCCTTACCTTCATGAGGGAGGATTGCAGTTAGGTCTGGGTATATCTTTTTCTTTCATACATCTATCCTGGCTTCTAAGATGTCAAACTTTATTCTCTTTCTTTATTTCCTAATTCTTCTCTAACTTTTCTCCCATCACAACAAAAGCTCAAAGTATCTCCTGGACAAAAGTTTTAAAATATCCTGTAATCATTCTACCTGCTGACTAATGGCCTTCCACTATTTCCAGGTGAACCCAGTTCTCAAAGCCAAGCCATTCTGGGTATAGGCATTACTTAATGTCTTTTTGACTTTTGGATTTGCTTTTTCTTTATTAAATTTTCCTCTCCACCTCAAAGAGTCTACTTTTCCTGTGCAATAAAGCCCTCAATTCCTTTTTTATTAGTGAACTCTACATGCAGTGATTGCATCCATGCTCTGAAGCCTCTGAAGTTCACAACCATGATTAGACATTTGGTCAGTGCTCACTGAAGATACCTGATCAGGAAAGCCATTGCAAGGAATGTATTTTCTCCCAATTAGGCCTTGCCAATCACTAAGGGTTATTTCTGTTACTCTATCCCTTTATATTTTTTCCACAAATTCATAGATTAGGATTTAGATAATGCCCAAATCAGAGTCAACATGAGAACGTATGACGGACAAGGGACTCAGAAAACTTTAGAGAAGGCATATGACACCCCAGAATTTCATCCCACCATTGTTCTCTCTTTATCCCTGGATGTAGTTTAAAACAACATTAAGAGAATTAAGAGTTTGGGCCTGCCATCTACTTGGCCATGTGACTCTTTGGATCTAACAATCCAGTAGGCCAAATATGTCACACTGCTTATTTTAGGAAGACTTAGGTCATGTGCTGGACCTTTGCTGCTCCTGCAGTTTGAAGTCTGCCCTACCTCCTAAAATGAATATTTGCATCAATACTAACACCTGCCTGTTACACGTGGGAGATTATATTCTGGGCATACAGAAGCACTGCTTCAAGTTGGAGGACTGAAACTCAATCTCTTTCTTGGGACTTTGCTCTCCAAATGTCAGTTCCCTGGGGCATATATTTGCTCTGTCTGCTGAGATCATGCCAGTGTTAGGGGTGAAGGTGAGATTATTATAAATCTATTATAAATCTATTAAGGGGTAGAATTATGATGGTATTAGGCCTGGGGACTCAGGAATACTTAATTCTGCCTTGGCTTTACCACCTCTATGTGTTCCACAAGGGATACATGTGCATAAAAGAGTGGTAAAAGAAAGCTAAGTAGCATTTTATAAACTGGGACATTGGTTCCAAACTCCAGTTTAGCATGCTACTGAGTTGGGCTTGAGCATAAGGAGGTTTAAGGTAGAGGCTGCCTGGAACTCAGAACCAAAGCAAGATGAATGGTTTAGCATTTCCCTTAGGCCGAAATCAACTCAGAATTTGCCATTCCAATGAGAAAAAAACTCGAAACTACCAACTCCAGAGGGAATGGATGAATCCAGAAAGAGGCTATCCATATGGGATTGTTTAGATTTCTACAGCTCTACCCACTTAGAAACTGTGGTTCAAGAAGTGTTTGGGAATCTTACCCATCAGTTCAGACTCCTCCACTACTTGTGTAGGAGGATAGGGGGAGGACCACAGAAGAGCCTTGAACCCACCCCCGCCTCTAGGGGCCAGTATGGACACTATGCATACACTGCTTCAGTGTTCAGCTTCTGTAGCCAGGTCAGTTCCTACAGCTTGTGGTTGATTACATGATCATACATGGCAGGAACATTGACTAATAGAAAAGGTGTCACAAGAGGTACCATTATAGAATACAAACTTGGTAACTTCTAATGAGAATCGTATCATCTATGCGGGATTTTTTATTATCTATCATATTTTGTGATTATTGGTGAGACTAAGTTTATCAGTGAACAATGGTTTATTATACAACAGTGTTACAGCATTTTGAGTTTTCTCTTCTGCGAAATGGCAATGGTTGCCTAGTAATGATAGTAGGAGAAAAAGTGATGCTTTTCATATGCTGTTATAAATGCACATCTACTGCTAAAATTTGAATATGCATGCCCATGTTTTTAAAACATCTGTTTTTATTTTTTAGGGTTTTTTTTAAAAACAGCAATGTAAACTATGTGTGAATAATTTGCATGCCATAATTTTCCTTATGTGGAGATCTTCCAGAGTGCTAGGTCGGTGCTGGAGTTGCTACACTGCTCAAACCTCGTAGAACTGTAAAAGTGATTGTGTCTCCCAGGATGTAGAGTTTGGACTTAATATACTGAAGGAAACATTTGGAATTGTATTCAGAATTGTCAGCTTCAGGCTTTGAAGACAACTACGCTTGGTTTGGTTTTGTTTTATTTAGGTTCTGCATCAGTTAGCTTTTATTGCATAACAAACCACTCTAACATTTGGTAGCTTAAAACAGCCATTTATTTTTTTATATGTTTTTAAGTAATCTCCACATCTGATGTGGGGCTCAAACTTACAACCCTGAGGTCAAGAAGTCTCATGCTGTACCGACTGAGCCAGCCAGGCACCCCAACACAACCATTTGTTTAATTTGCAATTCTGTGGGTTGACAATTTGGGTTGGGCTCAGATAGGCAGTTCTTTTGGTCTTGACTGGGCTCACTCACATGTCTTTGGTCAACTAATGGTCAGTTAGGTGACTCTGGTTGTGGTGGTTGACTGATTGTTGGCTTGGTCAGTGGGGGTACCTCAGCCATGTATCTGTTATCATCCAGTGGGTTAGCTTGGGCATGTTCACATGGTAACTTGGCAGGGTTCCAAAAGGAAGAGCGAAAGCTTGCAAGGTCTCTTGAGGCCCAGGCTTGGATTTCACACAACTTCAAGCAAATCACAAGGCCAGATCAGATTCAAGGGGTAGAGAAATTGACTCCAGTTCTAGATGGGAGATGCTGCAGTGTTACATTGCAAAAGAACTGGGTACAAGATGAGTGTGGAGGGAAATCTAGCACAGCCTCTTTCTGTTGAGGTGTCCCGATTTATAGTTAGTGTGTGAATAACAGTCCTCTAGCAGTATCCCAAATTATAACATTTGAGCCCCCATGGGCATAGCTCAGTGGAAAGTTCAGAGTCTATCACTTAGAGACTTCCTTCCTGATATATTTGTGAGGGGTACAAAATATTTTATTTTTGGCTACCATTTTGAACTGGTAGTATTTTTGATCTAGGAGTTTGGATCCCCCATCTATTTTGCCTCCAAGAATATTTGGACTCCCTGTTTCCGAGTATAAGCACGTATATCACAATTATGCTAACAGGGACAGACACTCCTAATTGCATCCCAGTACACATCTTCTACTTCTTGCTTAGTAAGAACATTTATTTTCAGTTTTCCACACTGCCACTTGGCTTAGAAGACTATTATTACCCAGCTTCCTTTGTAGCAAGGTATGGACCTGTACTAAGTTTTGGCCAGTGAGATGTAAACAGAAGTGACATTGCAACTTCTGGAAAGTGTCTTTAAAAGTTTTCTTCATCCTTTCTTCTTTCCTTCTGGTTGGAATGTGGACTTGATGGCTGGAGTTCAAGCAATCATCTTGAATTAAATGGATGCACATCAAGGATGATGTAGTAGCTGGATAGAAGAGCCTGGGTCTCTGATGACCATGGAACTGCCTTCTAGCCCTGAGGTGCCCCCACTTCTAGACTTCTTTATCTTGGGAGAGAAATGGTTTTTCATCTGTTTAAGCCCCTGTCTTAAATTTTGTTGGTATTGGTATATGGAACTGTATCCTAATTAATACCCCAGTATTGATGATTTTTTATTGAGCAAATATTTGAAATAAATTCCCTTAAGCTAACTAAAATCCTTGATGAGTTTTCTAAATTGCAAGGTAGAACAATTCCATTTTTTTCCATTTGTATTTTTATTCTGAACATATTTTCATTGGGATTGATTAGTTTCATTTTAACTTATCAATAAATTATTTTTCATATTTGTGGATGTTATTTTCATCAAGGTATAGTTTCCCTGGGTCAAATTTTATAAATCTAAAATTTTCAAGAACGTGTGATTTTTAAAATTATAGTCAATAACAAATTTTATCATGTGCCATTTCACCATGTTTCCAATGTTACAAATGACATGTATTTTTTGTTTTTTTGTTTCTAATAAATTTTACTATGTGCAGTTTTAGACATTGACCATTTTATTTGTGTTGATTAGTTCTACTTGCTATATTTTTATGACTTGGAAATTGATAGTAATTTCTTGGTGATTCCATAAGGAAATTATGAGCAACTCCCCTCAGATGTTCCAGAATTTTCCCATTCTTCAGAATGAATCTGTGGTCTTGCATATCCATACTTATAATCTTTCCTCTTGTCATTTGTTTCTGGCAATCTCCCTTAGTGCAAATCCTCCTAAGTCAAAGTTGCAATTACCATTACTTTAAATGGGAGAAAATGTCACGCATCCCTGAGCCCCCAAATTGACACCAATTTTGTTAAAACAGCACCAAATTTCCATTAAAATGCACTCAAGTGGTTTAATAATTAATGTTACTTACCATAATAGAACCTAACTAGGCAGTTTCTCCTAATATAATATAGCTATTTACCTGTTCTCCTTAACCTCTTTGCAGCTATTGTATGCTCAACATGTAAAACCCTATTACCACCCCCAGAAATCATCAATATTATACTGAAAGTTTATGTCCTCCAACATTTAATGAAACACACACACACACACACACACACACACACACACACACACATAACAATAAAGACAAAATGAATCAATTAAAATAATACATTTTAGGGGCATGCCAGTGATCTTCAGCTAAAGTCTACCAGGAACACACCTGTAGTTGGACAAGTTGGGCTTATTACTTGCTGTAGGGGGAGAGAACAGAAACCACGGGGAACCATGGGGTCTCACATTGAGAGGATAGTAGAAAGAACCTATTATAGGATTTGAGCTTTGGTTAGGTGATTGAGGGAGGGTCTAAGCAAATGAGGGTTCCTTCTAGACTGGATGCTGTCAGAAATCAGGGATGATTCTATAACTGGGTTTCTCAGTAAAATCTATAGAGAGGGCAGGTTAGAGATAGAAAAGCTATAATTGGCAAAGAAATAGCAATTACTCATTTTAGCTGAGAGGGAGCAGCAGTGTTTGGTAGTTTGTTGGGGGCACAGTGACCTTGACTTTGGGCTTAGGACAAAATTATGAAGTGGCTTTGTTTAGTCGCACACTTTCATGTTCTCAGAGTAACATTTTTTGGGGTTGATATGTGAAATTGTTAATGTCCAGTAGGATAATAACACGACCTAGCTGTGACCATCAGGCCAGCTTTTGGATTTCAGGAGATGCCTTTTTTTCCGCCCCCAGGCACCACGCTTCAGGGTATCATTGTTATAAACTGGTAAAACAAGAGTACTCTGAGAAGAGGACTTAATGCAACATATGCCAGCTGTATAACTGGGGAGATCAGCATACAGTGTCTTTCCTCATGGGCTCAGTTGCTTTCAAGATGTCAAGTCCCTATTTATACATTCAAAGAAATTTCTTATAAGTTGAAGTAGAGGCATTAAACTCCTACCAAGGTTGAATTCTTCTAACCTGAGTGACTCCACTCTGTGTCGAGGAGAGAGCAAAACAGAACAAAAATGTTTCTGGGGTTAAGATGGCAGGGTGAAAATAAGCAGTAAGAGCAAAATGTTCTGTGTGTCTGGGAATGCCCCCAAGGTCCTGTATGTTTATCCGGGTTCAGGGCTTGGTCCTGCTACTCTTCTCTTGGCACTGGGTCTGAACTCAGACAAGCCCTTTGAGGGTGGAGACTTCTACCTTGGCTTTTCTAACCTGTTTGCTTCAGGACAGGCTTTTATGTCACTTTCACTGCTACTGAAGTTGGCAAGGGTTTTGATCCTTTGATTTCCCCTGTTGCCATTGCTGTGTTGGACTGTGCGCTGTCACTCATCATGACAGAGTTGATATGTTTAGTGCAGAACACTCCCACTCGAGTCACTTCCCTGGCCCCTTAGTGAGATCCCACCCAGGCCACCCCTGGGCCAAGGTGCTCTCGCAAAAACTGATCTGGAATTCAAACACCTGAACTCTTTAGAAACATTAACTTTTCTTAAGGACACCAGAAGAACCGAGGTGCAATTGGTTGCTGGGTTTGGCACCCCTCAGATTCAGTCCTGTTCCTCTTTGACTACCTGGCTGTGAGCAAGGGCTGGCTCACTAGTGCCATCTCTTTCTACTCTCATAGTGATTTGATCTCAGAAGCTCCCTTGCTCTATTCTGCCACAGGGCCTTGACCAGAGTCACCTCTGTCCATCCTGACAAATGTCATTAATTTCATGTATTTAAAATGTATTTATTATTTATTAATTTGTGCATTCATTTATTCCTTTGTTCTTCATTTCACTGGACTTTAGGGTAAACTTCTGGGAGAAGGGGTTGTACTTCTGGGAGAAGGGGTTGTAGCCGTGACCACTTGTCTGACAGAATGCCCTTCAAGCTTTGCATCAGTAGGACTTTCTCTGTCTCCTTTGACCTGTATTTCTCTGTTGTTTTCTTTGTCTCTCTCATTACAGTGCATCTGTCTCTCTCAACTTGCTAATCACCCTCACCTGCTCTTACACCAAAACAAATTTAAATGGCCCCCTTCTCAGGCATTCTAGTAACTCACTCTGATACCTAAATATGCAAAGGTGAGTATTGTAAGCCAGCAGGAATCCAGGCAGTTATACTTTCGGTCTCTCTTTAGGACCACATGATGTCTCTCAATGTCCTTGTCATTGTCATTCTATCTCAGTATCTCTGCTTCTCTATAGCCTTAATGGATGGCCTACTGATTTTATTTATTGGAACCTCATGCTGTTCAATGCATTCTGCTTTTGTTGTTACTTTGCCTTGCCATGATCCTTCATAGATCCTTCTCTTCTCCAGGGCATTTTTGGTAAGCATTAGCTGTCATTTCTAACTGCTACAGTCCTCAGATTTTTTGAGTGGGAGAATCACAGGGACATAGATCATCTTCTGCATCAGGTCACATTGTAGGTAAATGGTTTGACTGACTTGGCTGCAACTGGGTCAGGCGTACACCCTGTGGCTACCGGGCAAGGTCATGTGATATGAAACTTGGCAGCATGAGCAACAGAGGTTGTAAGCAGGTAGTGATTGATACCTCCCTGTAATCTGGTTCTTGCCCAATGTATACTAATCTTTCTCCTGTATCCTGCACCAAAGTTGTTTTTGCCTGAAACAATCTACCTATTAGGCTTCAGCCACAAACACCTGCTCCCTCCACTTGCAGGAGGAAGACAAGTCAGTTTTATCTAGATGTGGAAAGATCTCATTAAAAGCTGCTTATTGGACCCAGTGTTGATAATTTCTAGGTGGCATCTTCAAATCTTCAAGTCCTGGGCCTACCTATGGTTGTTTATTCAGAGTATATATTGCATCCTGCAGCTGCTTGGGTATGGTGAATTATATACTGGAATCAGTAGGCATACGTTATTGCACAGAAGTCAATTCCTTGGTCAGCAAATCTGACCAACTGGAGAATCTGCCTCTGGGAGGACTTACCCCTGACGTGTTCTAAGGGCAGTGGCAGTCCACTTCCAGGTAATACTGGCATGCTGGGCAAAGGCAGCTTTGAGGGTTTACTTCTCAAACCTGAGCTTGGATTGGAATCACCTGGGGGGCTTATTAAACACGACTGCTGGGCGCCTGGGGGGCTTCAGTCAGTTGAGCTTCCGGCTCTTGATTTCAGCTCAGGTCATGATCTCATGGTTTATGGAATAGAGCCCTGCATCGGTTCTGTGCTGACAGCAAGGAGCCTGCTTGGGATTCCCTCTCTCCCTCTCTCTCTGCCTGTCTCCTGCTCATGCTTGCTCACTCATGCTCTCTCACATTCTCTCTCTCTCTCTCAAAAGAAAAAACAAAAAAAACAAAACAGAGTGCTGAGATCTACCTCCAGAGTTTGGCCTTTAGTGGGAATTTCCATTCTAACAGGTTCCCTGGTGTTGTAGATGCTGCTGGTCTAGGAATCACACTTTAAAAACCCCTGTTCTAGGGTGCTTGAATCAGGCCTTTGGTGGTCATGTAGAAGTGGGGTTTTGGGGCTCCTGGCTGGCTCAGTTGGTTAGGCACTGGACTCTTGATTTTGGCTCAGGTCATGATTTCATGGTTCGTGGGATGGAACCCTGTGTTGGGCTCCATGCTGACAGCGTGGAGCCTGCTTGGGATTCTCTCTCTCCCTGTCTCTCTGCCCCTCCCCCCACAAATAAATAAATAAATAAACATTAAAAAAAGAAGTGGGGTTTTGTTGGTAGTTTCAAGCCAGGAGAATTTCTCTAGTTTATCTGTCAGTTGTGTTACTGGGATCCCTAAAATTTTTTTTTGGCTTTTTAAGTTTTTTTTTAGGTTTTTATTTTAATTCTAGTTATCATATACTGTTAAATTAGTTTCAGGTGTACAATATAGTGATTCAGCACTTCATACCTCACCTGGTGCTCATCAGGACAAGTGCACCCCTTAATCCCCATCAGCTCTCTCACCCTACCATCTGGTAAGCATCAGTTTGTTCTCTATAGTTAAGAGCCTTTCTCTTGGTTTCTCACTTTCTCTTTTTCCCTTTGCTCATTTGTTTTATTTCTTAAATTCTACATATGAATGAAATGAATTGGTATTTGTTTTTTCTCTGACTTATTTCACTTAGCATAATACTCTCTAGCTCCATCGGTGTCATTGCAAATCCCAAGATTTCATTCTTTTTTTGTGGCTGAATAATCCATATTGTGTGTGTGTGTGTGTGTGTGTGTATCATACTCTTTCTTTATTTGAGAGAGAGAGCATGAATGGGGGAGAAGGGCAGAGGGAGAGAGAGGATCCCAAACAGGCTCCATGCTCAATGCTGAGCCTAATGTGGGGCTGGATCCTGCGACCCTGGGATCATGACCTAAGCCAAAATCAAAAGTCAGACACGCAACCAACTGAGCCACCCAGGTGCCCCTATACCACATATTCTTTATCCATTCATCAATCGATGGACACTTAGGCTGCTTCCATATATTTGCTGTTGTAAATAATGTTATAAACATGAGGGTGCATGTGTCCATTTGAATTAGTATTTTTGTATTCTTTGCATAAATACCCAATAGTGATATTGATGGACTGTAGGGTAGTTATATTTTTAACTTTTTGAGGAACCTCCATACTGTTTTCCAGAGTGTCTACACCAGTTTGCATTCCCACCAACAGTGTAGGAAGGTTCTCCTTTCTCTATAGCCTCACCAACACCTGTCGTTTCTTGTATTGTTGATTTTAGCCCTTCTGACAGGTGTGAGGTGATAGCTCATTGTAGTTTTGACTTGCATTTCCCTGATGATGAGTGATGTTGAGCATCCTTTCATGTGTCTGTTGGCCATTTGGATGTCTTCTTTGGAGAAATGTCTGTTCATGTCTTCTGCCCATTTAGATTGTTTTTTGGCTGCTGAGTTTTATAAGTTATTTATATATTTTGGGTACTAACCTTTTATCAGATATGTCATCTTCAGATATCTTCTCCCATTCAGTTAGTTGCCTTTTAGTTTTGTTGATTATTCCCTTTGCTGTGCAGAAAGAAGCTTTTTACCTTCCAATAGTTCCAGTAGTTTATTTTTGCTTTTGTTTCCCTTGCCTCAGGAGATCTATCTAGAAAAAAGTTGATATGACTGATGTCAAAGAAGGTATTGCCTGTGTTCTCTTCTAAGATTTTTATGGCTTCAGGTCTCACATTTAGGTCTTTCATCCATTTTGAACTTATTTTTGTGTATGATGTATGTAAGAAAGTGGTCCAGTTTCTTTCTTTTGCATGTTGTTGTCTGTTTTCCCAACTCCATTTGTTGAAGACACTGTCTTTTTCCGATTGGATATTCTTTCCTGCTTTGTTGAAGATTAATTGACCATATAGTTATTTGTGGGTTTATTTCTGGGTTTTCTATTCTGTGGGAACCCCTCAGGTCTCACTGTGTTTGTCCCTGTTGGCATCTGGATTGCCATCCTTCTTTATGTGCTGATTGTGATGTCCATACTCCCTTCTGTGATTAACTGCTGCCACTTGTGTTCAACCCTAGTTGACCCCTTCTTCTGTGTATTTAGTGATAACTTTGTTATCATCTTTTCCATTCTAATTTCCCCCCAGGAAAGGACTAACTGCCCCTTGCGTACTTTTTTGTGTTTCCTAACTCCAAATCCTAAGACTAGGAATCTGATTGGTTGGTCAGGTTATCTTTTTGTGTTAGGCCAGAAAGTGTTCCTAGCTGGCCTTTGGATTTCAGCCCTTGGCTTGTGAGCCCATACTGAGTCCCACTGGCTATGGCCAGTCCTGGTGGCTGTGGCCAGTGAATGTCTGAGTAATATAGTATATGACATGGCTGCCTGGACAGCAGGGGTTAAGGGTAGGGTGGTTAAACAAAGGGCTTGGGGTATGCCAGGCACTGACGGACATTTTAAGTATAGCATCTTGACTGGCAGGATTAGTTTTCAGATGGTACCTACCATACTTGTTATTTTGTAAATAATATAGTAATATTTAATAAAATAGAATATTCATTATAATATACTAATGTTAATTATCTAATAGCCAGTACCACTGTACTTGTTATTAAAATATTGAAGGGGCACCTGGGTGGCTCAGTCGGTTACGTGTCCGACTTTGGCTCAGGTCTTGATCTCATGCTTGTGAGTTTGAGCCCTGTGTCGGGCTCTGTGCTGACAGCTCAGAGCCTGGAGCCTGCTTCAGATTCTGTGTCTCCCTCTTTCTCTTCTTCTCCCCCGCTCATGCTCTCTCTCTCTCTCTCTCAGAAATGAATAAACATTAATATATATATATATACATATATATGTGTGTGTGTGTATATATATATATATATATATATATATATATATATATATATTTAAAATATTGAATACCTCTTAGTGATTGGTAAATAGTTCCTTCCTGGGCCTCTTGAGTGCCTCCCTCACCCCAGCTGACTTGATCTCTCCCTGGAAACCCCAAGGTCTTCTTACTACCTAGCAACTAAAAGTGAATTTGTGGTATGAGGACTCAGGCTTATGCTCCAGGGTTAAGGTTGGCTTCTATTTTGATTGGCTGATGTCTTTGCCATAGTGATTGTTAAATATTTTGAATACCACTCCTGTTGCTTATGTGGAAAGAGGATTCCAAACCCATATTACAGAAGGCATATGTACAATATTTTCTATGTTTACTTGTGTAAGTATAGTTGTAAATAACATATTTTGTAGTTGGGTTGATTTCTTCTAAAGCAATTTCAATGTGTCTTTGTATAAATTTTGCATTTTTTTAGACATTCACCAATTATTTCTGTAAAAAAGAAGAAATCAAGTCTTTAAAAAAGCATTTTTAAAGAGATAATCTTTCTTTAGGTTTATTCTTTTAATGCCAGGAAAATTCATTTTGGTCACAAATCAGAATGAGTTGATTGCCTCTAAGTTAGTATTATATTCTAGTAAAACTGACCTAAGGGGGGAAATCCCCTTTCCTTTACAGAGAAGAACTGATTTCATAGTAGCAACAAATTTATTAAAATCTCCTACAAGTCTGTAATGGAAAACAACCTGAAAGGAAACCAAACATTGTTGAATGTTTTCACTCTCAGTAGGGATTTGGCATGATGTATATAGTGTCTGGCCATAGTGCTATGCAATGGCTGATCCAAGGATTGAGTAAATAACAAGATCCATAAATGAACATATGTTCCTAGAACATATGAGGTCTTAAAACAAGCTAGAATTCATCAATTGGTACTAAACTGTGTAATATACAAAAGTATTGCCCTGAACTGTCACAGAACAAAATTACATTTGGTATATTCTTCAGTAGTTGAAGTGTATTTACTGAAAGGAACTGCATTATGTAGTTCAAATTTAAAGAATACAGACTTTTAAAAATGCAAAGTGAGCCAGGAGCATTATTCAAGAATTGTCTCCTTTTGCTAACCCCTTCAATATATAAAGTAATAAAAATGTCTCACTCAGATTTATTAAGATACGAAGCATGACTCTAAGGCAATGTGACTATTTGCTGTGTGTGACTTGTGGAATGAGGGTCATTACTTTAGAGTTGTAAACAATGGTTATTCCTTTTTGGAGAAGTAAATAGTCTAGTGAATAGACATTGGATTAAACATCAGGAAACTCAGACCCAACTTCCCACACTTCTGCTGGGCTTTAGAGACCAGGGAGAAGCATCATGGTATCATGGAAAGAGCACTGGTTTCGGGAATCAGACTCATCCAGGGTCTAGTCCTAGCTTGTCCACTTACTAGCTATGTGAGCTCGACACATTATCTAACCTCTTTGAGCATTAATTTGCCCATCTGTAATAGGATGATATGATATACTCAGGACTGATACTTACCAGCATGAGTGGAGCAGCTGTTTGCAGCTGGGCTCTGTTCTGATTGGGTCATTGTCACTCTGATGGATGGATGCCCATGTTGTACTGGGTGTTAAATATTTTGGCTATCACTCTGAATGAGACTTAATGGGTAGGGTTATTGGGAAAAGAAAATGAGATAATACATGTGAAGCTCCTGACATACAGTTGCTACTCATGAAATTTTAGTTTTATATCCTTCCTTTTTTTTCTGTAGAACTTAAAAAAATATTTTTTCAAGTTAAATAAAAGAAGAGAAAAATGCCTGACACTTATTTTCACTGTGATGTTAAGAGATTAAGGGAACTGTTTATATCTTATATTTATTCAGGATCCATTAAGCAAACATTAAATTACTACTTTATGCAGGGTCCTTGATGGGTACAATAGATGGGTAAACTTTGATTTCAACCTAATAATTGTAAGAGTCAATGTGAACCTATAAGGCACCTTGTCCAAATTTAATAAAAAAGACTTCTTCTAGACAGGTACAGCCTGGCTTGGCAGCTGAACTCAAGATGAATTTCAGCTCCCACTTACTCCGTCATCTGGGTACCTTTGTGCAGTGCACAAACTGTCCAATTATACACTGTGGCCCTGCAAACTGTTGTAACAGTATATGCCAAGTGCTATAGGCTTGTAGTTGTAGGAAAGACTGAATTTTGCCAGGTGAATGGCATTTATCCAAATTATAGATGAAGGAGAAGGCATTAGGGTGTGTATAAAGGCACAGATGTATGAAAGAGCTGGGAGATTAGGGGAATAGTGGGTGTTCCTACCAGATAGTATATTTGGATTCCTTGTTTTGAAGAAAGGATGCCAATGTAAGTTATATTTACAACCTCTCTAAGTAGACAGTTTACCGTCATACAATTAAATATTAGAACGGCTTTATGTGTAAGTAATGTTTCTTCGTTGTTCTTGGATTAGATCTTTGCTTCCTGTTTTAAAATTTTCATTTGTATTCAAGAAATTGTTTTTAGTTGAGATGAGAACATACTGCCTTCTAAGGTTAATTGCTTGAGGTCATCTAGTGGTTTTTTAAACACTTTTTAAAAAAGCTTATTTTTTAGAGAGGGAGGGAGGGAGAGAGAGAGGGAGAAACAGAGAGAGAGAGAGAGAGAGAGAGAGAGAGAGAGAGAGAGAGAAAATCCCAAGCAGGCTCTGTGCTGTCAGTGTGGAGCGCGATTCAGAGCTTGATCTCACGAACCATGAGATCATGACCTGAGCTGAAATCAAGAGTTGGATGCTTAACCAACTGAGCTACTCAGACACCCCTATCTAGTGTATTTCTAATAGGTCTTGGACCTAGGCAAAGATCAGTTATCATAGGAGGCTAGAAGATAAAGTGAGGCATAATTTTTTTTAAAAATGTAGAGGCTTTTGGGGCGCCTGGGTGGCGCAGTCGGTTAAGCGTCCGACTTCAGCCAGGTCACGATCTCGCGGTCCGTGAGTTCGAGCCCCGCATCAGGCTCTGGGCTGATGGCTCAGAGCCTGGAGCCTGTTTCCGATTCTGTGTCTCCCTCTCTCTCTGCCCCTCCCCCGTTCATGCTCTGTCTCTCTCTGTCCCAAAAATAAATAAACGTTGAAAAAAAATTTTTTTTAAAATGTAGAGGCTTTTATCATTGAATTATAGCTCTATATTTGCTTCATAAAATATTACATCATAGACTTATAGATCTTAGAGATTTTTGGAGACCTTTGAATCCAATATCATTCCAAAATGACTTTATTGTTCTTCTAAAATTGATACATCCTCATTATTAAAAAAATTCAAGCCATTCAAAGTAAAATGTTGAGAGCTACAACCACCCCAATCCCCACCACCCTGATACAATCACCATTAATGTGAGGTTAACAGCATTCTAGATATCCCACTGCAGACAGATGATAGATGTACAGAATCATTTTTTTTTTAAAAAATTGAATCAGGGGCGCCTGGGTGGCGTAGTCGGTTAAGCGTCCGACTTCAGCCGGGTCACGATCTTGCGGTCCGTGAGTTTGAGCCCCGCGTCAGGCTCTGGGCTGATGGCTCAGAGCCTGGAGCCTGTTTCCGATTCTGTGTCTCCCTCTCTCTCTGCCCCTCCCCCGTTCATGCTCTGTCTCTCTCTGTCCCAAAAATAAATAAACGTTGAAAAAAAAAATTAAAAAAAAAATTAAATAAAAAAAAATAAAAAAATTGAATCATATTACACATTTTTTATCAAGATTACTCAACGTACTGTTACTAGAAATTAATGGAATAAAAAGAAAATGAGGTCAAACTGGAGAAACTATACACTTTGGAAAAATATTTATTCACCACAAGGCATATCAGTTTCTAATAGATCCTGTAAGATTGAGGGAAAAATTGATGAAAAAAAATCAAGAGGTTGTTATTTATATCCTTATTGTTTCAATTTTAATTATATTGATTGACTCTCTACTATGAAAGGTGAGGAAATCACACTTATGTTTTTCCCTCTCCCCTTACAAGTTC
The DNA here is from genome assembly GCF_014898765.1 of Herpailurus yagouaroundi. NCBI lineage: Eukaryota > Metazoa > Chordata > Mammalia > Carnivora > Felidae > Herpailurus > Herpailurus yagouaroundi. Next base: position 4,683,148 of record NW_024420481.1, read on the forward strand.
TGTTTTATATAACAATAATCCCAAAGTCAAGGTTTGTAACATTTATTTCATGTTCTAGTAATTGGTTAGAAATTGCGTTTGCCAGTTAACTAGAGACCTGACTCTAGTGACTTAAACACGTATGGGTTTAGTCTCACACCTACAGAAAGACTGGAGGTAAGTCAGGACATGGTCAGGGCTCCATGAACTTATTAGGAACTCCCTAATATTCCTGTGTTCTGTTTTACCATGTTTAGTGTGTGATTTTCATTTTCAAGGTTATAATGTGGCTGCTGGTGTTCTAGTCCTTGTGTCTATACTCCAGGCAAGAAACAGGATGAAGGGGGAAGAAGGTGAAAAAGACTTTAAAAATATATAGATATACTTTATTTCATAGTCTTAATTTTTTTTAAGTAACCCCAATGTGGGGCTCAAACTCATGACCCTGAGATCAAGAGTCGCATATTCTACTGAGTGAGCCAGTCAGGTGCCCCCAAAAAGACTCTTTTAGAAGGCTAAAGTGCCATTTTTATTTCATTACCTACCCCAGCCATCTGCTATCTGTAGGGCAGGCTGAGGAATGTAGTTTTGCTACTTACCACATTGACAATGTGGGAAGTCCCTGTAACCTCAATGTCTTGCTTGATTTTAGTTCTATATTTACATTGATTTACTGCCTGGAACACTAGCCAATTTTACCAAAGAACACTAGCCAATAAATCTCTACTTATAAGATTTTATTTTGTTTATTTCTTGCCTGAATGTATTACATCCTTAAGTAGTTCTTTCCAGAAGAGTCTGTGGGCATTGTATCACTGAAGTTATTGCTACCTCAGTTGCTCTCCTAATTCCCAGGTGTTTCCTGCTTTTATCATCTCCTTAGGTTGTTCCTGTTTTTACAGTATAACATCTCTATTTTCTTAAATGTTTATTTATTTATTTTGAGACAGGGAGAGAGAGAGCATGCAAACAGGGTAGAGGGGCAGAGAGAGATGTCCCAGGAAGACTCTGTGCTGTCAGTGCAGAGTCTGACATGGAGCTTGATCCCACGACCCTATGAGGTCATACCTGAGCCAAAATTAAAAGTTGGACACTTAACCTACTGAGCCACCCAGGCACCTCTTAAGGATAGTATAAGATATCTTGATGCCTGTTGTCTTCTGTGGATACCTCGTTCCTGGAGCCCTCCACTTGGCTCCCTAGTTCTAAAGAAAACCGGTCTCTTCACTTCAGTCCTTGAGTAGAGAGCCACTGGATCTTGGACCTCAGTGTCTTTTTTTTTTTTTTTTTCTTTTTGGCTTACTACTTTTTCTTGATGGAACAGCTTCTCAACTAACTTCTTAAGAAAGAATGTGTGAGAGATAAACTCTCTGAATTTTGAATGTGTGAACATGTTTTATTCTAATTCTTACACTTGATTGATAACTTTGTAGATGCAGAATTCTCATTTGAAAGTACTTTTCGGTCAGAATTTAGAGGCATGGCTCAGTTGTCTTCTAGCATCTGATGTTGCTGATGAAAAATATAATGTCAGTCTGGTTCTTGTACCTTTGTAGATGACTAGTTTTTTCTCTTTGGAAGCATTTAGCAACTTCTCTTGATTTTTGGCATTCTGGAATTTTGCAATGACGTGGCCTGCTGTGGAGTGTTTTTGATTCATTGCACTTGACACTGAAGAAGGCCCCTTTGATATGGAAACTGTTCTTCACAAAACTCATAAAATTACCTTGTATTATTTGTTCTGATCATTTCTTTCACTCTCCTCTCTCAATTCTCTTTTCTGAAATTCCTGTTAATCAAATTTAGAATTTCGTGTTGATCCTCTATGTCTCTTATCTTTTTGCTCAGATTTCCCACCTCTTTTTCTCTTCATTCTATTTTCTGGGAAATTTCCTCAGCTTTATGCTCAATCTTGTCACTAGGTTTTATTTTGGAAATAACATTTTAAGTTTATACAAACGTTTTCTCTAATTGGTCCCTTGTCATAGCACTTTGTCCTTGTTTTAGGGATTCAATATCTTAAGTCTCTTTGAGGTTGCTATTTAAAATTGTTTTTATTTCCCAAACTTCTTTTGGCTATTTGTGGTCTTCTGTGGTTCCATATGAATTTTGGGATTGTTTTTTCTATTTCTGTAAAAAATGCCATTGGGATTTTGATAGAAATTGCATTGAATCTGTCAATTCCTTTGGGTAGTTTGAACATTTAAATAGTCTGAAAAACTCTGGCAAAGGTGTCTGAATTCTCTGGACTCCTTGGTGTCAAAATTACTGAAATCATTGAATGAACTGAAAACAAGATTTTGCTCTGACAGCGTTGACAAAGATTGAAGACAACACTCCCCTTCTACCAGATCCCTGTGGCTAATTTCATAACATGACTCTGGGTAGATTAGACTCCTTCTAGGAGCACCTAGAGTAGCGCCACTTGGGCTTTGCCATCAGGTTCTCACTAGCTTTACATAATTCAAGTTCTCGGCCTTGTTTTTTCTTCATCTAAAAAATGGTGCTAAATAACACTTTACTTCAAAGGATTATTGTGAAGATGGATAGATTTGGCACTTAGTAGGTCCTCAATAGATGTTAGCTGGTTAAACTCTAGAGCCTATACTTTTAATCACTGTGTTAAATTATTAGTGGGAAAAATGGACTATTATGCATGTTATGCTTATAGGTACTTATTGCCTCGAAATATTTTTTCAGACAGAACATTATATAAGTTATTATTATTATTTATTTAAGGAGAAAATACTCTTAATTACTGAAGTATAATTGACATACAATGTTATATTAGTTTTAGGTGTACAATATATTGATTCAATAGTTCTATACATTACTCAGTGCTCATCATGATAAGTATAGTCATCTGTTACCATACAAAGTTATTAAAATATTATTGATTATATTTCCTATGTTGTACTTCTCATCTCCATGACTTATTTATTTATTTTAAATGTTTATTTATTTATTTTTGAGAGACTGAGCGAGGGAGGGGCACAGAGAGAGGGATAGAGAGAATCCCAACAGGCTCTGCAGTGTCAGTGTGGAGCCAGACACAGGGCTTGAACTCATGAACCATGAGATCATGACCTGAGCCTAAATCAAGAGTCAGAGGCTTAACCTGCTGAGCCACTGAGGCACCCCGACTTATTTATTTTATAACTAGAAATTTGTACCTGTTAGTACTATTTGTCTATTTTGCTTGTTTCCCCACCAACTTCCCCTCTAGCAACCACCAGTTTGTTCTCTGTATTTAAGTCTTTTTTGGTTTTTTTGTTTGTTCATTTGTTTTATTTCTTTGTTTAGTGTTTATTTTGTGAGAGAACAAAAGAGATCATGAGCAAGGAGAGGCAGAGAGAGAGAGAGAGAGAGAGAGAGAGAGGGAGAGAGAGAGGCAATCCCAAGCAGGTGCCATGCTGTCAGCACAGAGCCTGACATAGGGGTCTATTTCACAGGCCATGATATCACATTTGTTTTATTTCTTAAATTCCACAGTCTTTTATTGAAAAGACTGTCTTTTCACCATTGTGTATTTTTGCCGGCTTTGTTGTAGATTACTTGACCATATATGTATGGGTTTATTTTTGGGCTCTCTATCCTGTCCATTGATGTATGTATATATTTTTGTGCCAGTACCATACTGTTTTAATTACTAACACTTTGTAGTATATCTTGAAATCTGGAATTGGGATACCACCAGATTTTTTTCTTCCTTCTCAAGATTGCTTAGGCTATTTGAAGTCTTCTGTGGTTCCATACAGATTTTAGGATTATTTGTTTTAGTTTTGTGAAAAATGCTATTGGTAATTTGATAAGGATTGCATTGAATCTATAGTGTGCTTTGGGTAGTATAGACATTTTAACAGTATTCTTCCAATCCATGAGCATGGTATAGCTTTCCATTTGTGTAGTCTTCAATTTCTTTCAACAATGTCTGATGCTTTTTGGAGTATAGGTCTTTTGCCTCCTTGGTTAAATTTGTTCCCAGGAATTTTATTATTTTTTGATGCAATTGTTTTTTTATTATTTTTAATATGAAATTTATTGTCAAATTGGTTTCCATACAACACCCAGTGCTCATCCCAAAAGGTGCCCTCCTCATTACCCATCACCCACCCTCCCCTCCCTCCCACCCCCCATCAACCCTCAGTTTTTTCTCAGTTTTTAAGAGTCTCTTATGCTTTGGCTCTCTCCCTCTCTAACCTCTTTTTTTTTCTTCCCCTCCCCCATGGACTTCTGTTAAGTTTCTCACGATCCACAGAAGAATGAAAACATATGGTATCTGTCTTTCTCTGTTATGACTTATTTCACTTAACATAACACTCTCCAGTTCCATCCATGTTGCTACAAAGGGCCATATTTCATTCTTTCTCATTGCCACGTAGTATTCCATTGTGTATATAAATCACAATTTCTTTATTCATTCGTCAGTTGATGGACATTTAGTCTCTTTCCATAATTTGGCTATTGTTGAGAGTGCTGCTATGAACATTGGGGTACAAGTGCCCCTATGCATCATCACTCCTGGATCCCTTGGGTAAATTCCTAGCAGTGCTACTGCTGGGTCATAGGGTAGGTCTATTTTTAATTTTTTGAGGAACCTCCACACTGCTTTCCAGAGCAGCTGCACCAGTTTGCATTCCCACCAACAGTGCAAGAGGGTTCCCGTTTCTCCACATCCTCTCCAGCATCTATAGTCTCCTGATTTGTTCATTTTAGCCACTCTGACTGGCATGAGATGATATTTCAATGTGGTTTTGATTTGTATTTCCCTGATGAGGAGCGACATTGAGCATCTTTTCATGTGCCTGTTGGTCATCTGGATGTCTTCTTCAGAGAAGTGTCTATTCATGTTTTCTGCCCATTTCTTCACCGTATTATTTGTTTTTCGGGTGTGGAGTTTGGTGAGCTCTTTATAGATTTTGGATACTAGCCCTCTGTCTGATATGTCCTTTGCAAATATCTTTTCCCATTCCGTTGGTTGCCTTTTAGTTTTGTTGATTGTTTCCTTGGCAGTGCAGAAGTTTTTATCTTCATAAGGTCCCAATAGTTCATTTTTGCTTTTAATTCCCTTGCCCTTGGGGATGTGTCAAGTAAGAAATTGCTGTGGCTGAGGTCAGAGAGGTCTTTTCCTGCTTTCTCCTCTAAGGTTTTGATGGTTTCCTGTCTCACATTCAGGTCCTTTATCCATTTTGAGTTTATTTTTGTGAATGGTGTAAGAAACTGGTCTAGTTTCAACCTTCTGCATGTTGCTGTCCAGTTCTCCCAGCAACCATTTGTTAAAGAGACTGTCTTTTTTCCATTGGATATTCTTTCTTGCTTTGTCAAAGATTAGTTGGCCATACTTTGGTGGGTCTAATTCTGGGGTTTCTATTCTATTCCATTGGTGTATGTGTCTATTTTTGTGCCACTACCATGCTGTCTTGATGATTACAGCTTTGTAGTAGAGGCTAAAGTCTGGGATTGTGATGCCTCCTGCTTTGGTCTTCTTCTTCAAAATTACTTTGGCTATTCGGGGCCTTTTGTGGTTCCATATGAATTTTAGGATTGCTTGTTCTAGCTTCGAGGAGAATGCTGGTGCAATTTTGATTGGGATTGCATTGAATGTGTAGATAGCTTTGGATAGTATTGACATTTTAACAATATTTATTCTTCCAATCCATGAGCACGGAATGTTTTTCCATTTCTTTATATCTTCTTCAGTTTCCTTCATAAGCTTTCTATAGTTTTCAGCATGCAGATCTTTTACATCTTTGGTTAGATTTATTCCTAGGTATTTTATGCTTCTTGGTGCAATTGTGAATGGGATCAGTTTCTTTATTTGTCTTTCTGTTGCCTCATTGTTAGTGTATAAGAATGCAACTGATTTCTGTACATTGATTTCGTATCCTGCGACTTTGCTGAATTCATGTATCAGTTCTAGCAGACTTTTGGTGGAGTCTATCGGATTTTGCATGTATAATATCATGTCATCTGCAAAAAGCGAAAGCTTGACTTCATCTTTGCCAATTTTGATGCCTTTGATTTCCTTTTGTTGTCTGATTGCTGATGCTAGAACTTCCAACACTATGTTAAACAACAGCAGTGAGAGTAGACATCCCTGTCGTGTTCCTGATCTCAGGGAGAAAGCTCTCGGTTTTTTCCCATTGGGGATGATATTAGCTGTGGGCTTTTCATAAATGTCTTTTATGATGTTTAAGTATGTTCCTTTTATCTCGACTTTCTCAAGGGTTTTTATTAAGAAAGGTTGCTGAATTTTGTCAAAGGCCTTTTCTGCATCGATTGACAGGATCATATGGTTCTTATCTTTTCTTTTATTAATGTGATGTATCACATTGATTGATTTGCGAATGTTGAACCAGCCCTGCATCCCAGGAATGAATCCCACTTGATCATGGTGAATAAGTCTTTTTATATGCTGTTGAATTTGATTTGCTAGTATCTTATTGAGAATTTTTGCCTCCATATTCATCAGGGATATTGGCCTGTAGTTCTCTTTTTTTACTGGGTCTCTGTCTGGTTTAGGACTCAAAGTAATACTGGCTTCATAGAATGAGTCTGGAAGTTTTCCTTCCCTTTCTGTTTCTTGGAATAGCTTGAGAAGGATAGGTATTATCTCTGCTTTAAACGTCTGGTAGAACTCCCCTGGGAAGCCATCTGGTCCTGGACTCTTATTTGTTGGGAGATTTTTGATAACCGATTCAATTTCTTCGCTGGTTATGGGTCTGTTCAAGCTTTCTATTTCCTCCTGATTGAGTTTTGGAAGAGTGTGGGTGTTTAGGAATTTGTCCATTTCTTCCAGGTTGTCCAGTTTATTGGCATGTAATTTTTCATAGTATTCCCTGATAATTGCTTGTATTTGTGAGGGATTGGTTGTAATAATTCCATTTTCTTTCATGATTTTATGTATTTGGGTCCTCGCCCTTTTCTTTTTGAGAAGCCTGGCTAGAGGTTTATCAATTTTGTTTATTTTTTCCAAAAACCCACTCTTGGTTTAGTTGATCTGCTCTACAGTTTTTTTAGATTCTATATTGTTTATTTCTGCTCTGATCTTTATTATTTGTCATCTTCTGCTGGGTGTGGGGTGCCTTTGCTGTTCTGCTTCTATTTCCTTTAGGTGTGCTGTTAGATTTTGTATTTGGGATTTTTCTTGTTTCTTGAGATAGGCCTGGATTGCAATGTATTTTCCTCTCAGGACTGCCTTCGCTGCATCCCAATATGTTTGGATTGTTGTATTTTCATTTTTGTTTGTTTCCATATATTTCTTAATTTCTTCTCTAATTGCCTGGTTGACCCACTGATTCGTTAGTCGGGTGTTCTTTAACCTCCATGCTTTTGGAGGTTTTCCAGACTTTCTCCTGTGGTTGATTTCAAGCTTCATAGCATTGTGGTCTGAAAGTATGCATGGTATGATCTCAATTCTTGTACACTTATGAAGGGCTGTTTTGTGACCTAGTATGTGATCTAGCTTGGAGAATGTTGCATGTGCACTCGAGAAGAAAGTATATTCTGTTGCTTTGGGATGCAGAGTTCTAAATATATCTGTCAAGTCCATCTGATCCAATGTATCATTCAGGGCCCTTGTTTCCTTATTGACCGTGTGTCTAGATGATCTATCCATTTCTGTAAGTGGAGTGTTAAAGTCCCCTGCAATTACCACATTCTTATCAATAAGGTTGCTTATGTTTGTGAGTAATTGTTTTATATATTTGGGCGCTCCGGTATTCGGCGCATAGACATTTATAATTGTTAGCTCTTCCTGATGGATAGACCCTGTAGTTATTATATAATGCCCGTCTTCATCTCTTGTTACAGCCTTTAGTTTAAAGTCTAGTTCGTCTGATATAAGTATGGCTACTCCAGCTTTCTTTTGGCTTCCAGTAGCATGATAGATAGTTCTCCATCCCCGCACTTTCAATCTGAAGGTGTCCTCAGGTCTGAAATGTGTCTCTTGTAGACAGCAAATAGATGGGTCTTGTTTTTTCATCCATTCTGATACCCTATGTCTTTTGGTTGGAGCATTTAGTCCATTTACTTTCAGTGTTACTACAGAAAGATATGGGTTTAGAGTCATTTTGATGTCTGTAGGTTTCATGCTTGTAGTGATGTCTCTGGTACCTTGTCTCACAGGATCCCCCTTAAGAAATCTTGTAGGGCTGTTTTAGTGGTGACGAATTCCTTCAGTTTTTGTTTGTTTGGGAAGACCTTTATCTCTCCTTCTATTCTAAATGACAGACTTGCTGGATAAAGGATTCTCAGCTGCATATTTTTTCTGTTCAACACATTGAAGATTTCCTGCCATTCCTTTCTGGCTTGCCAAGTTTCAGTAGGTAAATCCATCCCTAGTCTTATCACTCTCCATTTATATGTTAGAGCATGTTTATCCCTAGCTGCTTTCAGAATTTTCTCTTTATCCTTGTATTTTGCCAGTTTCACTATGATATGTCGTGCAGAAGATTGATTCAAGTTACATGTGAAGGGAGTTCTCTGTGCCTCTTGGATTTCAATGCCTTTTTCCTTCCCCAGATCAGGGAAGTTCTCAGCTATGATTTCTTCAAGTACACCTTCAGCACCTTTCCCTCTCTCTTCCTCCTCTGCAATCCCAATTATGTGTATATTATTGCGCTTAATTATGTCACTTAGTTCTCTAATTCTCCCCTCATACTCCTGGGCTTTTTTATCTCTCTTTTTCTCAGCTTCCTCTTTTTCCATAATTTTATATTCTAATTCACCTATCTCTCCTCTGCCTCTTCAATCTGAGCTGTGGTCGCCTCCATTTTATTTTGCAGCTCATTTATAGCATTTTTTACCTCCTCCTGACTGTTTCTTAGTCCCTTGATCTCTGTAGCAGTAGATTCTCTGCTGTCCTCTATACTTTTTTCAAGCCCAGTGATTAATTTTATGGCTATTATTTTAAATTCATTTTCTGTTATATGCTTAAATCGTTTTTGATCAGTTTGTTAGCTGTCGCTACTTCCTGGAGTTTCTTTTGAGGAGAATTCTTCCATTTCGCCACTTTGGATAGTCCCTAGAGTGGCGCGGAATTGCATGGCTCTTCCCCTGTGCTGTCTGAGTAACTTGCGTTGGTGGGTGGGGCCACAGTCAGACCTGATGTCTGACCCCAGCCCGCCTCCAGGGCCACAGTCAGACTGGTGTGTATCTTATCTTCCCCTCCCCCAGGGGTAGGACTCACTGTGGAGTGGTGTGGCCCTTGTCTGGGCTACTTGCACACTGCCAGGCTTGTGGTGCTGCTTCGATGGGATCTGGCATATTAGCTGGGGTATAGCCACAAGGTGCACAGGGGTGGAAGGGGCAGACTCAACTTGCTTTGCCTTTGGTTGTCCACTTCGGGAGGGGCCCTGCGGCACTGGGAGGGAGGCAGACCTGTTGGAGGGATGATCTGCAGATGCACAGCTTGGGTGTTTGTGCAGTGCAAGCAAGTTCCGTGACGAGAACTGGTTCCCTTTGGGATTTTGGCTAGGGGATGGGTGAGGGAGATGTGGCTTCCCAACGCCTTTGTTCCCCGCCAAGCTGAGCGCTGTCCTCCGGGGCTCAATAACTCTCCCTCCCATTATCCTCTAGCCCTCCCACTTTTGGAGCAGAGCTGTTGACTTATAACATTCTAGATGACAAGTCCCACTGGCTGTCAGAACACACTCCATCTGGCCCCGCCACTTTTGCAAGCCATACTCGGGGGCTCTGCCTTGCTGGGTGGGCTGCCCCTCCACCATCCCGGCTCCCTTCTGCCAGTCTGTGTAGCGCGCACTGCCTCTCTGCCCTTCCTACCCTCTTCTGTGGGCCTCTCGTCTATGCTTGGCTCTGGAGAGTCTGTTCTGCTAATCTTCTGGCGGTTTTCTGAGTTATTTAGGCAGATGTGGGTGGAATATAAGTGGTCAGCAGGACGCAGTGAGCCCAGCGTCCTCCTACGCTGCCATCTTCCTCTCCTTTTTTGATGAAATTGCAAGTGGAATTGTTTTCTTATTTTCTCATTTTGCTACATTTTATAGTTCTTCTCTGTTCTATCTTCTTTTCGTCTCTTCCATTGTGGTTTGATGGCTTTCTTTAATGTTCTGTTTGGATTTGTTTCTCTCTATTATTTGTGTATCTATTATAGGCTTTTGATTTGTGGTTATCATTGGGTTTATATGTAGCATTTTATGTGTATTAAGTGATTATTCTATTACCTTTACTGTGTGTTTGCTTTTACCTGTGAAATTTTTACCTTTCATGATTTTCTTACTCTTAGTTATGGTCATTTCTTTCCATTTCATATAAGTATTTTTATTTTTTTAAGTTTATTTATTTTGAGAGAAAGAGAGTTGGGGAGTGGCAGAGAGAGAGGGAGACAGAGAATCCCAAGCAGACTAGTGCTCTCAGTGCAGAGTCTGACATGGGGCTTGATCTCATGAACCATGAGATCATGACCTGAGCCAAAATCAATAGTCAGATGCTCAACCAACTGAGCCACCCAGGTGCCCCACATATAAGTATTTTTCAAATGCTGTATGTTTAAATTTTTTAGATGTACAATATATTGATTCAACAGTTCTATACATTACTTAATGCTCATCATGATAAGTGTAGTCATCATCTGTCACTATAGAAAGTTATTACAATATAGTTGGTTATATTCCCTATGCTGTACTTTTCATCTCCATGACTGACTGATTGACTTACCTATTTATCTATTTATTTGTTTTAAATGTTTGTTTATTTATGTTGGAGAGAGAGAGAGAGAAAGAGAGAGGGGGGGGAGAGAGAGAGAGAGAGAGACACCAAGCAAGGGAGGGACAGAGAGAGAGAGAGGGAGACAGAAAATCTCAAGCAGGCTCCACACTGTCAGCACAGAGCCTGCCCAGGGGCTTGAACTCATGAATTGCAAGATCACTACCTGCACCAAAATCAAGAGTCAGATGCTCAACCAACTGAGCTACCCAGGTGCTGCTTAAGTTTTAATTTTAATTCCAGTTAGTTAACATACAGTGTTACATTATTTTCAGGTGTACAGTATAGTAATTCTAAACTTCTATGTATCACCCTGTGTTCATCACAAGTGAACTCCTGAATCCACATCAACTATTTTACCCATTCCCCCACCTACCGTCAAGTTGTTTCCTGCAGTTAAGAGTTTATCCTAATCAAGTTAAGGAAGTTCATTTTTTTTAAAGTTTATATATTTATTTTTGAGAGAGAGAGAGAGAGAGTGGGGGTGGCAGAGAGAAAGGGAGAGAGAGAGAACCCCAAGTAGGCTCCATGCCATCAGCATAGTGCTTCACATGGGGCTTGAACACAGGAGCCGTGAGTTCATGACCTGAGCCAAAATCAGATGCTTAACTGACTGAGCTACTCAGGTACCCAAGGAAGTTCCTTTTCGTTCTAAGTTGGCTAAGAATTTGTTTTATATTTTACTCATTTGAATAAATATTAAATTTTATCAAATGCTTTTTTTGTATCTAGTGAGCCTTGATGAATTTTCTCCTTTGGACATTTAATTTTGTGAATTACATGGATATTCTAATGTTAAATTAACCTTACATTGCTGGGATAAATACCACTTGGTCATAATTTAAAAATTATAAGAGTTGCCTGGATGGCTCAGTCAGTTGGGTGTCCAGCTCTGGCTCAGGTCATGATCTCATGGTTCGTGGATTCCAGCCCTGTGTCAGGCTCTGTGCTGGCAGCTCAGAGCTTGGAGTCTGCTTCAGATTCTGTCTCCCTCTCTCTCTTGCCCTCCCCCGCTCATGTTCTGTCTCTCAAAAATAAATAAATGTTTAAAAAATTATAATACAATGGTTTGCTAATATTTAATTTAGGATTTTTCATCAATGATCATAAGTCTGATTGTCCTGTTTTTGTCTTCCTTTTGCACTTTTCTGGTTTTGGTACCAATGTGTTCTAGACTCAGAAAATAAGTTGGAGAGATCAGTTTCTTTTTTCCTGAAATATTTTATATAAAATCTTGATTATACCTTTTTTAAAATATATTTTGTTTTAGAAAATTTGGTTAAACTTGCCTCTAAAACCATATGGGACTTTGGTAGCTAAATTTAATCAATCATCATTTACTATGGCTACCAATATATTTGAACTTCTTTCTTTTTTGTTTAGTTTTTTAATAGCTTATTTATTGAGATATAATTCACATACTATATAAAATTCCTACTTTTAACATATAAAATTCAGTGGCTTTTGATATATTCACAAAGTTGTACAATCATCACTACATTTTATTTTAGAACACTTTCATCATCCCCCAAAGAAATCCTGTATATATTAGCAGTCATTTACAGTCTTCCTTCCCACAACCCCTGGCAACCACTTACCTACTTTTTGTCTCTATGAATTTACCTATTCTGGACATTTCATATAAATGGAATCATAAAATATGTGGCCTTTTGTGTCTTGCTTCTTTGACTTACATGGTGTTTTCAAGTTTCATCCATGTTGTAGCATATTTCAGTACTTCGCTACTTTTTATGACTAATATTCCATGGTATATATATATACCACACTTTGATGGGAATTTGAGTTGGTTCGGTTTTTTTGGCTACTGTGGATAATGCTGCTGTGAACACTGATTTACAAGTTTTTATGTGGACATGCTTTCAGTTCTCTGAATGAGTGTATTCCTAGAAGTGGAATTCCTGGGTCATATGGTAACTTTATGGTTAATTTTTTAAAGTTTATTTATTATTTAAAAAATTTTTAAAGTTTTATTCAGTTTTGAGAGACAGAGAGACAGAATGCAAGTGGGGAAGGGACAGAGAGAGAGGGAGACACAGAATCCGAACCAGACTCCAGGCTCTGAGCTGTCAGTGCAGAAGCCCAATGTGGGGCTCGAACTCATGAACAGTGAGATCATGACCTGAGCCAAAGTTGGTCGCCTAACTGACTGAGCCACCCAGACACCCTGAAAGTTTATTTATTATTATTGTTTTTGAGAGGCGGGGAGAGAGAGAGAACAAGTGCAGGAGGGGAAGAGAGAGAGGGAGCCAGGATATGAAGTGGGCTCTGAGCTGACAGCAGAGAGCCTGATGTGGGGCTCAAACCCACGAACCATGACATCATGACCTGAGCTTAAGTCAGAGGCTTAACTGACTGAGCTATCCAGGCGCCTCTATGTTTAACTTTTTGAGGAACTTTCAGTGATGATTCTTCTTAATGATTAAGTTTTCTTTTTCTTTCTACCCTCTACTCATTTGGGAGTCATACATGTTGTTTCTGCTTTTCTATTAAAATTTTAAAATTTCTTTAAAATTTCTTTTAAAATTTAAATGAATATGTGATCCCTTATATGTGTACAGATAAATGTGATTGAACAAAGTCTAATATTAATCACTAAATCTATTTTTCTGAATAATTCAAAGTCAGTAGAACACAAATACTTACCACCACCACCCTCTCTTCCATGTTATTTCCTATTATATTAAATTTATTACTATCCCCAAATATTATTATTGCTTGTTTTTATACTCAGTACTTTTAAAACTTGTCAACATGTTTTTCAGTTTTTCTTCTCATCATTGTTTCTTGTGTCCTATACTTTCTCCTGAAATAATTATTATATTTCCTTACTGAAGTACATATTTTTATTGTTGTTCAGTGAGGGGTTGTGAGTGGAAAATGCTTATAGTCTTATTTATCTGAAAATGCCTTTTGTTTACTCTCACTCAAAAATAGTTTAGCCAGGCATAAGCTTCAGGGTAGCAGACATTATTTTCCTCATCACTTTGAAACTATCATTCCATTTTATTTGAGCCTCTGTTGTCAATCTAATGGTCATTCCTTTGTAGGATATTTTTGGTTAGTTTTACCTTTGCTATTCTGTATTTTCACTATACTATGTCTACATATGCACTTGTTTTTACTAATCCTGCATAAGAGTCAATGCACTTCTTCAAAATTTTTTTAATGTGTATTATTTATTTAAAAAAAAATTTTTTTTCAACGTTTATTTATTTTTGGGACAGAGAGAGACAGCATGAACGGGCGAGGGGCAGAGAGAGGGAGACACAGAACTGGAAACAGGCTCCAGGCTCTGAGCCATCAGCCCAGAGCCCGACGCGGGGCTCGAACTCACGGACCGCGAGATCGTGACCTGGCTGAAGTCGGATGCTTAACTGACTGTGCCACCCAGGCGCCCCTAATGTGTATTATTTTTGAGAGAGAGAGAGAGAGACAGACAGACAGAATGTGAGCGGGGGGAGGGGCAGAGAGAGAGGGAGACACAGAATCTGAAAAAGGCTACAGGCTCTGAGCTGTCAGCACAGAGCCCGACACAGGGCTCGAGCTCACAGACTGCGAAATCATGACCTGAGCCAAAGTCGGACGCTTAACTGACTGAGCCATCCAGGTGTCCCTCAATGTATGTCTTTAATGTGAGGAACTATAAAATCTGAGAACAGTTCTATAAAATATGCAGTTCTATAAAATAACAGTTCTATAAAATTATCTCCTCAAATATTGCCTTTTCCATATTCTTTTTCTTCACTTTTTCTTTAATGCATTTTTCATCTATTGTGAATGGGATCTTTGAAATAATAGTACCTCTTTAATTATATTCTGCTTATTCTATCCTTAGGTATTATAATCATTCACATTTTCCATCTATTTTTTATCTTTCCATGTTGGTAATTTTCTCAGCTAATTTTTACTATTTACAAAGTCTCTCTTTAGCTGTGTCTAGTCTGAAGTTTTACTTCTTTCAGTTTCAATTTCAATAACTATGTTTTATTTCTTGTTGTTTTTGTTCTTCAGATTTTTTTTCCAAAATCCTATTCTTTTATTTTTAAAATTGTTTTAAACATGCCTATTTTATAGCTGTTTATTTTGTACAGTTCTTGAGATGCTAATCCTGCTGTTTATTGTGACAACTGATTCTTCTTCACAGTGGTTAATTTTCTCGTGTGTGTGTGTGTGTGTGTGTGTGTGTGTGTGTGTGTGTGTTTTAAACTCTGGGTTGTCTTTTCTTGGGTGCTTCATAACCTAAGGTGTGGAGATATTTCTAAATAATTACCTTCAATTTCACAAGAACTTTAGGAGTCTTACCAGTTTTGGATCAAGTTTTATGTTAATTTATTGTAATATTCCATGTGAATAATGTATATGAGGGCACCCCCAGGCAGAAATACATTACATACTTAGAATTTGACTTCTCAGAGAAGATTTGTCTTCAATCTGCAGCTCCTAGCAGCCCATAAGTATCCTTGATGTTTCCCTGAGATGATGGGTAGAATTGTCTCGTCTCCTTTACGTAAAATGGGTAGATTTTGAGGATCCTAATTTTAAATAGGAATCTTAATTCCAGTTTTCTGTCTTGTGTGGGCTCAAGACCACATTTCTTGTCCCCTTACAAACATTTGTGCTTCATCTATGTTCAACTAATAGGGTCCTTACTTCAAGTAAACTCAATGCAACATAAGTTAGAGATATCTCTTTACCAAATGATTATTTACTTTACAGAAGGATCCACTCTAGATTTCTTCTAAAGAACTACTCATGTATTGTATTGAAATGTGGTTTAATTTATAGAAATTAAACCTATTTAACTTTGCACAGTACTCAAAAAATACTTGCTGAATGAATGAGTGACTGAATGAATGTAAAACTAACTACTGTAGCATGAAATTGAAAATGCCATTTTATAAAAACCAAAGGATAAAAAGTTTTGATACAAATTAGCAATAGTAAGTTAGAAAATCTTAAGTGCAACAGGCAGGCTATTAAGTAGAAACCATAATGAGTTGCCAAAAAGCCAATGATTGGCACTTAGAAGAGTTCATTATTTTGAAGCTAAATAAAAAATTGCTTCCTGAATATTCAGCCTGTGAAAAGAAATTCTGCTGGTTTGTGATGATCTGGGAAGTTAATTTAAACTTCACATGAGGCTATGTGTTAAAGAAAAGACAGCTTTATGGTAGGAGCACAATTCAGCAACTGAGACATACTCCATCTATTGAGCTACAAGAGAGTTTATTAGGTTCAAGAGGGTCAAGTGACTTTTCTTGCAAAGAGAAAGGACCACAGGAGAGATTAAAACAAGAGTTAAAAAAAATGCAGAAATGAAACATAAAGGAAAACCTTTTATGTTCCAAATCTTTAAAACATAGAAAAGGGAGGGGGAAGCCATTTTGAACACTTCCTGTGTTGTGCAAGTATGCTGTACATTTGTAATAATGAAGGGGAGGTCAGCATGAGATTTCTTTAATGTGCATCAAAACCAGTGGTTTACAAGCTACATGAAACATTTTTGAATACAAGGCAGAACAAGAACTAGGACAATGCTACCTTTCGTTCTGTGGTTAAATGAGGCTTAGTTGTTGGTATCACATAGGTTTTATATTAATACAATGCTGGAAAGGATGTTCTACATTTATAGTCTAAGAGAAAGAACAAATGGAGTTTAATTCATAACTGTATTATATCTTAGAAACTGTTATGTCTTAGCTTATAGTCCCTACAAGGCTTGGGGAATGATTTCATGTTCCTATAGGAGCCAAGAAGAAATGGGGGTGATTTTAGTTCCAGTGAGATGTCAAGATGAGCAAAAGAGCTTCAAGATGGAAAAAGTTCATTTGATTGTAAAATATCTTCCTACGTTTTATGGTGTTATTTGAATTTTGAGCCCCATGCTAATGTTTTCTGAACTGTAAAATAAATTAGTTCTATTAATGGTGGGAATGTCATCCTTGAAGGAGCCTTAATAATTATGTAAACAAATTCCTGCATTATTTTATAAATAGGAAAGTTTAGGCTCAGAGAGAGCTAGTGACTTACCTTATATAATACAGTAAGTCAGGAGAGAATTGGGACAAAAAAATTTAGGTCTCTTAACCCCTAGTTATTTTTGATGTCTCATACAAGTTGAAACACTTTGGGTTGTTTTATTTATTTATTTATTTATTTATTTATTTATTTATTTATAAATGCTTATTTATTAATTTTGAGATAGAGAGCATGAGCAGGGGAGGGGCAGAGAAAGAGGGAGAGAAAATCCCAAGCAGGCTCCACGCTGTCAGCACAGAGCCCAACATGGGCGTGATCTCTTGAACCCATGAGATCATGACCTGAGTGGAAATCGAGAGTTGAGCATTTAACCGATTGAGCCACCCAGGTGCCTCTCTTTATTCATTTTTAACAGCTGTATTATTTTTCTATGGCTTTCATAACAAAATTCCACAAACTGGGTGACTTAAAACAACAGAAATTTATTGTCTCACGTCTCTGGAGGCTAGAAGCCTGAAATCAAGGTGTCAGTGGGCCACGACCCCTTTAAGATTCTGGCTGGAATCATCCTTTGCTTCTTTTTAGCTTCTGGTGCTGGATATCAATCCTTGGTGTTCCTTGGCTGGCAGCTGCATCACTCCAATCTCTGCTTCTGTTGCACATGGCATTTTCCCTGAGTATTTTTGTTCAAATTTTCTTCTTTTTATAAGGATGCCAGTCAGGTTGAATTACACAGCAACATAATGACTTCATCTTAACTTGATTAAATCTTGATTAAGTTTATAAATAAGGTCATATTCATGGGTATGAGGGGTTAGGATTTTAACATATCTTTTTGGGAGATACAATTAAACTGATAATATCAGCTTTATTCATATATAATTCACATCCCATATGATTCACCCATTTAAGGTGAACAATTCGGGGTACTTGGATTAAGCGTTGGCGTAAGCGTCTGATTTTGGCTCGGTATGATCTCACAGTTTGTGGGTTTGAGCCCCGCATCAGGCTCTGTGCTGACAGCTCAGAGCCTGAAGCCTGCTTAGGATTCTGCTCCCTCTCTCTGCCCTTCCCCTGCTCACGCGCTCTCTTTCTCTCTCCCTCTCTCAAAAATAAATAAACATTAAAAAAATTTAAAGCGTACAATCATTGGTTGTTACTTTTTTTCACAGGGTTGTGCAACCACCACCACAATATAATTTCTATTCCCCCTAAAAGAAGCTCCGTATCCATTAGTAGTCAGTCTCTATTTCCCTCCTCTCCCTGCCCCAGCCCTAAGCAATCACTAATCTATAAAATGCTTTCTCCAGACATTTTATATAAATAGAATCATACAGTATATCCAATGTAAGTGTTCTTTCATTTAGAAAAATGTTTTCAAGGTTTATTCATGTTATAACATATATCAATACTTCATTCTTTTTTATGGATTTATATTTTTTTGGATGGATATACTAATTCTGTCTATCCATTTATCAGTTGATGGACATTTGAGTTTCCAGTTTTGGACTATATGGAGAATGCTACTATGAACATTTATTTGCAAACTTTTGTGTGGACATATGTTTTGGTTTCTCTTGTGTATATAATTATGAATTGCTGGGTCATATGGTTACTATATTTAACCATGAGGAATTGCCAGGTGGTGTTCCATAGTGGCTGTACAATTTTCCAATTCCACCACAAAGGTATGAGGGTTCCAATTAATCCACATCTTCCTCAACACTTGTTACTATTCATCTTTCTTAAAAAAGGTTTTATTGTTAAGTAATCTCCACATCCAAAATGGGGCTCAAATTTATAACCCCAAGATCAAAGCATCACATGCTGTCTTGACTGAGCCAACAATACTAGTGGGTATGAAATGATATCTCATTGTGGTTTTAATTTGAGTTTTCCTAATGACTATGATGTTTAATATCTTTTAATGTGCTTATTGTCCATTTTTAATATCTTCGTTGGAAAAATGTCTTTTGGACCATTTAAATTGAGTTGTCTTTTATTTATTTATTTATTTATTTATTTATTTATTTATTTAAATGTTTATTTATTTTTGAGGGAGGGAGAGAGAGAGAGAGAGTGTGAGTGGGAGAGGGGCAGAGAGATAGGGGGACAGAGGATCTGAAGTGGGCTCTGTGCTGACAACAGAGCCCAATCGCGGGCCTGAACCCATGAACCATGAGATTAACACTGGAGCCGAAGTTGGGTGCTTAACTGACTGAGCCACCCAGGCGCCCCGACTTATATGTCTTTTTATTAGTGAGTTATAAGAGTTCTTTTTTTAAAATCTTTTTTTTCTTTTATTTTTTTAATTTATATCCAAGTTAGCATACAGTGCAACAGTGATTTCAGGAGTAGATTCCTTAATGCTCCTTACCCATTTAGCCCATTCCCCCTCCCACAACCCCTCTAGTAACCGTCTGTTTGTTCTCCATATTTAAGAGTCTCTTATGTTTTGTCCCCCTCCCTGTTTTTATACTATTTTTGCTTCCCTTCCCTTATGTTCATCTGTTTTGTCTCTTAAAGTCCTCATATGAGTGAAGTCATATGATTTTTGTCTTTCTCTAATTTCACTTAGCATAATACCCTCCAGTTCCATCCACGTAGTTGCAAATGGCAAGATTTCATTCTTTTTGATTGCTGAATAATACTCCATTTATATATATACCACATCTTCTTTATCCATTCATCCATCGATGGACATTTGGGCTGTTTCCATACTTTGGCTATTATCGATAGTGCTGCTATATACATTGGGGTGCGTTTGCACCTTTGAAACAGCACACCTATATTCCTTGAATAAATACCTAGTATTGGAATTGATGAGTCATAGGGTAGTTCTATTTTTAATGTTTTGAGAAACCTCCATACTGTTTTCTAGAGTGGCTGCACCAGTTTGCATTCCCCCTAGCCATGTAAAAGAGATCCTGTTTCTCCACATCCTTGCCAACATCTGTTGTTGCCTGAGTTATTAATGTTACCATTCTGACAGGTGTGAGGTGTTATCTCATTGTGGTTTTGATTTGTATTTCCCTGATGATGAGTGATGTTGAACAGTTTTTCATGTTTCTATTTGCCATCTGGATGTCTTCTTTGGAGAAGTGTCTATTCATGTCTTTTGCCCATTTCTTCACTGAATTATTTGTTTTTTGGGTATTGAGTTTGATAAGTTCTTTATAGATTTTGGAGACTAACCCTTTTTCTGATATGTCATTTGCAAATATCTTCTCCCATTCTGTCGGTTGCCTTTTAGTTTTGCTGATTGTTTCCTTTGCTGTGCAGAAGCTTTTTGTTTTGATGAGGTCCCAATAGTTCATTTTTGCTTTTGTTTCCCTTGCCTCTGGAGACGTGTTGAGTAAGAAGTTGCTGTGGCCAAGATCAAAGAGGTTTTTGCCTACTTTCTTCTCGAGGATTTTGATGGCTTCCTGTCTTACATTTAGGTCTTTCATCCATTTTGAGTTTATTTTTGTGTAAGAAAGTGGTCCAGGTTCAATTTTTTGCATGTTGCTGTCCAGTTTTCCCAGCACCACTTGCTGGAGAGACTGTCTTTATTCCAATGGATATTCTTTCCTGTTTTGTCAAAGACTGGTTGGCCATATGTTTGTGGGTCCATTTCTGGGTTCTCTATTCTGTTCCATTGATCTGAGTGTCTGTTCTTGTGCCAGTACCATACTGTCTTGATGATTAAAGCTTTGTAATATGTATTGAAGTCTGGGATTGTGATTCCTCCTGCTTTGTTTTTCTTTCTTAAGATTGCTTTTGCTATTTGGGGTCTTTTCTGGTTCCATACAAATTTTAGGATTGTTTGTTCTAGCTCTGTGAAAAATACTGGTATTATTTTGATAGGTATTGAATTGAATATGTAGATTGCTTTGGGTAGTATTGACATTTTAACAATATTTGTTCTTCCTACCCAGGAGCATGGAATCTTTTTCCATTTTTTGGTATCTTTTTCAATTTTTCATAAACTTTCTATAGTTTTCAGTGTATAGATTTTTCACCTCTTTGGTTATGTTTATTCCTAGGTATTTTATGTTTTTTTTGTGCAATTGTAAATGGGATCGATTCCTTGATTTCTCTTTCTGTTACTTCATTGTTGGTGTATAGGAATGCAACCGATTTCTCTGCCTTGATTTTATATCCTGCAACTTTGCTGAATTCATTAACCAGTTCTAGCAGTTTTTTGGTGGAATCTTTTGGGTTTTCCATATAGAGTATCATGTCATCTGTGAAGACTGAAAGTTTGGCCTCCTCCTGGCCGATTTGGATGCATTTTATTTCTTTGTGTTCTCTGATTTCTGAGGCTAAGACTTCCAATACTATGTTGAATAACAGTGGTGAGAGTGGATATCCCTGTCTTATTCCTGACCTTAGGGGGAAAGCTCTCAGATTTTTTCCACTGATGATGATATTAGTGTTGGGTTTTTCATATATGGGTTTTATGATCTTGAGGTATGATCCTTCTATCCCTACCTTCTTGGGTTTATTTATGAAGAAGGGATGCTGTATTTTGTCAAATGCTTTCTCTGCACCTATTGAGAGGATCATATGGTTCTTGTCCTTTCTTTTATTGAAGTTATGCATCACATTGATTGTTTTGTGTATATTGAACCAGCTCTGCATTCCAGGTATAAATCCCACTTGGTCGTGGTAAATAATTTTTTTAATGTATTGTTGGATCCAGTTGGCTAGTATCTTGTTGAAGATTTTTGCATCCATGTTCATCAGGGAAATTGGTCTATAGTTCTCCTTTTTAGTGGGGTCTTTGTCTGCTTTTGGAATCAAGGTAATGCTGGCTTCATGGAAAGAGTTTGGAAGTTTTTCTTCCATTTCTATTTTTTGCAACAGCTTCAAGGGAATAGGTGTTAACTCTGTCTTAAATGTTTGGTAGAATTCCCCTGGAAAGCCATCGGGCCCTGGACTCTTGTTTTTTGGGAGCTTTTTGATTATTAATTTGATTTCTTTACTGGTTATGGGTCTGTTCAAATTTTTTATTTCTTCCTGTTTCAGTTTTGATAGTGTATATGTTTCTAAGAATTTGTCCATTTCTTCCAGATTGCCCATTTTATTGGTGTATAATTGCTCATAATATTCTCTTATTATTGTTTTTTATTTCTGCAGTGTTGGTTGTGATCTCTCCTCTTTCATTCTTGATTTTATTTATTTGGGTCCATTCCTTTTTCTTTTTGATCCAAACCTAGTGGTTTATCAATTTTGTTAATTCTTTCAAAGAACCAGCTTCTGGTTTCATTGATGTGTTTTACTGTTTTTGTTTTTGTTTTTGTTTTGATCGCATTAATTTCTGCTCTAATCATTATTATTTCCTGTCTTTTGCTGGTTTTGGGTTTTATTTGCTGTTCTTTTTCCAGCTCTTTGAGGTGTAAGTTTAGGTTGTGTATCTGAGACCTCTTTTCCTTCTTTAGGAAGGCCTGGATTGCTATATACGTTCCTCTTATGACTGCCTTTGCTGTGTCCCAGAGGTTTTGGGTTGTTTTGTTATCATTTTCATTGACTTCCATATACTTTTACATTTCCTCTTTAACTTCTTGGTTAGCCCATTCATTCTTTCGTAGGATGTTCTTTAGTCTCCAAGTATTTGTTACCTTTCCAATTTTTTTCTTGTGGTTGATTTCGAGTTTCATAGCATTGTGGTGAAAATATGCATGGTATGATCTCGATCTTTTTGTACTTGTTGAGGGCTGATTTGTGTCCCAGTATGTGGTCTATTCTGGAGAACATTCTGTGTGCACTGGAGAAGAATGTATATTCTGCTGCTTTAGGATGAAATATTGTGAATATATCTGTTAAGTCAATCTGGTCCAGTGTGTCATTCAAAGCCATTGTTTCCTTGTTGATTTTCTGTTTAGATGATCTGTCCATTGTTGTAAGTCGGGTATTGAAGTCCCATACTATTATGGTATTGTTATCAATGAGTTTCTTTATGTTTGTGATTAATTGATTTATATATTTGGGTGCTATCACATTTGGAGGATAAATGTTTATAACTGTTAGGTCTTCCTGGTGGATAGACCCCTTAATTATGATATAATTCCCTTATTCATCTCTTGTTACAGTCTTTATTTTAAAGTCTGGATTGTCTGATATAAGTATGGCTACTCTGGCTTTCTTTTGTTGACCATTAGGAAGATAGATGGTTCTCCATCCCCCTACTTTCAATCTGAAGGTGTCTTTAGGGCTAAAGTGGGTCTCTTGTAAACAGCATATAGATGGATCTTGTTTTCTTATCCAGTCTGTTACCCTATGTCTTTTGATTGGATCATTGAGCCCATTGATGTTTATAGTGAGTACTGAAAGATATGAATTTATTGCCATTATGTTGCTTGTACATGGAATTTCCGGTGGTGTTCTCTGGTCCTTTCTAGTCTTTGTTGCTTTTGGCATTTATTTGTTTATTCATTTATTTATTCATTCATTCGTCCTTTCTCCCCTCAAAGGGTTTCCCTTAAAATTTCTTGCATGGTTGCTTTAGTTGTCATGAACTCCTTTAATTTTTGTTTCTCTGGGAACCTTTTAATCTCTCCTTCTATTTTGAATGCAGCCTTGCTGGGTAAAGAATTCTTGGCTGCATATTTTTCTGATTCAGCACACTGAATATATCCTGCCACTCCTTTCTGGCCTGATAAGTTTCTGTGGATAGGTCTGCTGCAAACCTGATCTGTCTTCCCTTGTAGGTTAAGGACTTTTTTTCCCTTTCTGCTTTCATGTTTCTCTCCTTGCCTGAGTATTTTGTGAATTTGACTATGATATGCCTTGTTGATGGCTGGATTTTGTTGAGTCTCATGAGAGTCCTCTGTGCTTCATGGATTTTGATGTCTGTGTCTTTCCCCAGGTTAGGAAAGTTTTCTGCTATGATTTGCTCACATATACCTTCTACCCCTGTTTCTCTCTCTTCCTCTTCTGGGACCCCTATGATTATGATGTTGTTCCTTTTTAATGAGTCACTGATTTCTCTAATTCTCAAATCGTGCTCTTTTTAATCTTCCTCTTTTTTTCTGCTTCATTATTCTCCATAAGTTTGTCCTCTATATCACTGATTCATTCTCTGCTCTGCCTCATCAATCCTTGCCTCCGTGGAAGCCATTCAAGATTGTAGCTCAGTTATAGCATTTTTTATTTCATGCTGAGTAGCTCTTACTTCTTTTATCTCCATAGAAAGGGATTCTAATCTATTTTTGACTCCAGCTAATATCCTTATTATCATGATTCTAAATTCTGGTTCAGACATCTTGCTTATATCTGTGTTGACTAAGTCCCTGGGTATTGTTTCTTTGTGCTCTTTCTTTTGGGGTGAATTCCTTCGTTTTGTCATTTTGAAGGGAGAAAAGGAATTAATGAGGTAAAGAAATTAAAACAATTAAAATTAAAAAAAATTAAAAACAACACACACACACACACACAAAATCAAATAAATGATGCTAGATCCTAGGTGTGTTTTGGTCTGGGTGTTGAAAGGGGCTTGATACATTAGAGAAAAAAAGAGAAAGAAAAAAAAAGGAAATCGTTTGAAAATTTGAAAAAATGAATACACTGAAATAGAATAAAATTAAATAATGGAAGTAAAATAGAATTTGAAAAAAATTACACAAAAGTAAAAAATATAGTAGAAAAAATAAAGAAAAATATTTTTAACAAAAATTGAAAATAAAAATAAATTTTTTCTCTTTCTGTATTTAAGAAAAAGAAAAGAAACGAAAAAGAGAAAAAAAAAGAAAAAAAGAAAATTGAACAGATGGACCAGCGAACAGACTGAAATACGACTGAAATTACTTCGTTTTCCCCTAGAAGTCAAACTATGGAGCGCTTTATAGTCCATAAACTAAGCAGGTGGAAAGACCTGTGTTTCTGAAGAGCCAGTTTGACCCAGTTGGGCAGGGCTTAGTGTAACTGCTTCATTCTCCACTAGATGGCGCTGCTTAGCTTACTGGCGGGGATTGTTGCGGCACTTGTAGGTGTGTATGCGCATGCACGGGCCGCGCAAAAATGGTGTCACCCTGCTATCCATTCTCCAGTATTGGAACTCTGTGTTCTCCCTGGCCAGCAATCGCACACCTATCCTTTGTCTCCGGCTTCCATCCACTCCCTTCTTTTACACTGTCCGTGGCCAAGCCCCAGGCGGTACCTCCCTCCTGAGTTTTATCTCAGATGCGGCTGTGTTTCCAGACCTCTTACTTCTGAGGGACTGTGGCTCTGACCCAGTCTGCCCCTCTGCAGAAGAGTCTCACCAAGCAATGGCCAGGTGCCGGCTGCATCCAGGAATGTTCGCAGGACCGGGCTGCTGCTCACACCCAGAGACTGTGGCTGGGTGCCAGCCTGCCCCAGAAAAAGTTCACGTGATTGTGCAGCAGCAGCATTTCAGGGATTATGGCAAATCACAACATGCATCTGGCACCAGGTTTCACTCCCAACAACCTTGTTCCAGCACCAGCGAATGTGGTTGTTCTCCCGGGTCCACTGAGGCCTTTGCCAGTGGGGGGGCCACACAGCCTCTACCAGATGTCCTCCCAGTAGGGGAGCCGCCTCTTCCCATGTGGCCTGAAGACCTCCAGACTTCACTCTGCTCCTGGGGATTCGCCCTTCCCACCAGAGCACTGCCAGGTATCGAGCTGTGGAGTTTCAGACTCTGTGCTC
Organism: Herpailurus yagouaroundi; assembly: GCF_014898765.1. NCBI lineage: Eukaryota > Metazoa > Chordata > Mammalia > Carnivora > Felidae > Herpailurus > Herpailurus yagouaroundi. The sequence goes on from NW_024420481.1 coordinate 4,708,498, forward strand.
CCCCTTATAGAGTCTTAATGGAATTTAAATCCTCTCCTTTATCCCTTTTCAGTCCTTGTGGCTGTTTCCACTTTTCCACTTTTCCACTTTCTCTCCAGCTGCTTTGGGGGGGTGCTTTTCCCGTATTCTCCTCCCTCCCCCTCCCACCCCCGCCTCGTCCCCATCCTCTCTCCGCACGCGAAAACAGCTCCCTGCCTTACTTGGCTTCTTTTTCCCCCAGTTTATCTCTCTGCACCATGTACCTGCTGAGTTCTGTGGTTCAGGTTGTACAGATTGTTGTGTTAATCCTCAAATCAGTTATCTAGGTGTGCAGGATGGTTTAGTGTTGATCTGGCTGTATTTCATAGATTTGAGACACAAAAAAATCTTCCATGCTGTTCCACCATTTGTCTCCTCCCCATAAGAGTTCTTTTTATAATCTGGATACATATCTTTATTCAATATATGATTTGTAGATATTTGCATTCATTCTGTTCTCTTTTCCACTTTTCTTTCATGGTGCCCTTTGAAGCACAAATGTTTTAAATTTTGTTGAAGTCCAGATTATCTGTTTTTGTTTTTGGTCATGTTTTTGGTGTCGTATCTAAGAATCCTTTGTAAAATCTGAGGTAATGAAGATTTACTTCTCTGTTTCCTAAGAGTTTTATAGTTTTAGCTCTTACATTAGGTCTGATCCATTTTGAGTTAATTCTGTGTAAGATGTGACATGTAAGATGTGAGGTGTGGGTTCAAATTCATTCTTTTGCATGTGACTATCCTGCTGTCCCAGCATCATTTATTGAAAAGAATTTTTTCCCAACTGAATGGTCTTAGCACCCTTATCAAAAATCAGTTGATCCTAGACACATGGTTTTAATTTTGGACTCCTGATTCTATTCTTCTGATCTATGCCAATCCTGTGCCACTACCATACTATTCTGATTACTGTTGTTTTTAGTAAAGTTTTGAAATCAGGAAGTGTGAGTCTTCCTACTTTGTTCTTTGCAACTGCATATTAAAGTTAGGGGCGCCTGGGTGGCGCAGTCGGTTAAGCGTCCGACTTCAGCCAGGTCACGATCTCACGGTCCGTGAGTTCGAGCCCCGCGTCAGGCTCTGGGCTGATGGCTCGGAGCCTGGAGCCTGTTTCCGATTCTGTGTCTCCCTCTCTCTCCGCCCCTCCCCCGTTCATGCTCTGTCTCTCTCTGTCCCAAAAATAAAAAATAAAAACGTTGAAAAAAAAATTTAAAGTTATATTCAGCTTGTAAATTTCTACAAAAGTCAGCTGGAATTCTGATAGGAATTATGTTGAATCTGCAGATTAATTTGGGGAATATTGCCATCTTTATGATATGAAATCTTCCAATCTGTGAATATGGGAAGTTTTCCAATTTATTTAGAACTTTAATATCCTTCAACAATGCTTTGTAGTTTTCATCATATGAGTTTTTCACTTTTAAAATTTGTTCCTAAGTATGTTATTCTTTTTGATGCAATTGTAAATATCCTTGTTTTCTTAATTTCATTTTTTATTGTTCATTGCAAGTGTATAGAAATACAATAGATTTTTGTATATTGATCTTGTATTCTGTAATCTTGCTGAACATGTTTATTAGGTATAATAGATTTTTAGTGGATTCCTTAGTGTTTTCTAAATATAAGATCACATTTTATGCAAATAGAGATAGTTGTACTTCTTCCTTTCCAATACGGATGAGTTTTATTTCTCTTTTTCTTGCTTGATTGCCTAGGCTAGAACCATCAGTACAATGTTGAATAGAATTGGTGAAAGTGAGCATACTTATCTTGTTCCTGACCTGAGAGGGAAAGCCTTCAGTCTTTTACCATTGAGTATTATGTTCACCATGGGTTTTGAAGCTCTTCTTTAACTTGTCTTAATTTATCTTTATAACTTTTCCCCCACTACAAATCTTGGCATGCCTGTTGCCCAACTCTACAATCCTAACCTTATTCACAAAGACCTGGTTGTCTAAATAACCTGGATATTTTTTATCCTTTTATTTACATGCACTATTAATTTTTTCTCTGTACCCATTGCTCATATAGTTATAAAGAATGCCCCATTTCCTCCAACAATCTAGCTCATATACTTCCTCGGGATAAAGCTCAATTTCCCAGATCATTGCACCACCACCTCTTCAACAGATACAAGTAGGCACACATACACATGGAGACACACACACACACACACACACACATCATGTGATTCCCTGACTCCTCACTTCCCTGGGTACTTGAAGCTAATTTACATTTTGTTTCAGCTCATACCACTTTGTGAATGTTCTTTTGTTATTTCAGATATCTTTGTCTTGGCTCCACCAACTGCACTGTAGATATCTATCCAGAATAAGGAGCTGGAACCCTGTATTTTAATATTATCCATGACAGAGTGTAACACAAAGGCTCATAGGAACAAGAAGTGCTCCATAAAAGCTGACTGACCAGTCAATTTTGCTCTCAGAAGGACCTCTAGTTCCTTGTAGGACACTATGAAAACCAGAGACTGCCTAGATGCCACTCATACCTCTGTCAGTGCCTCATTTCTATTTCCAATCCATTTCTCTTCTCCTTATATTGGCTGATTTTCAGAGGGAGATAATTGGCTCCATCAATTTTTATAGCTTAATGAAAGTCTCAGCCATGTTTACCTGCTTTCCTTCCAGGGTAAATGCATCACAAGCCAAAGCAAAGTCATCCCCATAGCCCTTGTTTAGAAAATGTGTGATTTTTATATTGTCTCCATTAAAGCAATATAGTCTACTAGCTTTGACCTCAAACATGACCTTTTTTAGAAATGAATGCCTCTTAGCATGAAATATTTATTCTTAAGGCCAGGCCCATGCTGGGGTTTCAAGGTTTGTAACAAAGGTCCCAGATTCCTGAGCACATTGCCTGCTGTTGTTTTCTTTCTTGTGGCATTTGCCTGTTTGTTTTTTTTTTTTTTTTGTGCTTTACTGCAACTAAAATATTGACATCTCCCTGCCCTACCCCATTAACTATGGAAAATGCCATAGAATGGAAATCTTTTGCAATAAGCATACCACAGACATCAGAGTGTAGGGCTTGGTCTTGCTGTCTTAACAGCTAAAGAGGCCAGCTGCATACCAGTTTTAGGAGAAAAATGGTTTTTATTAGGTACTTGCTGAGCATATAGCCTGTGTCAGGCATGGGGGGATAGGCAAGCAAATACATTGATGCTGCTCTACAGGAGTTTACAGTCTCAATGGGGTGATAAGACTAACATACCTCAAACAGAGAACTATTAAGTTAGAGAGTGTGTGATAATTGCTAAAACAAGGGGAGAGGAACATACTGTCAGAGTGACTTGGAGTCAGTGAAGACTTTTGAAAGAAGTTGAACCCTTAAGTTTGACTTGGAAAGATTTTGATGGAGAGAAGAGTGAGAGGGATGCAAAGAAACTAACATAGAGTTGACGATATAAAGAGGCTGACTAAGAGGTTTGAAGATCCATATCAGGGACCATTTGGAGATAATATCAGTAAAAGAAGTGTAGATTGGAGTGTATCTTGAGTGGATAGAATTACAGAATATCAGAGCTGGAAAATCTAATATTGCTAATAGCTAATATTGCTAATATTCAAGCTGGAGCTGGAATTCATAGTCCAGTGTGTAGTTCCTATAGTTTTCATTAGATTTTTTTTAATCCATGGAGTTTTCTTTTCTTCAAATGGAATCTTATATAAAGAATCCCAATACATAAATATATAAAAGCAAAAATACTTTGGTTGCTTTTGGGTGAGATCAAGATGAACCCAATTCCCACATTTTAAGAGTGAGACAACTGAGATACAGGGACAGAAAATGACCTCCATGTCATTAAATCCAGTGGACATTTCTCAGTGCACATCTTGCTTGGCTTCTTAGCAGCATACTACATTGTTGACCACTCCCCTTTACTCAACATACTACACTCCTTTCTTATTCTTCTATGATACAGCTTTTCTGATTTTCCTCTTACTTCCTGACCTTTTCTTTTCCATCTCATTTGAGTGCTTATTCTCCTACATTTAGACTTCAAATGTTGGATTTCTTAGGACTTGAACATCAGCCCTTTCTACTTATTGTCTTACATTCTCTGCCTAGGCAATCTTATTTGATGGCTTTAAGTCTAATCTAAATGATGGCAACACTCAAGTTATACTTCCATCCCCTGCTTCTCCTCAATTACTGACTGATTAGGTATCTCTATAGGGATATACCACATGTGCTGCAAACTCAAAATTTCTGAAACTAAACTCCTCTGTCCCTGTCTATAGTCCTTAAAGCTCGTACCTTCTCCTGTGCATTCTTTATCTCAGTGAATGGCATCACCAACCACCCAGTTTCTTATCCCCTAAACCAAAGACTCATCCTTAACACTTTTTTTCTCCTCTCTTACTTTTCAATCATCAAGTCCTGTTCATCTTATGTCCTTAATATCTCGTGAATCTCTCCACTCTTCTTCATTTCCTTCACTGCACCAGACTACCACTCCCCTCCAGGCCACCCGTATTTCTCTGTTGAGCTACTACAATAACTCCATTGTCTCCCTGCATCTACTCTTTCCCTATCTGCCAGTCCTTTCTCTACATTACAACTGAAGTGTACTTTTAAAGCATAAATATGATGTCCTTTCCCTGCTCAAAAGCCTTCAGTGGTTTCCCAGTGCCTAAGGAAAATGTCTAAATTTATTACACATTTTAGAAAACCTTTTATGACTTGGCATCTGTCCACTTGCTCAATTTCATTTTTGTTTGCCATACTTCTTTCTCTTTTACAATGATAGGCTCACAGTTTTGGACTGTTTTATGGGTTTCTACTGACTAGAACTATAATCTGCTCACATCCTGCCAGACCAACTTATCCTTCTGGTTTCAGCTGAAATTTCACCACCAGTGGAAAGTCTTCCTAACTCCACTCCCACTCCCAAGTCCAGGAAAAATGTCCCTTCATTGTAGTCTCATGGTAACTTGAGAGGATAACCTTTCACAGAACACATCACACATTATTATAATTGCTGCTTTAATTGTGTATCTCCCTAATTAGCCCATAAGCTCAGTGAAGGCGAGGTCCATCTTGACTACAAATGTATCTTCAGTGTGCAGCATGGTGCCTAAAATGTAGTAGGTTCTTTAGAAATACCTGCTGAATGAATACATGAATGAACAAATCACACCATTCATCAAAGCTTCTACCACCTTTCAAAAAGCTTAACAAAATGTAGTGACAATGCTAAACTTGGCCATAATTTCCCCATTTTAATTTGTTATTTGATGTCTTCTTAAAGGGATATACTTTTAGATCTTCGAAAATCTTTGCAAATGCCAAGGGCATGATTTGTGTGATGATTAGATATTTGGTCAAGATGATTGTGGCTGAAAATCTTTCCAATTACCCTGTGGGGAAGGCCTTCCTTTTGACTTATAATTATGGTTACCTAACTTTTGCAAAGATTCGCTGGGGAAATTAAAAAAACAAAAGATAATTAAAAAATAGGAGATGGCACATTAAACTTACATAGCCAACTAAGGCACGGGCTCTCTCCCTTTTCAGCTATTTGTCATTTATGAACCTCAAGGTATTTTGCTGACAAGGGGCTATTTTCTATATGTTATGGGCATGCTGACAGGAGGCTAGAACACAGAAAGACACAGAAGAGAAATGAGAGACCATTAAAGGCCAATTCAGCAAGTGAACATTTCAACCTCATGAACTTCTAAATTCTGTGAATTTCATTTTTAATGACGAGGGGGAGCCAATTTCAAGCCCTGGGGAAAGAATCTTGCCTTTTCAATTGCCAGGCAGGTCAGCAGGGTTGCAGGGAAGCTTTCTAGAAAGGCCTCGGTGGCCTCAGTTCCAAATCTTAGACAACAGCTGTTGGCTGAAAGATCTTCTTGGATTCCTGAGCCTGTGGTCTATAGTGAAGAAATCATACCATGGCTGACAAAGAAGTGAGCTCCACCTCCAGCTCTTCATAGAAAAGTAGATTGAATGTTCCAACTCATTCCAGATGCTCTGTCTTCAAAGCTCTTAACTAATACCCAGGGTAGCCCACTGCCCTTTAAAAGACAAAAATCAGCCTCCACTCTGATTAAACAACAGGTGAGTTGAGCACTAGATGCTTCATGATGCCAGACTGAACAGCTTGGAAATGGGAAAGCCTGCCTGTCTCTGTTGGTTTCCCTCAAGCTATCTGTTCCCAAGAGATTTTCCGTTTAGGTAAATAAAAAATAATACCAAAGAGGGAGAAATTATGCATTATGTGGCACCAGAAAGTCATCATATAGGTTCAGAGAAAGTATTTTTGGAAACACTAAGGAAATGGTCGTAAGCACGCTGGCTTTTATAGACATTCTGAGTCTTCTAGGACACCAGCACCCTTATAATCACTTCTGTTGTCCATAGCTCCTAACTTTACCTAAAGCTGACTCTCCTCAGAAGTGCCCTCACTCTGAGTAATTTGTTACCCAAAGCATTAGAGAGCTAATTCACTCAAACCCTCCATTGCACTTAAAAACTTCCCTATCCTATTATCTTGAGTAGGGGACTGTATTAACTTCCTAAGGCTGTTGTAGCAAAGTACGATGAACTGGGGGGCTTGGAACGACAGTTCTCAGTTCTGGAGGCCATAAATCTGAAAATAAGGTGTCAGCAGGTCCATGCTTCTTTTTATTTTTTTTAATGTTTATTTTATTTTTGAGAGAGAGAGAGAGAGAGAGCATGAGGAGGGGAGGGGCAGAAAGAGAGAGACACAGAATCCAAAGCAGGCTCCAGGCTCTGAGCTGTCAACACAGACCCTGACACAGGGCTTGAACTCATAAACCGGGGGATCATGGGCTGAGCTGACATCAGATGCTTAACCGACTGAGCCACCCAGGCACCCTCTGAATTGTTGAGTAATTTGAAAGAAATTATAAATAATGCATGTAATATATGAATATGTTCAATAAAAATATTATTTATCACCTCTTTGTTATGCATATTTTCCACCTCTTTTTTTCTGGAAGCAACCATTATTATCAGTTTGGTTGTATACTTCCAGAACTTTTTCTGTTCATTTACATGTAAATATTGTTTTCTTGAAGCTTTGATAGAATATGTCAGTAAAACCACTGGGACTCTTTTGAGGGGGGGATTAGAAAATTTTGGCTACTAATAAATTTCTTCTGTAGTTTTTGGTTTATTCAACATTCTTTGTTATTCTTGGGCTGATTTTGGTAATTTGTATATTCCTTGAATCTGTCCTTTTTTTTTTAAGGTTTTACATTGATCGTTATTAAATTGTACATGGCATTTTCCTGTAATTGTTAAAGTCTCCAGTTTATTTCTTTTGTGTTCCTCATATAGCTTATTTTGCTGTCTCTTTTTTTAAATCATCATATTTGCTAAATTCTTGTTTATATTATTTGTTAATAATATTTTAAAAAAATTAAAAAATTTTTTTAAGTAGGCTTCATGCCCAGTGTGGGGCCCAGTGTGGGGTTTGAACTCACAACCCTGAGATGAAGAGTTAGATGCTTAACCAACTGAGTCACCCGGGTGCCCCTATAATAATATTTTTAAATAAATATATATATATATTTTTTCAACTTTATTTATTTTTTTTTTGGGACAGAGAGAGACAGAGCATGAACGGGGGAGGGGCAGAGAGAGAGGGAGACACAGAATCGGAAACAGGCTCCAGGCTCTGAGCCATCAGCCCAGAGCCTGATGCGGGGCTCGAACTCACGGACCGCGAGATCGTGACCTGGCTGAAGTCGGACGCTTAACCGACTACGCCACCCAGGTGCCCCTAAATAAATATTTTTAATAAATATATTTTAAATATATTATTTATATTTGTTTATATTAATTATTTCAAGAGTACTCATTTTTGGTATTTTATTTAGTTTTTTGAGTTTTATTTTCTATTATCAATGTATATTTTTATCTGTATAATTTTTTCATTTTAACTTCATTAGACTTATTTTATCGTTTTCTTTCTACTGTCTTGAGTTGACAGCTTAGTTCATTTATTTTCAATCTTTATTTCTAATATGTGATTTTAAGACTAAATTTATTTTTGAGTACTATTTGGCCACATCCCTAAGTTATTTATTTACAATTTTTATTGAAGCATAACATATATATAAGAAAGTGTACAAATCAAAAGTGTTTATCTCAATGAATTTTGACAAACTGAATACACCCTGGTCAGGAAACCGAACGTGACCAGTATCTCAAAAGCCCCCTCTCGTGCGCATTTCAGTCATCACCAACCCACACCTATAGGAGTAAACATTGTCCTAATTTATAATGCTGTATAGATTACTGTTGCCTGCTTTTGAACTTTATGTGAATGTAACAATACGGTATATACTCTTTGAGTCTGGACATTTACACTTAACATTGTATTTTTAAGATTCATCCATATTGTTGTAGGTAATGGTTCATTATCCTTGCTGTGTAGTATTTCATTGTGTAAATATACAACAATTTATTTATCCATTTAATTATTGATGGATATTTGGATTGTTTCCTGTTTTTAGCAATAACAAATAATGCTTCTTTGAACCTTCTTTTACATATATTTAGGTAAGCATATGCATGCATTTCTGTTGGGTATACACATATGAGTGGAATTGCTGGATTGTAGGTTACATATGTTTTAAGTGGTTTCATGCCAGTGTCCCTAAGTATTTACACTAAATAGTTTATGAGGTTTTCATTTGCTCTGTGTCCTCACTAGCACTGGGTATTTTTCTGTCTTTTTTTCCTTTTAGCCATTTCATTGTGAATGGTATTAAATTGCTGTTGTTTCCACAATGATTAATGAAGTTGAGTACCTATTCCTAAGGTTTTGAGATTAGTTCTATTTTAAATGGTTTATAATTCCAATTTTATTTATAGTTTAGTTTAAAATTTCTTTAGAATTGTGTTCATTAAATTTTTCCAGGTATTTGGGTGCCTGGGCAGCTCAGTCGATTAAGTGTCTGACTTTGGCTCAGGTCATGACCTCCCAGTCTATGAGTTCAAGCCCCGCGACAGACTCTGTGCTGACAGCTCAGAGCCTGGAGCCTGCTTGGGATTCTGTGTGTGTGTCTTTCTCTCTCTGCCCCTCCCCCACTTGTACTCTTTCTCTCTCTCTCAAAAATTAATGAACATAAAAAAATTTACATTTTTCCAGGTGTAAAGATTTTAAAGCACTTTCTTTTTTGTAGTTGGTTCCTATTTTATTGCATTGAGAACAGTGAATATAGCCTACAGGACATTATGTTTTTTGGAATTTGATATCTTCTTATGGTCTAACAAATTATCATTTTTGGTAAATAATTGTATATGTTTAAAAGAAGGTATATTCTCTGTTGAGTGCAAAGTTCTATGTATTGTGTTATTCAAATTTTCTTTATCCTTAATTTTTGTCTAATTGATCTCTCAGTTTCTTAGAGAAATGTGTTAAATTATTATATTATGATTGTGGTTTATATAAAGCATGGTGTGTTATTGTATACTTATCAGTTTATGTTTCTATATTTTGATTCTCTGCATATAGGTGTAGAAAAGTTCATAACTGTTTTCTCTTCTTTGTGGAGTGTTTTTTAAATCAAAATGATGTTTCTGTCTTTATCTCTGAATTATTTTTGCCTTGAATTTATATTTCATCTGCTCTTGATACGGCCACACTGGTTTTATTTTTGTTGTCATTTGTCTGGCATTATCTTTCCCTAGTTCTTTATTTTTGATCTACAAGGGTCATTTTAAGTGTGTCTTTTGATAACATCTAGTTGGATCATTTTTACTGTCTTTAAATAGATAAGTTTAATTCTTTCACATTTACAGTGATTACCTATAGGTATAGTTATTCCTTTCCTATTTCCTGTTATAAACCTATCATGCTGCCGCTTTGTTAACTTTTTCCTTCTGCTCTTTAAAAAAAGATTTGCTCTTTTAAGTAATGTCTCCACCCAACATGGGGCTTGACCTGACAACTCCAAGATCAAGAGTCACACACTCCACTGACCGAGCCAGCCACATGCCCTGCTTCTGCTTTTTGTTGAATGGATGGAGCTTTTTTATTCCCCTCCCCTCTTCCATGTGGGTAAATTATACATTTTATTTTTATGTTTTATTAATCACCCTTAAAATTTTAACATGCACATAAAGATATATTTTTAACACTAGAATTAGTAAGTATCTAATTCATCTTCCTGAAAAGATAATAACCTTAGCTTTACTACCCTCTGCTTTCTTTTTTTAAAAATTTTTTTACATTTACTTATTTTTGAGAAACAGTGAGATAAAGTAAGAGTGGGGGAGGGACAGAGAGAGAGGGAGACACAGAATCTGAAGCAGGCCCTGGGCTCTGAGCTGTCAGCACAGAGCCCGACGCAGGGCTTGAACCCACAAACTGGGAGATCATGACCTGAGCGGAAGTCAGACGCTTAACTGACTGAGCCACACAGGCGCCCCCCCCACCCCGCTTTCTTTTTTTTAAGTTTATTTATTTATTTTGAGAGGGAGAGAGGGAGAGAGAAAGAGGGAGAGAGAGAATGAGTCAGGGAGGAGCAGAGAGAGGAGGAAAGAGAGAATCCCAAGCAGTCTCCATGTGTCAGTATGGAGCCTGATGCAGGGCTCAATCTTATGAACCATGAGATCATGACCTGAGCTAAAATCAAGAGTCAGACACTTAACTGACACCCAGACACCCCTACCCTCTGCTTTCTATCCCCTATTCTCTTATTGATAGTTTTAGGTTTGAGTCTCACTACTTCCTACTGGATTCAATTTTCTCCTTTGTGTAATTCATCCACCAGTACTTCTTTCAGTATGAGTTTGTGGTTGGTAAAATTTCTGAATCGTTCTAGGGCTGAAAATGTCTTTATTTTACCTTACTTAAAATTTTTTTTTAATGTTTATTTATTTTTCAGAGGGAGGGAGGGAGGGAGAGAGAGAGAGAGACAGAGAGAGAGAGAGAGAGAGAATGAGTGAGGGAGGGGCAGAGAGAGGGAGACAGATTCTGAAGCAGGCTTCAGGTTGAGCTGTCAGCACAGAGCCCCATGCAGGGCTTGAATTCACGAACTGTGAGATCATGATGTGAGCTGAAGTTGGACGCTTAACTGACTGAGCCACCCAGCCACCCCGACTTTATTACTTCTTGATTGATAAAATTCTAGGTTTAGAAGGATGTTCCATTAGCAATATGAAGTGCTCCTTGTTTTCTTACATTCTGTGTTGCAGATGGAAGTCTCATTTCAAATTGATTGTCATTCTTTTCTGATAATCTGATTCTTCTTTCTGTTCATTGGTAGCATTTAGCACTGTAAGCTTGGTTTCTGAAATTGCACTATAATGTGTCTAAGGGTGTGTGAGTGTGTAGAATTTATCCTGCTTGGTCCTTGATGGTCATTTTCAATCAAAGACTCATTATGATTCAATATGGGAAAGTTTTGGCAATTATTTTTCAAATATTTATCAAATATTGCCTCCTATTTTGTCTGTTCTCTTCTTTTGAAACACCTCTTAGACTGGTATTAAAACTTCTGGATCTGTCCTCTGTGTCTTTGTATTTTCACAGTTTCTATCACCTTGACTCTTTGGGTTCTCTTGGGTAATATCTCAGTTCAGTCTTACAGCTTACTTATTTGCCTTTCCTGTAAATCTGCTATTTCATGTAATCTGCTATTTAGTCTATCTATTGAGCTATTTATTTCAATAGTTCTATTTTCATTTTTCAGATATCTAATTAGATTATTTAAAAAATAATCTTCAGTTCTTATTCAAAAGCATTTATTCTTGTTTTATGAATGTGATATCCTTCCATGCCCCTCTGAGGGAATAAACTGAATTTATGTGAAGGTCTCATTCTGATTTCTCTTTAATTTTGTTTCTTCTAACTTAAATTCTTTCATTTATTGAGTTTGTTGTTTCATTCAATGGTGTGAGTTTCCCTTAAATGTTTTAGCCTCTGTGCAGTCTGCTTGAGGGACTAGATGGAAGTGGCTACTGTTGTGACTGTTTTAAGGGACCATACGACATATTGCTGGTGAGAGTACATGGGTGGCTATTCTTTTGGATGTGGGTGTTTTCTAGGGGCTGCTAGCCTCCTGAATAGGGTTGCCAGATTTAGTAAATAAAAGAATTCCTGGTTAAATTTGAATTTCAGATAAGCAGTGAACTTTTTTTGTGTAAGTATGTTGCACATATTGCATGTTAAAACCTTAAATGTTAGAAGTTTTTATTTATTTATTTTTTCAACGTTTATTTATTTTTGGGACAGAGAGAGAGACAGAGCATGAACGGGGGAGGGGCAGAGAGAGAGGGAGACACAGAATCGGAAACAGGCTCCAGGCTCTGAGCCATCCGCCCAGAGCCTGACGCGGGGCTCGAACTCACGGACCGCGAGATCGTGACCTGGCTGAAGTCGGACGCTTAACCGACTGCGCCACCCAGGCGCCCCTAGAAGTTTTAAATTTATATTTAAATTTCAGTTAAATTTGATGTTCAGACAAATACTGGATGATTTTTTAGTATTAGTATGCCCCATGCAATATATGGGACACAGTTATAGAGCTGAAATCTTTCTTGCTTATTTACAATTCAAATTTGACTGGGTATCCTATAATTTGTCTGAAATCTTACACGCAAAGCATTGCCGTCTCTTTGATTTAAGGTCCCGTACTTACTGCTCCCACCTGGAGGCAGACACTGTTGCTATTTTTACTATTACCTGGCCTGTGAAGGAAGTGGGAGGGATTTGATCTTGCTTAATCATCTGATAGTTATCCTTGAGCTCTTCCTATTTCTACCACCTGAAGGCATGAAGCATCCTTTTTACTGCTGTCTTCTACCACTACAGATTTTTACTGATTATATTGTGGGCTCTAGTTTCTCTTTAATACTATTCCACCTGCTTTATATCTTTCAAGGATTCCTCTATATTTCAGTGGTTTTGGTGCTGGATGGAAAGACTGAAACATGTATTAATTAGGTCTTTCATCTTGAAATTCACAATCCTGCACCTTTATCTACCAGATGATACTATCTTTACTTATTTCATGGGATGATCTTTAGTTCTGGTTGTTTGAGGTCTTTTGCAAGGAAGAAACTGGGTAGTTGGTGTCACCCTTGCAGCCAGGTTCTAGGGGCAAACAGAACTCTATGAAATAGAATGGAAGGTGGCATTTGTTGAGAGGAGGAGCAACTCACCTGTGGCAAATGATCTTTGCTAAAGGAAGTAAAGAGATCATGCTGCTTCTATATGCACTGGATGCAGTGATCTGGGTTTGAACCCCAGTCACCACTTAACTAGCTTTGTGGCCTTGGACTGGTTATTTAACTCCTCTGGGCTTCAGTTCCTCATCTGTAAAAGGGGATATTAGCTTTTTTCCTGATTCTAACATTTTAACACTTCTGTATTTGATATGTATATTCTAGTTAGTGTGTGTGATCCATATAGGATTTGTTAAATTAATACTGAATCTTAAAATCAATGGAATCTTAGAATCAGGACTAGGGTGCTATTACCTGTTTCATAGAGTTTTGTAAAGATTCAGTGAGGTAACGTATGTGAAGGGCCTAGCGGAGTGCCTAGCACATAAATAAGTGTTCAATGAGTATTAACTCAGTGTTTGTGAGGGCATAGGATACTGACCTGGGTCTGAGAATAGATCCTGTGTCTTAAGAGGGGAAAGGCCTTTGGGTACCCTGACAGTGACAAATGGTAAGAATTTTAGACTTGACTTTAAACTAGCTCACAGGGTAAGCCTTTATTTGTAAAGATTTTATTTTTAAGTAATCTCTATACCCAACAGGGGGCTTGAAGTCACAACCCTGAGATCAAGAGTCGCATGCTTCACTGACTGAGCCAGTCAGGCGCCTCTCATGGGGTAATCTTTTGACTGGGGACAGGAGCTGCAGTAATCCTCCAGTTAGAAAATCAGGCTAGCTTTGTCTGAATGTTCTGGATACATTTGTTCTGCTTAATTTATACCTCCTAGAAGCAATATAATTAGTAAATATAAAAAACTCATGGCTATTTTCTGGACAGTGACCAGTCAGGAACAGCTGCTCCTATTCTGGTCCATGGATCCTATTAGTGAAAACTCCAGAGTAGTGTGCACAGGAAAGGAAGCAATGAATGAACATGTTTGCGTTCTTTTTTAAGAGTTGACTTGTAACATTGGACAGTCACATAAGCCTTGAGCTCTGTGCAGTTGTGTTTAGGATTTATCTGCATGGTATAAAGTCTACAGTGTCAGGAATGATTGGTTTGCTTTTGGCTTTGGGTGATTCCAGTCAATAATTACACCTATTGATCAAAGGCATACATTAAAAACATTAATTTACATTGAGCACCTTAACTTCATAAAATGGCGACAACTGAATTGGCTGAAATTGATTTCCTTTTTGTTTTCAAAAGAAAAATTCTCAGTGCTGTGGATATCTTCAGTATGATTCAGAGCTCAAAGGTGGTTAATTATCCACCAATATCACAGAGAAGAGAACTCTGCAAACATATTATGGTGCAAATTAGAATCCTAGGGGAGGTTGTTTGCACGTCCTTTCTAAAGTTCATTTCCTGGGGTAGGGACCTCTTTCTGGCCTTGGAAGGAGTTGAACATGAGGAATAGGGCCGTGGTCAGTGAGGAAAATGCCTTGGCTTCACAAGATGGCTGAGGTGACTTTTCCAAGGTTAGCGTGCTCTTACTCCAAACTGAATTCATTATGCTTGCCTAGGAAGCTGAACAAAGACAAGCTAGGTCTGCTGCTGGGGCCAAGGATGCCATGCAGTTGTTTTCCAGCTGTATTTGGTAGAGACTTAGGGTTCCATGGGTGATGCTCAGGAGATTCTGGGTACAGAGGTTGAGGGAGGCTTAATTTATGAGATTATTGGCTCTATCCTTATTTCAAACAATGATTTTGTGTTGTCATCGTCAACATTGTCCCTAAATAAACTCACAATTATAGCCTAGCCTGGTTCTGTTTTTGTTGATGGAACAACCCCCTCAAGAACATGCATACAGTGCATTTGGCTGATTCCCCTCTTTCCAGAGGGTTTCTTTTAGCCAGCAGCTGAAGCCCTACTTTCCTCAACCTACATATCTGAAGCCTATTTGTGATAGATTGCATTGATGGAGGGATGCTTCATCCCTCCCATTGTAGGCAGTATGCTCTGTCCCATCTCTGGACTCTAGGCTCAGCCATATTATGCTTTGCCCAACTGGATGTTAACAAACATGGTGGAAGCAGAGGCTTCCATTTCCTCCTGCTCACTCCTGCACCTGTGCTCTTGCTCCCTTGCCACATCCATGGGAACATGCTTAGGCTAGCCTGCTGGAAGTATGTGAAAAACCATCCCTCACTCAGGCTGAGGCCAAACTAGATCAGCCATCAGCCAGCTGATCTCTAGACATGAATGAGCCTAGCCAAGACCATTTAGCTGACTTCAATTGACTGTAGACATGAACAAATCCAGCCTAGATGATCAGGATTTTCCAGTTACACTGTATACTTGAGAGCAATAATAAGTGATTGTTGTTTTGAGCTACTGAGTTTTGGGGTGGTTTATTGTGGCAGTACGTAACAGATACACTCCCAATCACTGAGGCTTGGCTCTAATCAGTGCAAAGCATTTCCTAGAAACTCTTACAGAAGAGGATACTCTTTCTTCAGAAATATAGCACTTACTGATTGTGTCGCGCATTTAGACATTTTGATTTTCGGCATTATTTTACAACTATATTTCACTGACTCCAAGATGCCATTGGTGGAAAAACACACCATTATCTTATGAATCACTAAGAAAAATAAAATGCCACCAAATATACTACAGCATGCCACTCATTAGAAGACACATCCTAATTTTAGAACCTTTAAAATGTGTTTTTTAGAATCCATGAAATGTGGTAATTAACTCTTCAGAGTTTTATCTCTTATTTGTCCAATAAAATTATCATTGAGGACAAATTCTGGGCTTTCATTTTCTTTGAGGAGCAGCATAGTTAGCATAGCTTTGGAATAAGGCTGACCCTTGTTCAGATTCTTGTTTACTCACTTAACCAGTATGAGCTGAGGCAAGTGACCTAAATTCTTTGAGCCCCAGTTTCCTCTCTATAAAGACAGAGATAAAATTTCTTATCTTAAAAGGTCACTGTGGGAATTTATCAGATCATGCAAAGAATATGGTGGGTATTTGAAACAATGTTTAGTTTCTTTGATTAGGTAATACAGGTACATGATAAAAATTTCAAAATGTACACAAGGGAATGTGTTGCAAAATGAGCCTCCTACTCACCCCTGTCCCCCAGTCATTCACTTTTCCTCCCAGGAGATAACCACAACCACCAGTTTCTTGAAAATTTTTCCAGAAGTGTTTATAGTAGTCATTAAAATTAGTTTCTTTCCCTCTTTTGAACGCCATGACACCTCGTAGAAAGCTGGGTCCTTCATAAAGGCCAAGGTGCTGATTACTCATTACTATCTAGAACTCCAGATGGAAATAAGTAGTACGGGAAATCGGATTGAATAGACCAATGTCAGACATTTCTGGGGGAAAAATGTTTGTCAGTCCATATTCACATAATTTCCTCTGTTTTTTTTTTTTTTTTTCGTAAGTGCTAAGTGCAGAAAATCTCAATTAATAGAGGGCTCATTACTTGGGTGCAAGTTAATATAAGTTTTACTGTAACTGCCACTTCTTCAAAAGTGCTGAGGCAGGGAATGCAGACTTCACTTACCACAACTGAAAAGCTAGCCAAGCAGAGGAAACCAAACTAATAATGTGGCTGATATTGTCAACTGCTATACATACGCAGATAGAGGAAACCTGTATTGACATAATAATAATAAATATGTAAAAAAAAGTTCATGGTTTACCAATAAAATCATTTACCATGTTGCTGACTTTACTGGAAAAATGATGCTTTATAACAGTCCTCGATTTGATTGATACCTAATTAAAAATTCACTAGGCTCAACTTCAAGCACCTCAAGCTATATTAAAGTCACTGCTATACCAATGGAGGCATAATATCATTTAAAACCAAAGCAAGTATGATCATTTATTTAAAGCTTAGAAATAGTTCTGAAAATTGCAGAGTTGCAAAAAATCTGTGGCCATATACAGATGAAAACAGCAACGTGGTTTAGTGGAAAGAACTAGGGACTCAGAAGGATCTGGTCTCAACTATGGCTCTGTAGTGTTCACATTGTATGGTCTTGGGTAAGTCACTTCTCTCTGGCCCCTGGTTTCATGGCTGGTATAATGAAGATAATATATATGTATATTTTTAACCTTGCAGGATTTTTTTAAAACTTTTAAAAATTTATTTTTGAGAGAGACAGAGACAGAATGCAAGTAGGTCAGGGGCAGAGAGAGAGGGAGACACAGAATCTGAAGCAGGCTCCAGGCCCCAAGCTGTCAGCACAGAGCCCAACGTGGGGCTTGAACTCATGAGCTGTGAGATCATGACCTGAGCCAAAGTCGGTTGCTCAACCAAGTGAGCCACCCAGGCACCCCTAACCTCACAGGATTTTTGTGAGATTCGATAAGATGATATATGTAAACTACTTCAAATGGTATAAAATAGTACCCAAATGTAGTTCCAAAAACATTTAGTGAACTCTTACCATATGCTAAGGACAGCATGGTAAATATAGGTAATATAGGTAAACAAGGAAAATATAGGTAAACAAGACAAAATCCTTGCCCTTGAGGAACTCATAGATGAGCAGCCAGAAAGAAATGCTAGTGTGGTGTCATTAGAGTTGCTAGATAAAATACAGGATGCCTAGTTAAGTTTGAACTTGAGATAAATAAGAAATAATTTCTAACATAAATATGTTCTAAATATCACATGGGACATACTTCTAACAACAATTATTCATTGTTAATCTGAAATTCAAATTTAACTGGGTGTCCTGTATTTTTATTCGCTAAATTTGGCAACCCTATTTATCACATAATAGCAGAATTATGTAGGGTAGAGATGCTGTGCAGTGGAGAAATTAATGAATTCTGTCTTGAGGTATCAGGGAAGTCTTCATGGAGGAGATGAAGTCAGATGAACAAGCATTTGACAGGTGAATGTGTGGGGCAGGGAAAGGAGGAGAGGGCATTTCAGACAGAAAATCAGCAGCACAAGGCAAGGAACACCTGGAGAGTGTAAGCCACTCCAGGCTTTCCAGGCTTTTCAGTGTTTCTGAAATGTCACATGTGAGGTAGGGAGTGACAAAATTTGAAGTCCTTGAAAAGGGATTTATATGGACTTCATGAAGGGCCTTATGTGGACTTTAAAATGTTTAATCTGTAAACCATAATGAAGATGGAGAGACTAGCCAGGGAGACTATGAGATTACACTTTCTGGATGGATGAGTGGGTGGATACATTTGACCACAAGGACAAAATATTAGGCTTTCTCTATGTAGAGAAAGGATGGCTTACAGTATAGAAATTTTTGTTATCAAAAGTGAGGGTAGGGGGATGGGAGAAAGAGAAAATGGAGCTGTTGTCTATGTTGGATCCTAGAAAGGGCAGGTAGGGGCCCTTTCTGAAGCTAGAGGACTAATGAGATCATTTTACAATAAATAAACTAAGGAAATGAATGTAGACTTCACCCAGTGGGGAGTACATATAAATTTTATTACTCCAAGAGGTAGAATAGGCTGAAAAGATAAATAGAAGAAGTTTAAAAAGTGCTGATATATGGACAGAAATCCCCGGATGTAGCCTAGTCCATATATATTCAGTTCATCTCATTACAAATCTGGAGGGCTAGACAGGTGAGTAGCTAGTTATTAGTTTAGAGAAGGAAGCAAGGAGTTTGCTGGGCAAGTCAAATGACTGGATAAATGGACTATGATCTTTAGCCAAAGGTGTACAAGAGTCAGCTCATTCTGGGTC
Source organism: Herpailurus yagouaroundi (assembly GCF_014898765.1). Taxonomy (NCBI): domain Eukaryota; kingdom Metazoa; phylum Chordata; class Mammalia; order Carnivora; family Felidae; genus Herpailurus; species Herpailurus yagouaroundi. Next base: position 4,727,376 of record NW_024420481.1, read on the forward strand.
ACAGGAGCCAATTGTTAGCTTTTAGGAAATTTTGCAAGCTAATTTTTAAGTAGTAGAGCCATTATTAAAAATTAAATTATACAAACTTATAATGGAAATTATATTAAAAACAAATACACAAAACTCATCACTTCCTAATTGTTTTACTACATTTTGCTTATATATGTTCTTGAGATTATTTACTTATATTTGTGTGTGGAAATACTATGTAATGGTGTACTCTTGCATATCTATTCCCAACTCTGTGTTCAGGAATGTCAATTTGAAGATTTGAAATTGGCCATGGTAGGAATATTTACACCATGGCAATCAACAAATAGTATGAATAAGGGCTTTTTTCCTCAAAGAGCTGGTTGTTAAATATTTAGCATTTAACTATTGGGGAGTAAAATGACCTGTTCTGTCCCCATTAGGTAGAGTAGTGGTAAGGTTGTATTATTAGGTTGAACCATAGGAAATTGCTGGTATTCCATTATTTTGGTCTATAAAAATGATAATTTCATATGGTTCAACCTAATGCAGAAAGGCACTCCTTCTTCTGGCCTGATAGAACCTTGAGCTAGGGAACACTTGTTTGGCTAGGGGGCACTGGCTAGATCTCATCTTTCATCTTTCTCTCAGAATTTCTAAACCCACAAAATACACAATCATATGTGGGAGCCTTGTACCTACCTGTGGTAGAGATTGCTAATTATCGCCTAAATATATTATCATTTCTTCATGAGCAACAAAACCCCAGTTCTTCAGCTGACTACATAGTCGTCAAGAAGAAGAACCATGCTTCCCAACCAGTTTAGCAGTTAGGTGTAACCATGTAACTAAGATCAGGCAATGAATTGCAAGCATAAGCATTATGTGCAACTTGTAAAGAATGTCCTTAATAAGAAGGGGCATGCCCTTCCCACTGCTTTTCTACTTTGTGTTGGATGGGATGGGATCAATCGTGGCTAAAACCCCAGCAACCAACCAGGACTGTGAAATGATGATGGGAATAGAAGCAACACACAAGATGGAGGAACAGAATAGGAATCTGGGGCGTATCATACCAGTCCTACTTGAACACGAGAGGAAACTATGCCCCATGCTGCTTAAGTCACTATTACCTCCTTTTCATTTGTACTTTTCCACACAAAACTAATCCTAATCAGGAACTGCCTAATAGCTTTGAGAATTAAGTGTGATAATACAGTTATCACAGTGCTTCACTACAAAGCACTTGCACAATACATATCTAATATTATTAGGAGCTCAACTTGGTAACAGAGTTAAGATCCACCAACTTGGTTTAGGGATAATGCTAACGTGTAGAGAGAGGAATTATCAAGGACATGGTGGTGGGTTGACACTCACATAGGCTGCTACCATATTCCTTTGGGACAAATATCAGAGTCTGGGGTAGTGGGGGCTCCCAAGGAGTATCTGGAATGTACCAGCACATCCTGGTGTGGTATTTCTGTATGAGACTAAGAGTGCCAATATGGAAGGGTCCTGCTGTGGTAGTGGTGATGACACTAGCAGAATTACGGAGGTGGAGTGCTGTGACAGCAAGTAGCAGTAGATTCTTTGCACAGTGACAATGTGGTGGGCCCAGAGATAATTACCAGGACCTGGTCTCCAGGGACCATGTGGAAATAAGGTGTAAGGTAGCCTTTGCCCCAAACCCCAAGGATCCTTCCTTTTCTATCCTTCACCACAGCTAACTTGGGCTAGAAGGAGGAATTTCAAAGGGGCTAGCATTCCTCCGATTCTGCAAGTGGGAACTGATCCAGAGAAGGGTAGTTTTGTTACTGTTTCTGTGTGTGTGTGTGTGTGTGTGTGTGACTGTATTGTGTTCTAGGCTGGTGGTCTGGACAATGCCTGTTGGTCATAAATCCAGGAATTACAAGCTGAAAATGAGCCATGGAAGGTCAGGATGTTTATGTAGACATAGAATCTTTGAAGTCAAGGGCCTGAAGAGTAATTTCCACACTCCTACAGCCTGCTGAAGAGGCACCTACCCCTACCCACTATTTGGAATTCTGATGTAACTGGCTCACTGAGGAATATAAACTTACTAGGGGGTATTAACAAGTGTTCACATGTTCTAAATGTTGTTTCCAAGTTTGCTTTGTTGCGTTCTTTTTATTCATAATCTTCTGGTCCCTTTCAGTTTGTAAAATCTAGTCTGTTAAAAAATGCCAATTTCATATGTGATTCAAAGATTGCTCCTTAACCCTGTTGCTATTTAGATGAAGGGATTGGAGACCTAGGAGTAGATGCAGGGGTGTAGTATTATTCTCTTCCATTCTTCTTCCCCCTCCTGCTTGTAATTTATCTTCTCCGGTATTAATGTATAGCTGTGTTCTAGGGGTAGGGATATCCTCCTGGCCTTACCCTGGCTAGATTTGCTTCTAGCTTTTGCTGGTAGTTTCTCTTCCTATGTTTACCCTCTGTGTACATGGGTGGCATATGTGGCTTTCATGGGAGTGGTGGCTAGCTTCACTGAAGCATCCTGTTACTAAGAACTCTCCCAGATAGGAGCAGCCTAGTCCCTCACAGTCATTCCCAGAAGTCCACATGCCTAACCTCTTTGCTGAGTGGGTTGCCATGATTATTGGCCCTGAAGCTGCCTAGGTAGCACTAAGACTCATGCTCTTCTACTTCATGCTCCTTCACCTGGAATCACAGAATTGCTGTAGTCCTTTTCTTTGACTTTTAAGGGCATCGAGGATCTCTGGTGGGGGGGTATCATTCTATTTTCCTCCAGGTTACATTACGCTACAATCCTTTCACATCCTATTGGGATGGACTACCACAGCAAGTTGCCTGCCTTCAGAAATCTCCAGTTGAGGAGTAGGCCCCAGCCTCCATATTCACAAACACCCTCTGCCCTTAGAGAACCTATATCACATTCCCTTAAGGATTCTCACCTTGTTCCACCCAACGATATGAGGGTAAGTACACAGGATCTACAGCTCTTTAAGTACCTTCCTGGAGAGCAAGATTCTAGTCCATTATTCTTATAGATTCTCTCCAAATCTATGAGAGTCTCTTGGGGGCCACCCACTATTTTACTTGGCTTTGGTGGAGGGGAGAGAAATAACTTTTCTTTTTTCCACAAGGCTGAAAACTCTGGTAAGTTGCTCTTTCTCTTCCTCCAGGCCTCAGAGGAATAGACTGGAAGTAGAGGGTGGTAAAGGATAGATGACAATATGTCCGGTAAGCCCTGAGGAAAATAGCTGGTCCCATCTGTTGGTGGCTCCTTTAGGCTATGAGATAATCTAGGCTACAAAATACTTCAAGCCCAGAGCTAAAGTGCTGAGTTCAAATCCTGGTTCTTGCAGTTACAAACTGGTCACTGAGCAGCTCAGTTAAGTTTTCTCTGCCTCAGTTTCCTCATCTCTAAAATAGGGGTAATAATAGTATCTACATTGTAGGGTTATTGTGAAAACTAATTGGATTAAGGTTTATAAAGTGCTCATTGTTGCTGTTATTGTTACTATAATAATAATAGTAATAGTAGTAATAGTAATGCTCATTGTTGCTGTTATTATTATTATTATTATTATTATTAGTCCTCAGCTTTGGACCTTGGTCACCAGTTTGGGGACAATAATAGAAGTCCCCTTCAACATTCTGTTATGTTTGCTGGATAGATCATGAAATCAACCTAGGAATAAGGAAAGACATTTGGAATTGTTTATGGTAACACTTATTAAATTGAAGGTGAGCAAAGAAACAAACTCACTGTATCTGTTTGAATGTCCCATTAGAAATATCAGGAAAATAATCTTGGGTGGGTCATTGGTCCATCTATCCCTAGTTAGTAAATCAAGCAGGCTTCCCTTCTGGCAGAAGAGATACTATGTCAGAGGGATATATTTATTCAAATTAGGAGCCAACACATTCTTAATAAATGCTCCACATGCACTAAAGTGAATTATATGTTGTGTAAGCTCTGGAAGGATTTTTCAAACTTTCCACTGGATAGAAAAGCTTGTTTTATTAATATATTGAATAACAGCATTCTGTAAACAACTCATACTTTTTAGATTTACTCCTGTTAAAGAATGCCATACTTAAGTGCTTGGAATTGACACTTGAAAATGAAATACTGTTGCAAATAATGGGGAAATTGTAGGTATATTTTATACCTCTCTTTCCCAAATCAAAAGGACTTATAAATATAGTCTCTAAAAGTGTCAGTGGGGGAGTTAACATACCTGTACAAGCAATAAGCCTGACCTTTCAATGTAATTTATTTTCGATTTGCTCAATCCTTTTTTATTAAAACTAGCACATCTGAAGCAGAATTAAATCCTATTGTAACAGGTGTGTGATAATATCAGGTTCTCCCTGACAGCGATCCACTTTATTAAAAGTTACTTTGTTTCAAGGAGGATAACCTGATCAGGGCAGTGGGATGCCTTTGGAAGACTGGGGACGGCAGGGAAGGATGGTTTTATTTTCCTGTGAGCACCTGCTGTTACCAGAGAAATCAAAGAATATTTATGGACATTTCTTTTGTGTTTGGAAAGCCATGGTGGGATGTAATCTTTCCTCTGTGTTTATAAAGGTTATTTCTCTCTGGAGTTATTTAAACCTGGGGACAGGCGGGTCATCAAGCTGTCCTGCATTGTGATCCTTTACTTAGCTTGCAATCATTTCCATGTGCAGTGTTCTTAAACTCCACTGACCACTGGAGGGGGGAAAAACCTTTGAGACACTACTTAGATATAGAACCACTTAGTAGAAACAAGCTTTCAGTTATTTGGCCTGTGTTAGGGAGCCTAATTCTACTAGAGCTTTAAAAAAGATTTAGATGTTTAAAAAGTCTGTTGGTGAGTAGTTTGACTTTTCTTTTGATTTCATCTTCTCGTTTCTATATCCTTTTCTCTGCCTCATCATCTTACCATTCAGTTCAATTCCCACATTTTCCAGGAAGCTGCCCACAGTGACCTCTTCCCTCTTCCCAAATTTGGCCACTTATAGTTTATATCCATCAACTGGCCACTGATCTGAATGGATTTGTCATAACTCCCTCATCAATCTGAGAACTCCTGGAGGGCAGAAGGTCAAGCCAGGCTGATTCCTTTCTGTACTGAGTGTGATGGCATAGAATAGGCTGATCAAAGAAAAAATATATGACCACAAGGTGGCAGTAACACACAATAAGATTTATTTGGGTGCCAATTTGACAGGTTTGCATAGTGGGTGGGGGTGGAGGTTTGTATAGGGGGGAAGTCCCTTATAGGAAGAAACCTTCCAGAGTCTACAATATAGGGGCCACTACCCAGAAAGGAAGGAGGAGAGGACAGGAATGAACTTCCAGAGGAGAGTGGAGTTGAGAAGGAGCTTACATGTCTGCATAATGTTACTCGGCAGTATAATGGGGATCCTCTGCGTTAGAGAGCTTTAAAGGGCAAAATTGGCGTGTAGGTATGCAAAGCAGATAAGCTCTAAATGGCAAAAAATCTGCCCTATTTGGGCAGTGTTTGAAGCTATTGGATGTGCAAAGATTTGAATTTGGTACCAATTGGCTTCTGAGCTAACAGATCCCAGCCTACTATGAAGAAGTCAACAATATAGGACTCAAATACAGAAACCACCTCTGGCTCATTGATACATTGTCTTTTAGTACTCTTGGAGGCTACTACACAATAGCTGAAGCAAAAGCTGAATTTATTGCTTGCTTAAACAAGGGAGAGGTTCACTTATAAGGTGTAGATTATCTGAGAAAAGCAGAGGATTTATTTTATGTAGGGTTTTGGAAAAGGTGAAATTCAGGAATTGGTGAACTCCAGAAACTGAAGTTTTTAGGGACTTGACATCTTCGCTATGGCAACATGGTTACTGGAGTGTATCTGCTGTTGAGTAGCTAACTTTTATAGGCATGGGGCTACCACTGGTTGGTTTTCAGAAGCATGATTACTGGTACACAGTGTCACTGACAAAAGAAATGGGCTTAAAACTGGCTCTGGGGGTTACTTGTTGCTATGGCCAGAGGAAAAAAATCAGTTTTCTTCTTAGGAGACTAGACATCTAGCACTGTATTTTGCCAGCAGGGAACACTCAGTAAGCACTTGCAGAATAAATGAGCAGCATACGTGTATCATCTGAAAGCACACTGGCTTCTTGTCTCCCCAGTGTTGAAGCCCCTTCCTGGTGTTTAAATGTGAAATAATAATAGCATCTGTCACCTATCCTTATCTTCTGTATTTCCATACAAAGCACTTTCATATCCATCATCTCACTGGAGTCTCACTTTTCCTCCTGAGCCTGCGAAGGAAAGGAATATTGCTATCTCCATTAGTAAGTGAGAAGTGAAGTGAAGTGTCGAAGGTTACAAAGTGTTAGATCTTTGGATTCTACATTTCTTTGCCTTTTTTAAAGAAAGTGTAAAGCGAATAGAGCAGAAATTTCCATTTGGTGTGCAGAGATATTGGTCCTCTCACCCTCAGGTGGGACAGGGCCATTTTCATTTTCTATGTGTGTTCTGATGTGAAAATGTGGGAAGCACTCCATGGAAGTGCCATTTAGTGCATATGTGGGTCTGTACAGATTGCATAAAACTCTCTATGAAATAATAACACCTGACATCAGATCATTATGTGAGAGTTTACAAAGCACTTCCATGCATGTCAGAGTCTCATTTAATTCCCACACTAAGTCTGTTATGTAGACAGGGCAGGGATTGGTGTTATTTGAACATACATTTTAAAAATAGAAGAATAGACAGCTTGGAAAATAGAGTAAAACTTTAATTTTGTCATGTCAATCACTCTTATAATTTTGATAACTTTTTAAAAAACAGAAATATAATTGTCTAACATAATTATAATCCTATTATACATATAATTTGCTATCTGGTTATAGCATAAGCAGTTTTTCCATGTTACAATAACACCTTTATTACTATAAATTAAAAAAAAATTTTAACATTTATTCATTTTTGAGAGACAGAGACAGAGTGGAAGTGGGGGAGGGGCAGAGAGAGAGGGAGACACAGAATCCGAAGCAGGCCCAGGCTCTGAGATGTCAGCACAGAGCCCAAAGCTGGGCTCAAAGTCAACGAACCACGAGGTCATGACCTGAGCTGAAGTTGGATGCTTAACCAACTGAGCCACCCAGATGTCCCTAATTTTTAATGCCTGCAAAATATTCCGAGTAGATGTACTATAATTTACTTTACAGTTCCTTTGTTGTTGCTTCCATATTTCTGCTATTATAAATTCTTTCACAATGACTTTAATTACGGGAAAATAATCCTCTATCACCAAATTTTGCATTACTTCTAGAGTTATAGAAATTTATTTAACTTTAGTTGTTAAATTTTAAAAATTAAATATTTTTATACATAGAGACAAATTATTTTCCAAAAGGCTGGCTCCAATTTGCACTTCCACCAAGAATGTATGAGATTAAATTTAACCACAGTTTTGCAGGGCATGTACTGTCACCCCCATTTTCCAGATGAAGACATTGAGGCCTAATGTCACACAGTTAGTAAGTTTCCCAGCTGGGAACTTAAACATAAACACATATATGTGTTTAACAAACATATATAGTGGATAGTATGTGCCAGGCTCTTTTCCAAGCACTTTAAAAATAATAACTTATTTCATAGAGAAATCTTATTAGTAGATATTAGTATTATATAATTTTTTCAGGTAAGGGAACTGAGACACAGAGAAGTTAAGTAACTTGCCCAAGGTCACACAGCTAGTAAGTGGCAGAGGAGATATTTAAACCCATGAAGTCTGGCTTCTTAAATATATAGAGAGAACCGACAACAAAACTGTGAGGTAGTGTAAGAGACTGAGGCTAAGGACTCTTGCCCTGGCCAACTCACAGGATGTTTGAGAAGGAGAAACAAAAAAATGGAAATTAAAGAATTTTGCAAATTGGGAAAGGCTGTACATATGAGAAAACACCATTACTATTTAAATTTTGGAATAGAATTTGTAAACAAATACTCAGGTTTTGCTTCTCCTGCTCCTTCCTTTCCATGACTGCTCTCAGGTGCATAATCCATATCCAAGAGCTTTATATATCCCCTCTTCCTTCCTTTCTTGCATTGCTCTGTGTCTGCCCTCTCTAGCAGTGTGGCTCTCCTCATAAGAGCTACCCTTTTCTTGTACCATAATCTAAGGTCTGTGAGGGGTAAACAATACTTGCAATATGATGCGAAAATCTGCCTCTTTAAAAACCTCTTCAAAAATTCCATGTGAGGTTGCTTCTGGGCCAGCAGGGCTTTTGTTAAGACTAGGAAGGCTAACAGATACAGGGTCCTGATCAGTAAGGGATTAGTGTGACACAACCTTCTGTGATGAATGAGTAATGACAAATTTTGATGCAACTTACTTTCAGTCTTAGAAATTTACTTTTTAAAACATGACTTCTGAGTACTTAATGATTTAGGTCTTTAGTTCTCAATCTATAGTATGTAAACAATGGAATATGAGGTGGAGGCAAGGAGGCTGTATTTTTTTTTTTTAAATTTTTTTTTTCAACGTTTTTATTTATTTTTGGGACAGAGAGAGACAGAGCATGAACGGGGGAGGGGCAGAGAGAGAGGGAGACACAGAATCGGAAACAGGCTCCAGGCTCTGAGCCATCAGCCCAGAGCCCGACGCGGGGCTCGAACTCACGGACCGCGAGATCGTGACCTGGCTGAAGTCGGACGCTTAACCGACTGCGCCACCCAGGCGCCCCAAGGAGGCTGTATTTTTAACAAGCCATCACACGTGTGTATGATGCTACTGGTCCAGGGATCACATCTTGGGAAACATAGTGTTAAGACAGTCAAATGCCATGGGCCTCTAAGGAATATGGTCTGCATTCCATGGAGTCCTATTTACTCCAATTCTTTGAAGATTAACCTGTATTAATCTGTCTCCATGATCCTTGTTCCTTGAATGAAAGGCTAAACAAGGTTGTTTATTTTATTTATTTATTTATTTATTTATTTTATTTATATATGAAATTTATTG
>NW_024420481.1:4746347-4754863 GCF_014898765.1 Herpailurus yagouaroundi
AAAATTGTATTGTTGGGGTTATAACATATAAAGATGCAACATGTATGATGGCACAAAGGAGAGGAGAAGGAATAGATCTATCTTGAGAAAACAAATAACACCAGACATTAATTCAAATCCATAGGAAGAAAGGAAGAGTGCCAGAAATGATAAATATGAAGGTTATTATAAAAGACCTGTAAAATCTATTTTTTCTCCTTTATTCTCTTAAGTCCTTTAAAAGGCAAAGATTTATAATCAATAATCAATACACTGTATTTTTGTGTTTATAACATATATAAATGTAATACACCAATAATGGCACATAAGAGGGGGGAAGGAAGGGAGCTATATTGGACCAATGTTTCTATATTTTACTGGAATTTAGTATAAATCTGTAAGTAGATTCTACTATTCTAAGATGTATATTGTAAACCCTAGGACAGCCACGAATAAAGTAACTAAAAATATAGTTAGATATCATTAAAAGAGTCAAAATGGTATATTAGAAAATATTAACATAAGACAGAAGGCAATGAAGGAGTAACAGAAACAAAAAAAGTATGAAATATAGAAAACAGCAAAATGGTAGACATGAATCCTACCCTATATCTAATTATAATACATGTAAATGAATTAAACATTTCAACCAAAAGGCAAAAATGTTTAAACTGGATTGAAAAAAAAAGAGATCTAGCTATGTGCTGTCTATAAGAGGTACACTTTAGATTCAAGGATACAAATATGTTGAAAGTAAAACAATGGAAAAAGTTATGCCATTCAAACAGAAATCACAAGAGCTTGGATGGCTTTACTAATATCAGAAAATAGAATTTACAACACAAATATTACTACAGATAGAGGGACATGTGACAATGATAAAAGGGTCAATCCATCAAGAAGATATAAAAATTATAAACATATATGGACTTAACAACAGAGCTCCAAAATACATCTAGCAAAAACTGACAGAAATAGACAATTAAGTAGACAATTTTTGGAGACTTCAATATTCTACTCTTAATAATGGATAGAACTACTAGGCAAAAAATCAGCAAGTGTACAGAATATTTGAACAACACTATTTGTCAGTCTTGCCTAAGTGACATCTGTAGAATAATCTACCCAATAATAGCAGAATAATCTTTCCATGCTTAACATTGGGCACCTCAGGCTCAGTGCTTTGCAATTCACTAAAGTCAAACCTGTTTTATGCAGTTGGCTTTCCAACACGTATGGCTCTTTAACAGACAATTTTCCATTTGTTAGTAACATGACAATTTGTTTTGTTTTGTTTTTGTCTGTTTATTTATTATTTCAGAGACAGTTTACATTCCAAGAACCAGTACTCATTACCATTTCATGGAAGTGACCATGCCTGACAGACTATTCTCATATGCTTCCAGCTATAGGATTGAAAAATAAGAAAAAGTTCATCAAGTCCAGAGGAAGCCAGTTAATTACAATTGATACTTTGACTTAGAATTAGAGTTAGAATCTAATTTATTTCTTATTTTTAGAGAGAGTGTGAACAGGAGGAGAGAGACATAGGGAGAGAGAGAGATAGAAAGAATCTTAAGCAGGCTCCATGCTCAGCGTGGAGCACGATGCAGGGCTTGATCCCACTACTCTGGGGTCATGACCTGAGCTGAATCAAAAGTTGGAAACTCAACCAACTGAGCCACCCAGGCGCCCCTCTTTTTTTGTTTTCAATTTAAAAAAAGTATTAATGACAATTTCAGACTAATACAAAAGTAATGGGAGTAGTACCAGACCTCCATTATCTGCCTCTAACAATCCTCACCTCATGGTTGCTCTTGTTTTATTTATAACACCCTACCTACTCTTCACCACCTCAACACCAAATTATTTTCAAGCAAAATTCTAGATATTATATTATGGAATTCATATATAAATTCACCTAGTCAGAGGATGAAGATGAAAAGGTAAGTGTTAGCAACATACTGGGTTTTGAGTTAGGAATCCCAGATCTAGCCCCTGATTATTAAAGGATGCTGGGAAATCTTTTCTTTTGGTCTAGTTACTTCATCTGTAAAATGAAGAGGGTTAGTCTCTAAATTAGTGGTTCTCCACCCTGATTGCACTGATCACTGGAATCACCTGGGAAGCTATAAAAAAATTATGAAGTCTCTTGGTAGTGCGGCTTGGCTTTAGTATTTAATAGAAAAAAACCTCAGTTGATTCTAATGTGTAACCAAGGCTGAGAGCCGGTGACCTAGACTGGTCTCCGTGATGGTTAATTTCATGTGTTAACTTGGCTGAACTATATTACCCAATGTTATTTAATTAAACTCTAATCTAAGTATTATTGTGAAGGTATTTGGTAGATGTAGTTGACATCTACAATCAGTTGACTTTAAGTGAAAGAGATTATGCTGGATAATGTGTGTGGGACTCATCCAATTAGTTGAATACCTTAAGAGAAAACATTGAAGTTTCCTGGAGAAGAAGAAATTCTGCCTCAAGACTGCAACATCCATTCCTGCTTGAGTTTCCAGTCCTCCAGACTGCCCTACAGATTTTGGACTTGCCAGCCCTCACAATCATGTGAGCCAATTCCTTAAAATAAGTTTCATTTATATATACATATATATTACAAGTTATATATATATGAAATATATATATGAAATATATATATGAAATATATATATAAATATATATGTGAACTATATATATGAAATATATATATGAAATATATGAAAAAAATATATATGAAATATATATATGAAAAATATATATGAAATATATATGAAATATATATGAAATGTATATATGAAACATATATATATATGAAATTGGTTCTGTTTCTCTGGAGAACTCTGATAGTCTTCCTTTGTATTTTTAAGTTTTTCTGGTTCCCATTATGTATCTCTTCTGCCCCTGTCTGAAATCTCTCTGGTGGTTTAAAGATTTATTGATTATTGAACAATTACTATGTGCTAGGCAGCATACTTAGAGTCTTTCCACTTACATCCCTTGGTTGTTGTATTAACTGAGCTATATTTGTCAATGTTCATAATAGAGTACTTGAAAAATAGCAGATAACATATTCCTTTTCCCCCATACTTGTGTTAGATTGGTATTAGTGTCTTGGGTCACAGAGCATTAGTAACTTGAAGATAATTTTTTGCCCAAATTATTATTGTTTTTATTGCTGATAGCCTGATTTCTTTAGCTCTAGATGTATTTCTCGTATCCCTGTGGAGACAGGATTGTTTGTAGTGCATAATGCTCAGTAAAAAGCATTTATGTATAATGATAGTATAGAATAAAAATCGATTGCTGTAAATTCAAATTGCATGTTTACTCTGAAATCTCAAGGGCCCACATAGGGACTATCAAATTTGAAAGAGTGAACCCAGGAGGTGAGCATTAGTGGGAAAAGATCTAGATCTAGACACTTGCTACTCAGTATGTATTCTTTGGATCAGCAGGCATTGGCATCACCAGAGTGTTTGTTAGAAATGCAGAATCTTGGGCCCCATTCTAGACCTAATGAATCAGAATCTGCATTTTAACAAGATTGCCAAGCAACTCATATGCACATTAAAGTTGGGAAGTGCTGGTCTGCTTCTCTCACTTTTTATTTTAGCATCTCTCACAAATGGTTTGGCCATTTGTGGCCAACCACTCACTTTGTGATATGACTTTTGGGGTTAGAGCTCTGATTATAGCCTGGTTTGGGAACTGAAGAAAAACTGGGATCAGGGCTCAGTATAGGGCCATAAAACAGAGCAACAACAACAACAACAAGAACAAAACTGGCCTGGGAATCATAGGTACTGGCTTCCTGAAAACTGTTTTATTTTTCTCTAATTCATCCCAACCAGACAATGAACAATGATTTCAAGTAATGCCATCCCATTCCATTTTCTTTTTAGGTTGTTTTTGCTCTTTTCTCATATGTTAAGTACCCTTTCCTTTGGTTCAGGTATGGTCCTGTGACACACTCAGGCCCACTGTTATCAGAGCAGACACTTTTGGATGGGGCCAGTGCTAAAACTACTGGAGTTCTCCAAGTCTGATGCAAAACAAAATGCCTCTAGGCAGGTCAACCCCTCTTGCACTATCCCTACTCCCTGACCCTCCTTCTGCAAGGAAGGCTATTTTCCTGCTTCTGGGATTCCACCTAAGCTTATACACTGGAGCTTGACATTGGAGGGCATTCTAGAAGATCATTTTAGATAAAATCCAAGTTCAATTCATCCTTACCCCTAATTGTGCTGTTTAGCCTCAGGAAAGACCAAGTCCTTCATGAAAACTGTCATCAAGCCTTACACTGGGCCTGATAAGTTGAATCTAGAGTATCTTACCTACTTGGATGGGTATCTGAGTTAGCACTGCATGGGTGTCTTACTGGAGCATACATTTACTCAGTGTTAAGTAATTTAAAACATTTTTTTTCAAAAATTTTTTCAACGTTTATTTATTTTTGAGACAGAGAGAGACAGAGCATGAGCAGGGGAGGAGCAGAGAGAGAGGGAGACACAGAATCTGAAACAGGCTCCAGGCTCTGAGCTGTCAGCACAGAGCCCGACGCGGGGCTCGAACTCACGGACCGTGAGATCATGACCTGAGCTGAAGTCGGATGCTCAACCGACCAAGCCACCCAGGCGCCCCTGTGTTAAGTAATTTAAACATTTTTAAAAACATAAATGGCTGTGTTGTGGAATACAATATAATATTGATTTAAATTTGTAAGGTAGAAAAGAAGACTTCAAAGAAAATTCTGCTTGGGAAGGACATTTTAGACTGAGTCCCCATATTCATTCAGGCAACTGTATCTACTCTACTATTGGGGTAGTTAGTTGGGCAAGTTTAAAAAGCACTGGGTGGGGGGGCACCTGGGTGGCTCAGTTGGTTAAGCATCTGACTCTTGATTTTGGCTCAGGTCGTGATCTCACCATTGTGAGATCAAGCCTGCTTAAGATTGTCTCCCTCTCACTCTGCCCCTCCTTGGTCTTGTGCTCACTGTCTCTCTCTCTCTCTCTCTCTCTCCCAAAAAATAAAATAAAAATTAAAAAAAGCACTGAGTATGCCAAGAATTATGTGAGGTGATGGGGATATGGAGATGATTAAAACCCATCCACTAATCTCCAGCATGTTATAATGGGGGATATAAAACATTCCCAAGTAGACTCTGAGCTCCTGGAGAGTAGGGACCATCTTGTAATTGTTGTTGAATCAATAAAACATATTTCTCCTTGTGTAATGATCACCTCACTTAATAAATGTTGGCTTAGCAAAAACAAAAAACAAAAAACAAAAAAGAAAACAAAACAAACAAACAAAAAAAGGGGCTCCTGGGTGGCTCAGTCGGTTGAGCGTCCGACGTCGGCTCAGGTCATAATCTCGCGGTTGATGAGTTCGAGCCCCGCATTGGGCTCTGTGCTGACAGCTCAGAGCCTGGAGCCTGCTTTGGATTCTGTGTCTCCCTCTCTCTCTGCCCCTCCCCCACTCATGCTCTCTCTCTGTCTCAAAACTAAAATAAAAATTAAAAAAAAATTTTAAAAATGTTGGCTTAGCTCCTCACCCTGTGGGCTAGGCTCTGTGCTGGCAATACAGTGATAAATCAGATACAGGCCTGTTCCTCAGGTAGATCTTCTGGTGGGAGAGACAGTCAGTGAAACATAGACTCACAAGAGGGCACTGTATCCCTGCTGAGAAGCACCAGAAGCAAAGGTTTCTGGTAGGAATGAATTTCATATGGGGTTACATTTAAGATTGAATAACTCTAACTTTGAGAAATATATCACTTAAAACAACAACAAAAAGTTATGTTATCAACTATGAAAGGAGATGCCCTTTTATTTGTTACACCGACGTGAGTTTTATATGTAAAGGAAGTTTTTCGTGGCCTCTCTGACAAACCCAAGACAAACAGCTCAGACTAAATAACCTAGTGGTGGGGAAAGGAGGAGGAGAAGAAAAAATTCTATCTGGGGAAACAAAAAAGAAACTGCTTTCTCTCCCACCATGACTACTAAGAAATATGTTCTTCTCTACCAGGAGATAGTTCTGGGTTAGAGGGCAAAAAACCTCAGTTCTGGCAAAGTGATTCAACCTTCTTAGACCTGCATTTCCTAATCAGTGAAATAAGGCTTACTTAACAAGGTTTGCTCTGTCTCCCTTATGGATGTTAAAATGATTAAAATAGCTAATATACGTGGAAAAAAATTAAAATGCAGATGCTATATACATATAAGGCATTTCTATATGATTTCAGAGGAATAGGAAGGGCCTCTGGCCTTCCCCAAACTCCTCTCGTTTTATGGCTTAAAAATAAAACTTAAATTATTCCTTTGCAATAGGGTAAATATTTTTTTAACATGAACTGTTTTACAGGTTCTGAGCTGGCAATTTTAACAGAATAAATTCTGTTAATCCTTACAACATCACTGTTTGGTACATATTATTATCCTCATTTTGCCGATGAGTTAGCCTGAAGCTCATAGTGATAACTTTCTGAAGATCACATACCTAGCAAGTGTTGGAGGGAAGACCAAAATTCAGGTCTGTCTGAGTCTTAAATTCATCCCCTTAATTATGAAGCCATTCTGCTTCCTAAAGTTGATACACACTAAATTATAATTTTCCCTAGGAGGAATACCAGAATCTCAGTCAGTGTCAGACAGCTAAGTGTGAATGAATTTGTTAACTCCTTTGCTCAGAGTTGGTTTTGACTGGGGTTAAAAGATGGTAGTAGAGGGCCCTGGATACCACTCAAGGTGGGTGGGATGATACTAAAAATAGAAGATAGAAGGGAAAGGGTAAGGGCATTGGGAATCAGTCAAGATTGGCATTGAATTCCAGCTGTATTAGACAGCTATGTGACTTTGGGAAATGTATTTAGCTTATATCTTTTTTTTTTTTAATCACTGATCCTCAAATATTTGTTTTATTTTTATCATAACGATATGTGCCCAGACAACAAAATAAATTCCAATAATACTGCCTGAGATTATATAAGAATCCCATAAAAACTACAGGGAATATACAGAATATACAGAGTGTTTATCACTTTCTATTAGTTAGGTATTCAGCTTTTTCAATGAAGTGAGAATAAATTGAAGAATTTTAAGGATTGAGGTGATGTTTGTGAGGGTCAACATCTGGTGTTTTGTTATGTCCAAGCCTCTATGTCCTTTGAGGGACTGTTCCTTCAGCCATTCCATGTGATTCTAGGGGGTTGTTAATCATGATGTTCCCCAACCCAACCCTGGCTATAGTGGTAATGGTATAATCTAGGATGGGCCTCTTATAGTGTCCTATCCGTTGACAACAATGGTTTAGAGATGGTCAACAGATCTAAGCAGGGCTAGCCATGTGCCTTCTCTGGATTGGCTTTTGGGTGCTGGGGTGGATATAAACAGTTTTATATTTGGATTTCTGAGCTGGGTGCATATAAACCTGGAGCTGTGGGCAGTCATCTTCCCTTGCACATGGAGAGAGTCTGTCTGCAGGATGAACCCAACACTTAGAAGAGAGTTGAGAGGATAGAGTATATGAGCTATCAGTTCATCTGAAGCATATTACCCTTTGAACTTCCCAATTGATAAGAGTCTTGTTTCTTTCTTTTTTTGGTTAAACTTTTGAATTGGGTTTCTCTCACATGCTTCTGAAAGAATCATGATTTATATAGTGTTGTAGCATACATAAATTGCATATACCATAAATAGTACTGAATAAATGATAATATTTGTAATAGAGGAAATAGTTTGAAAAAAATCAATGTGTTTTTCTTATTTGCATTTTGGGGCACGTGATTTTTTCTTAGCTCAAGACATCCACCTACTGATAAGGAAATAAGATTGAGAGTAAAATATGAAAGAAAACATTAACTTACAGCTTTTGACATTCATAATAGAATTCCATACCAGGAATACAGCTTGAAAGCTAGACATTGTTGAGAGAGGATTTTCTAAATCCCCCAAATTTCCACTTTTAGCATATCGATAGCCAGGTGTGAACAGACAGCAGGTATAAGGGGAAGAGTTCTTCCCTTCTGTGTCTGCGCCGTGAGAAAAACTAGGAGGAGTAGAAGAGGGCATGTGCATGTCCTAATTTCTTCTCTTCACTCTGCAATGGGTCCTAAGCAAATAAGGTATGCCTCAACATACTTAAGTGGGTGGGAAATGTAGTAAGATAGAAGTTCTACTTTCATGGTTCTTTGTGATGTAGGCACTGAATTTAAGTTACTACACTTGCAAAGGGACTCTTTTTAGTGGAGGGGAGACATGCAATATACTGCATGGACCAGAGAGCTGGATGAAGGACGTGGAAGATATTCAGAAGAGTCTATAGCCCGGCAGGAGCTACAAGGAGAATTATTCATACTACATGTGTCAGAGGCTCTTGCTTGTAAAGCATAGTTGGTGATGTAGTTTGGGCCACAACATAGCCTGGCTTTCTAGTAAGCTGATAGAAGATATTAGAAGAAGCAAAGACTAAAACCATTGGCACTTTCAGCCTGGCACAAGGAACATTAAAATTTTACTTATTTATTTGTTTGTTTG
>NW_024420481.1:4754963-4766018 GCF_014898765.1 Herpailurus yagouaroundi
AGCCCAATGTGGGGGGCTCAATCTTACGACTCTAAGGTCATGACCTGAACTGAAATCAAGAGTCAGATGTTTAACTGACTAAGCCACCCAGGCACCCCTGAAATTTTATTTTATTTTATTTTTTTAAAACATGTTTATTTATTTATTTTTGAGAGAGAGAGAGAGAGAGAGAGAACACAAGTGAGGGAGGGGCAGAGAGAGAGAGAGAGGGAGACAGAATCTGAAGCAGGCTCCAGGCTCTGAGCTGTCAACAGAGAGCTGGACATGGGGCTTGAACCCATGAACTATGAGATCATGACCTGAGCTGAAGTTGGACACTTAACCGACTGAGCCACCCAGGTGTCCCTTGAAATTTTATTTTTAAAGGGACTAAAGAGTATATAAAATTAAAGGTGATAATAATGTGAGTCAATGTAACATCTTAAGTTGTCCACAAATGTTTCTTCTACAACCTTCGTGGGCATCCTTTGTTCACTGGGTCTGCAATATGAACTTGATTGGAAGCTTAGATGTTGATTTTTCCCCCTCTGGTGTCCTATAATATGAAGTTTCTAAGAAAAAAACTAATGGTTTTATTTGCAAAATCCCAGATTTTCTGCTAAGAGATGGATTGTTCTTAATCTAACCAGCTCAAAGAGCCAGTGGCTTTGCAACCAGAGGATTGAGGGTCTTGGTATCTAGTGGAAGCATGCCACTTTAAGGTCCTGACTCCCAGACACTGTGAGTGTACTAAGTCATAGAAGGGAGGGTAACACTGCAAATAGATTCTTCTGTTCGGAAGATTTATCCTGCCCTACTTGGTTCTCATTTCATTTTCAGGCAGCTGCAATTATTTGAGAGTTATTTCTTTTACTGAGTTGGATTTCTGTTTTCTTTTTCAACCATGCCAATAGTCCCATTTTTGTTCTCTGGAGCCACCCAGACTGAGTAATTTATTAAAAATAATAACTCTGCCAAGGTTTGAAGACACTCCTAATGGTTTCCAACTAAATCTTTTCCTGACTAAACATCTTTAGGTTCCTCAACTAGTTCTCAAAGGCCAAGACTCCAAGTCATATAATTACATTGGTTGCTTTGGACACACTACAATTTTGAAGGTTTCTTGTTTCTTATGACACACAGAAATGAATACAGATATTTCAGGTGTATATTGCCAGGTGAACTGAGATGATCATCTCCCTTGATCTCAACACTAGTCTTATGTTAAAGTAATTTATGAAGCCAGAACAAGATAATTCTGCTTAAGCCAGTTACAGATGGTAATGACTTTTAAGTCAACCTTAGGTGGGGGATGATGTTGGGGGCTTAGAGTCACACTTAACTTCACTCTATGTTTGGCTTTTATATGCCAGTATATTTCTGGTTATGAAAAGAGCTATATTTTCTCATACTGTTGGCACGATTCGCATGCCAACAAAATCAGAAACTCACAAGTAGACTTTTCATTTGTTCAATACTCGCTCCTGACTTTCTGAGCCAGGTTTAATGAAACCAATCCAGGAAACATGTTTAAGTCCAATTAACTTTCTTACTCTGAGATTATTATTCTTATCGAGATTTCCCACAAATACAAGAAGGTCTATATATACTCTGAGTTCTGTTTTAGTACTCTGGATAGCTCTTATATTCCCCCCTCACCCTTTCTTACAGTTCTGTTGCTATGCAAATTGAGAAGAACCAAAGATATACTTAGACAAAACAAGTAGTATTATTTATAGCACTTAGGAATCCAGAGAAAGTAGGGACGTGCAGATAGATTAGTAAACAAAGAACTGTGAATCCTTAGATGGCTTCACCAGATAGTTAATTAAAGTTGATTATTACCCTTAGTCTCCCAGCTCTGGATTAGGATGCTTGCAGTGTGATTTATGTAGTCAGCACTATTTCGTGACTCCACAAGTTTTTATCTTTGTCCAAAATGATCTAGTCAGAGACCCCCTACAAATGCCAGGCATTAAGTATATCACAATGCTAATTCTTTTGACTGAAGCCTGACTTGATTTGGTAGAAAATGACTTCAGTGTATTGGATTTATGGTTCATTTAATGAGTGCTGTAGATGTCAATACGTTAGTGTAAACCTGATGCAAGCAATAATTTCATTTGTAATGAGGTGCTCAGCCGTCATCCTACTATGAAAAGTAGCACATTGTTCAGTGGGCACACAATATACCTGTCTAATCAGACTTAAGAAACATGCTGGTTGTACATCACAATGATATTAGACCACTTGACTTCTCTGGGACTTGGTCTCCATGTTTGCAAAATGAGTATGTTGAACAAAGGCCTTTGCAGCTCTGAACTTTTAGGATTTTATTAGCCATTTCAGAAAATCTCTTTAAGACATGTGCTTTGTAATGCACATGAATTTGTATAAGCCATTTATTCTGTGACCTGCACTCCCTCCCAAAGCCATGATTCCACGAACTTGCCTAACTACTGAGTGCAGGCACTGACTGCCCATTGTACCAGACTATTTTTTCAAGGATGTTTGTATAGGGAAAAGCCTTGCAATATAGAGATAGAGTCTCCATCTGAAACAAAGGGCAGACATGCTTATTGCCCATTGTAAAAGATTCTATAAGCTTGATTTCCCTAAGCTCAGGGTTCCTCTCCTATAATGCAACCTACTTCACATGCAGGAGTAATTTGGCCCTCTTCACATTACCCATTGAGAATTGGGAGTTTGGAACCAATGCAAAAATGCTGATACACTTGTTACTGCTATTGCTGTGAGCAACACATTATCTGTCATTTCTAATCCAGGAATCTCCTATTTTCTACCAGTATCCATGAGACTGTGGCAGGCTAACTTGCTAACTTTTAGGTAGAGTAAAATCTTAGACCCTTCACAGTTCTTGACAACAACCCCAGCCCACATTCACTGTCTTCTTTTCTTAATGCCATAGCACTAGTCTCTGAATAATCCAACTCAAAACTCATTTCTTTTATCTAATTGTTTTATATGTTAATCTTATCTCCCAACCAGACTGTAAGCACTTGAGATCAGGCACCATGCCAATACTTTTTATGTCCACCCTATAGTTGCTGGCACAGGGAAGGGCACATAGTAGGGGCTTAATATGTGTTTTTTTTATTGACACTGGCTACATGCATGTCAGCTGAGCTAAAATACTTCCTAGTTTTTACCAATGAACTTCTCAGTTTGGGTGTCTTGTTATGGATGAAAACTATAGACTTACTCCCCTAGAAATAGAAGAGCATTAATGAGAGAGGGAGATGTTTGTTTTTCAGGCATCTAGGATGCAAGGCATAGACATTACTTAATCAATTGGATATCATTTGACTAACAGGCCAATTGTAAGGCTATTCTGAGCCCCATATTTCCAAAGATATCAGAGAAAGTTTGTTGTGCTGGACTGCTAATAATTATCATGGTTTAGCTACTTAAACTAGAATATTGTTTCTGTGTAGAATTCAAGACTCTCGGGAGGGCTTATATGTCAGCCCACTGACTTCAGCATCAATGAGAGCTCATTTGACATTTGATAGAAATCCCAGAGGAGAATTTGACTTCCTATGAGTGCATTCACCAAAGCCACATTGCTGCTTGTATTATTGTAAGTATCTTATTACTATGGCCCATTATACCAGAAACAAAAATGTCTGTATATACATTTTCATTTGGCTTATCATTGTTTCCAGTAGTCTGGATTATTCAATTAGTCTAAATTCAATTTTTTCCCAAAGGAATATGGAGACACAACAGGCTTTCTGCTATTAGTGCTAAAGTATTAGGACTCTTTCTTTAACTATGGCTCTGAAAATGCACCCCCTATTCCCATAATAAAATTTACATCTCTCTCTCTCTCTCTCTCTCTCTCTCTCTCTCTCTCTCTTTGCAGCTATTCGGACTGCAACACACTCTCAGTTCAGTCTTACTAAGTACAACTGATACTACTTTATAGCTGTGACATGGTTATCTGTTTCTAACTGTAGCTTTGCATATCTGGCATATTCTAACTTTAGTTTTGTAAATTCAAGCTGTTCTTCTCACTTAGAAACAGTTCTTGCTATTTGAATTTGGGTATGCTGCCACCAAGTGGTTGCCAGTTTTTTGATTCACATGGGCTCATAATTCAAACTGTAGGTTGTGTTGTTTTTGTTGTTGATTGTGGTGTATATGATAGGATTAGGGTAGTGTGATGACTATGAATAGGTGAATGTATCAGGTATCAAAGGAAGTTGGGAGGAAATCTTAATGAAGCAGCAAAAAGATAGTGAAGAGCAAAAAATGGGCCATAACTTGAGGAGAGAAGAGGAAAGGTGGTCTGAGCTTCAGAGAATGAGATCAGGGACAGAAAAGTTGTGGAGTAAAGGGGACAAGGAAATAATAGGACAAAAAAGAAAATGACCCAGAGTTAAGTGAACTTGATCACCGAACCAATTTGTATCTTTTGTTGTTGTACTTTTCTATGGTTCTTATACTTGTTGGGGAGTCTGAATAGCAAGATAGATGTAATATCTTGTGCAGAATTGTGTCTTGTACATCTTTGTACCCACCCCCCCTTAGTGTCTAGCATAGTGCATAGTTGGTCCTTTAATAAAGGTCTGTTGAATGTGTAACCCAAACTTGGAGATGTTGAAACAATATATAATGGAGGTGCAGGGTGCTGGCTTGAGGCATACAGGTAGCTCCTGATAAGCAAGTCTTGATGATGTCCTGCCTCTATCATTAAGCTGAGGTCCTGCACAACTTTAGCTGGCTACTATAATCAGTCTTCCAAATAATTATAACCTTTTCTAAATCTTCTGAGTAAAGTGCCTATATGCCTTCTTTTTTTTTTTCTTTTTAAAAAATCTCAGATACAAGGCCCTTGAAGTCCTTAGTATGTCTGAACCAGTCTAGGGGCTGGAAACAGATGATGCATGTAAACTCTAGCTTGGAGGATGTGAGATCTAGAACTTTTTCAATTAATTAGATGTGCAGGATATGACTATATAGGGCTTTTTAAAAATGCATATAAAGAGAAAACTGAGGATCATTCCAAATAGGATGTTTGTTGGAATTAACATCCTAGTTAGACATAGTTCTTCTCCAGAAGGGGGTTTACCCCTGCATGATAATATGTATGTCATGTTATCTTTGGCCTTGGCGAGCATATGACCATATAACTGTTTTTTAAAGGTATACATGCCTGGATCTTACCCAATTCGTGCAAATCTGGTGAGATTGTCTCCAATGCTTCCCTTAATGTGGAAATTATATCCTTGAGGACAATAGTTCTAGGGAGCAGATATAATGACCTATTTGGCACCAGAAACCTCCATATCTCTTAGTGCAGAATTCCTCAACCAGAGGTCCATGTGGAACAGTATAGCATGGTGAATAACAGCATGGGCTTTGGAGTCAGACATACCTGCCCTCAAACTTTACCTCTACCTTATAGGAACCCTTTGAGATCAGACAAGTCACTTAACCTCTCTGTGTTCTAGGGTTCCTAACCTTTAAAATGGGGTGATATTAACTACCTTATATGGTTGTTATGAAAGTTAAAGAAATGGCAAAACATGTAGTGTGCTTAACAGTTTTTATCATGTAGTAAGCACACAATCTCTGGTAGTATTATATACATTTATTCCTAGAACACAAACTTTAGAAAGTGACAGACCTGGATAGCATCTTTTCTTGCTCACCACTACATCTTTGCCCTCAACTTCGGAGACTTGTGCTGCTTTCCTGGGCACAGAGACTCAGATTATCTCCTACCCTACAGAGGGCTGAACAAGTGAGAGTTTGTAAGCTAAGTAGGATGTCATTTTGAGTCACGATTGCTCTAATTTATTTAGACATTTCTGAAGAACAATTGGAGTCCCTTCAGTTTTAATTTCCCTCCCTTCCCAGATAAATTTTCCAAATGTCTACTTCCTATTTCCTTGATCAAGGCCAGAGTTGAAGAAAACTGGCCTTCAATCTTCAACCAGGCTGAGAGCACCGTTTGGGCTCAAGAGCAAATTGTATTGGAAAAGTAGCAGAAGCACTGAAATGAATTGTCATGAAATGAGGCTTCAAATGAAAACACAAGGCAGAGCCTGATCCTAATTGACAGTGGAGTTACTCAGGTAAGAGGCAAATTCCAAATGTCCCATTGCACAACTTTTGTAATATGCATTTCCCCTCCCTGCAATCACCTCCTTTCATCCACAGAAGACCTTTGGAAGATGATGATCACTGGGTAAAGGTAACACTGAGTTATTTGACATTTAAAAAACCACTAACCCATAAACAATGTGTAGATATGGAAAATGTCTATACTGTGGTACAGTTTGAAATGTTCCCTATGATAGGGTGAATAATGGTACCCCAAATATTTCCATGTCCTAATCCCTGGAATCCCTGGAATATGTTACCTTATATGCAAAAGGAACTTTGCAGATATTATTAAGTTAAGGATCTTCATATGGGAAGATTATTCTGTATTTTCTGGCTGGGCCCAATGTCATCACAAGGGTCCTAATAAGAGGGACTAAAGAGGAGACAGAGGCAGAGGAGAAGGCAATGTGATGACAGAAGCAGAGATTAGAGTTATGCACTTTAAAGATGTAGGAATGGGCCAAAAGCCAAAGGAATACAGGCAGCTACTAGAAGATGACCAAGGCAAATAAATGGATTTTCCCTTCAGGGCCTCCAGTAGGAACCAGGCCTGTCTACATTGTGCTTTAGGACATTGAAACCTATTTTAGACTTCTGAACTCCAGAACCATAGGAGAATAAATTTGTGTGGTCTCAAACCAGCCCTCCAAATTCTCCAAGATATACTGGAAAGCCAGAAGTTCCCAATATTAGAATTATTGCTTTGGGTGATATCACTGAAAGACACAGCTGTTAAAAGCTTCTGCTGAAATGCAAAGGAAAAACCGTGTTAGGCAACATTCAGCCTGCTATGCCTTAATCTTCCTGGCTGGCAGAGAGCATGGAAGGGGACCCAGATTGCAGGGATTTCTGGGCCTTGGATTGTGAGAGGATAGACTTGATGGGTGGTATCTGTGTGGCTGGGTGTAGCAAGTGATACTTGGGATAAGAGGCTGCCAAAAAGGGGAAAGAGAGAACCTGAAAACTAAATTTCATTTATTACACTTTGTACTGGGACCAACTAGTGAAAAACTCACCTTGGATGGTGAGCATCATCTTTATGACTAATCTAGTTAGTTGCAGGCCTGTTCCATAGAGTTCCTGATGAACTCAAGGAAATAAAGAACTTCTTGTGCTCTCCTATACAAATCTACAAAATGTCTGACTTTGGGACTGATAGCTCTTTGGTTCACCACTGTTGGTTTTTGTCTCTTTCTAATATTCTGACATCCTGCCACCTCTACTGCCTTTTCCTGCTGTCCTCTAAGTTCAGCTCTTTAGGTTAGGCCTGCCAGACACATTTTCTTTTCATTCCCAGAGACTTGAGTTTCCTGCTCCTAGGAATTCTTTGCCCTAACCTATAAACTTTCTACCAGCCCCTGGCTGGTTTTGATCAGGAGATCTTACAGATTACTTGTGAAATGACTCTTTCCCAGAGAGAATTCTCTTCCCCACTTGGCCTCTCCTCACCAAGTATTCTTATCTTTACAATAAGAAATAGCAGATTTATACATGAAGGATCTTGAATCCCAAAATCTGCCATCTGTATCTGTAATCATTACACTTGGTCGCCTGCCTTCCCTATCTCTGATCTCACTCCCAGAGAACTCTAACAAAGGTCCAGAAAACTGATGAACTTTGAACCTATTAGTAGCTTCACCTATCCCTTGTCTACCCCCGCCATCTCCATTTGTAATTTTATGGCTTCAATATAAGGATCAGTTGGGCCTTAACCTAACAGTCAGAGAGACTATCTGATCTACATAGTTACTAAGGTCTTTCAGCAACCCAGGAAGGAGAGATTTCTTGTTTTCCAGGCTATTGCCTCAGAGTGAATATAATGATGTCACCAAAGTGATGCCTGTAGTCTAGGATATATAATAGATTCACTTATTAAACTATCAGGAGGCCTCAGACAAATCCATTCAAATGTGAGTGCTGACTTCCCAGGAAGTGGACAAGGGAGTTCAGGTGCTGTAAAGGAGCACTTCTAACTTGTTTACCAGGCCTAAGATGTATAATCACAAGGGCCCAAGAAGATCAAATAGCCCACATCCAATTCTTAGACAGCAAGACCTGATATGGTCTGAATCCAAGGCTCTGTTTATTATTGAATGGTGTTCTAGCACTTCAGTAATACCTAGTGGTAGAACCAGGACTTGGGGGTGGTAGAATAAGCCAGATTGGAAGAGGCAAGACTTGGGAATTTAGGAGGGCTTAGTGGGTCAGGGGAGGGATGGGATGGGGTAAAGATGTAGTTCCAGGGTTTAATGATTTGGTTATCATAGGCTTGAGTATATGATGTACTTGATCAGGGTAGGTTCAGAATCAAATCAGACTACAGAGGGCTAAAAGCAGGTAAATATCCATAATGAACTAAACCAAGAACCAGGCTATTAGCCAAGCAGAAGTGAGGCAGTTGACAATGGTCATCCAAGCATTTGACAATTGGCAGAGTCTGGATTAGCTGGTGGTCAATTATCAAGGGACTGTGGTATGATATAGTATTGTATGACTATGTGGGATTCAGATCTAGATTCAGATTGGGAAACAGATTTTTCTGTAGAAAATTTAGTCCAACTAAAGGAAGGACTTTAGTCCAGGCAAGGAATCACAGGGGAGGAAAGACATAGAAGGGCTCTGATTGTGGAGGTACTTGTATTCTGTCAGTGGAAAAATGTGACTTGGTACTGAATTGCTGGGTTATTTCAATCTTCTCACTGGTGGTCCTCTCTAGTCTGTTATTCACAATGTAGCCAGAGGGAGCTTTTGAATATGTTAAGATTTTATTGCTTCTAATTGCTCTTAGGATAAAGACTTGACTCCACTGATTTCTATAAGGCTATGCATGGTTTGGCTCCTGCCCACCTCTTCAAACTTGTCTTCTACCATTTTACTTTTCACTCTTGGCACTCTAGCTGCACTGGGTTTCTATAGGATCTTTAGCTCCCTACTGTCTCAGAGCTGGTGCACATGCAGTTCCTTCTGCTTCAAGTATACATTACCTCTCTTTTTATCCTTCCAGTCTCAACTTAAATATCACTACATCAAAAAGGCCTTCTCTGATTCATGTATCTAAAGTAATGTTTCCTTCTTCTTTTTTTTTTTTTTTGAGAGAGAGTGAGAAAGAGAGAGAGCACACAAATGGGGGAGAGGGGCAGAGGGAGAGATAGAGAATTCATGCTGAGTGTGGAGCCCAATGCAGAGCTTGATCCCACCACCCTGGGATCATGACCTGAGTGAAAATTAAGAGTCAGATGCTCAACTGACTGAGCCACCCAGGTGTCCCCCCTTATTCTTTATAATGGTTCTACTCCCCACCATCACTTACAAGTCACACTCACTAACCTTGCCTACCGGGAGCAGCAAATTCACCAGTTCCTATGCACCACTTCCATTAGGCTTTACCTCCTCAATAATCTCATCACCCACCACAATTCCCCACTGTCATGTCCACCACCACACCTTTCTTCATTAGCCATACTCTCTAGCCCCACCTATTACTGCCAGCCTCATCCACCTCTTCTAAAACCAATGCTTCTCTTCCTACCACTCCCTATTAGCTATACTCAGAAGCCCCACATACCACCATCAACCATATTATCCTTGCCCATCCAGCAGCTCCAAATAGTAGCAGATCTACCCTACTTACCCTACTAATTAACAAGGGCCCTCTTACTTACTGGTTAGGTATGAGCCTGCTTCAGTAATGTCTTCCCTGATCATTCAATCTGATTTAAATTTCCTTGTTTTCCATAACACCTTGCCCTTCTTCTTTATAGTACTAATCACAATAGCAATTGTAATGATTAACAGTTGTCACCCCCAGAGAGTCTATGGCTATTTGTTCACTGCTATTTCCCCTTTACCTAGACATACTGTAGATCTCAAAATACACTTGATGAATCTCATTGTATCAAGTGTTACAGAAAAAAAACCCTGAGCTTAAAATAGTTAAATAATATACTCAGGTTTCCATATGTCAAAATAGTTAAATAATGTACTCAGGTTTCCATAGCTAGTAAGTGCCAGAGCTAGAATTCAAACACAGAGACAGTTGGCTATAAATCCCATGGGTTCTTAATAATTATGCTAGTTGTTTTCACCAGACCATCAGCATCAGCATCATTTAGGAACTCATTAGAAATGCTGATTCTCAGGCAATACCATAGACTTACTGAATCAGAAACTTTGGAAATGTGGCCTAGCAATCTGTGTTCTAATAAGTCCTCCAGGTGACTCTGATGCATGCTCAAATGTGAGAACTACTGTGTACACTAGATTGCTTATTATATGGTTCCCTCTTGGTAAGAGATCCAGGTTGCGCTCATCTATGCAAATAGCCCTAAGGGTACCTATGGGCTCAGCATACTGTAGATGTTTAATAGTAGTGTTGAATAATGAGTGAATTGAGCTGTAGGGTACATTAGTTTTTGAAAGACATATAGGCCTTTTCATCAAAACCACAGGAGGACAGTGAAAACACCATAAAAGGGCTAATATAAGGGGCATGACACTTGCCTGGAGAAAAGTTATCGAGTTGAAATTATTCATTTATTACCTCCTCTTCTCTACCTTCTTCCTTTCAGGTCAGTCATGTCCATGGAACTGTCTCTGACCCTAATGGATCATATTGATAGCTCTTTTATTTGGCTTCTTTATAGCATTTTGAGTAGCATTCAAGCTATCCCTGGATTATATGTGACAATGCATTTTTTGCATGTCTAAGATATATAAATCATGATCCCCATAATGAAACTGTATTCTCCTTAGCACACAGACGGTATCTTTCTTTTGTGTCCTCTAGTTTCTACTATGGGCTTAAGTGTATAGTAGCATGTTTGGATAATGTTTTTTTTTTATATGAAATTTATTGTCAAATTGGTTTCCATAAAACACCCAGTGCTCATCCCAAAAGGTGCCCTCCTCAATACCCATCACCCACCCTCTCCTCCCTCCCAA